>NC_134014.1:13207866-13538179 GCF_040712315.1 Castanea sativa
ATTAGCGGGGGCTAAAAGCCCATAACATGCAAGGAGAATTTCAAGTTTATAGAAAACTTTGAATTACAAATTATTTAATGCTAATTAGAAGATCAAGTTTTTTTTTTTTTTTTGATAACTCGATAGTTGAGGGTCGAGTATTTGAACCCTGAATCAGTGTTATGAATACCTAGAGATGGCGCAATGGCGGCTCTAGAAATTTTTTTCAGAGTGTTCCTCAACAAGCATAAATTACACAATCTAATAAAAAGAAAATTTTGTATGTTGACAAGAACAACAATAAAAAAAACACGCAAATACATGAAGTTTACAATTACCTTCTACGTGATTTTCTTATCAAATATTTGTCCATAATTCTAGTAAAAGAATAAACAATAAACTATAAGTTCATTTGAAATATTAATAAAATTATTAATTTTTGTTGTTTAGTTGTTTCATTAATTTGTTTGTCTTTTATAAACTATAATTTGTTATATTGTTGTTTCATTAATTATAATATTATTAATTGTTGTTTAGCCTAACATAATTTAATTTGTTTATCTTTTATAACGTATTGGTTAATTAAATTATTAATTATTGTTTGTTGGTTGCTTCTCCCAATTAATTATTGGTTAATTAAATTATTGTTTATTAGTTGCACTAGCACACACCCCATGTGCAGGTAATCTTTTTTTAAGAAACAATAATGCAGATAATCTAAGCAATGAGTACCAGAAGAGAAAGTGACATGATGGCCCAAGCCCAAACCAGTTTTTCCTTGATTTTTTGTCTTTCCACCATTTTTTAATTTTCTCATCTTTATCTTCTCTTTTCTTTTCTTTTCTTTTTTTTCTTTTTTCACTCTTGTCTTGAATGGTTCTCATCCACACATTTAAACTTCTCTTACTTTCCCAACGCCTTGACTTTATACCTTCCCATTTCCTAACTAATCATCTCTCATCCGCAGGTTCAGAGGTTCTCTCTTTTTCCTATCTTTTTTTTTGTTTTTTTTCTCTTGTAAGTCTCTTCCTCTCCACCCTTCTCAATCTCTTTATTCTCTTCCTAACAAATCTCTTCCTCTCCCTCCTTCTCAGCCTCAATTACAAACAACAAAAATGCAAGACTTTTTTGTCATAAAAATCTTGTAGAAAAATTGTGTCATAATCGTGCTCTTTTTTTTTCCAAAAGATTTTGCAAAAGTATTCATCTCAACGTTTGACAGATCTCATGGTGGCGAGGAAGACCGATTTCCGATACACAATGTGTTCTGGTTCTGGAGCTCGAGTTTAAGGGCCAATGTGATGACCGATGTGCTCTGTTGCAGCGTTGCTCGAGGCGGAGGCGCCGTCCATTGGTTGTTGTCATTGATGTGCTCTGTTCAGGGTGTTCATAATTTTGGTTGAAGGTGTTCCTAATTTTTTTTTAAGGGTAAACAAATATAAAAAAAAAAATTAATTATCATATATAAAATTATTTTTTTCAGGTCAGGGTGTTTCTAGGAACACCCTGGACTATACGTGGCACCACCACTGAGAGATGCCAACTCGTTAAGGTACAAAACTGTTAGTAAAAAAGCTTTTGTTAAGCAATACGAAATCATTACATATACAGTTTTCAAAGTCTAGCAACTGAACAGCTCTATCTTGATGAATTTAATTAGCAATAGGATAACTCCACCATGATAAATTTTAGAACCAATTACTACAAAGGATCTTAGTGAGCATAGGAGAGGGAGAATAGGTAGCGTAATCATTGAGAAAAAGTTTTAAAAAAAAAAAAAAAAAACTTTGGATATCTATGTTAGAAATATTAGGAGTGTCTATGAGTTGATAAGCTACAAGACTCTTGACTAATCATCTACAAAAAATACATTTCAATAGTAATCTAAGCAACACAAAAAAACTGATTTGAGAGCTTTATCTACATGTAAAGAATGACTTAAAGGGTTTGTGACTTTGTGTGCCATTATCTCATTATCACAATCACATGAATATTTTTTTGTTTAAGAAAAAAGGCAAATACATAAATGGCTTTGAAAGTGAAGGTGGATTTAAACCATAAACATCTTCGTTAAATACATCATTATGTGTCATTTGAGTCACAAGGTTCTTGACATATTTTTCAGTGTTGTACGGGAAACTTATATTTAGTTTACTAGGTTGGTGCATATAAACAAATCTCACTAGGCTTGTAAAACACCCATACCTCAAAAAAATTATTGATGCAGCAATTAAGTTGTTAATATCTTTCGTGTTTTGTTGGATTGTAGTGTTGATTTTCTTTCTTTGTCTTGTTTTTCTCACTTAGATTTTTTGAGCATTGCATTTTGTTTTTATTATACTTCTCCCTTAGTATATTGATATCGCTGGTGTCCTGGGTTTGTTTTCTTTCTAATAAAATTTTTCGTTGTTTATCAAAAAAAAAAAAAAAACTCATTCTTTATAGCCATAACTTTATGATTGCAATCTTAGTATTCAATTGGTATCTCTGAGTGTTCCGATGAAGATATCTAAGATTCAAATCGCCCTTCCTTAATAATCGAATTATAATAATCAAATTATTATTATAATATATATTATAATGGAATTAATCTATACAGTAATAGAGTCTATATAATAATAGGTAAAGCAGAGAAAAAATCCAATTAAATTTCAAATTGAAATTCAATTAGAGTCTAATTTTGCATCATGTGTCTCATTTAATCTAAATTTTAGAATTTTGTGCTAAGTGAGTTAATTTAGTGTAAAAAATGAATTTGAATTAGAGTTTAATTTTGTGTCACGTATCTCATTTAATCTAAATTTTTAAATTTTTGTGTCAAATTAGTTAATTTAGTATAGAAAACGAGGAGTCTAATATAATAAACCATAAAAAACATAATCATATAACTAAAAACAAATTCAAAATTATAAGTCATCTATATATATATATATATATATATATATATATATATATATATATATATATATATATATATATATATATTAATAGGTAAAGTTTAGAGAAAATTGAATTAGAATTTGAAATTATAATCCAATTTTGTGCCCTATGTCTAAATTTATGTAGGAACTATACTGTAATTATCCACTTAAGCTTGTGCTATGTGTCTACTTAAGTTTTTTAATCTTTGTGTCAAGTGAGTTGAGTGCAAAATACTAAGAATCTAATATTAATTAATGAACTGTAAAAGTTTAAAAAAAAAAAAATCACTACATGTTTCTCAAAAAATAAATCAAATAAAAATCACCACATAACAAAAATCACCACACGTTCTATTTTATTAAAAATTAGGAAAAAAAATAATCATAAGTAGTATTAAATTTAGGTAAGAATTTTAATATGTAACTAATTACGTTTACTTTAAAAAAATAATTTGACTAATTATCTATATTTTATGATAGAAATTGTGTTAAATTTTAAATGTATCTAAATGTATGCATAAATGCATGTGTTACATGCTTTAAAAAAATTAATTTGACTAATTATTTATATTTTATAATAATTTTTTTTTAATTTTAAATGCATCCATGCGTTTGCATAGAGTTTACATGCTAGTCTATATATATAATAATAGATAAAACTGAAAGAAATCCAATTAGATTGCAAATTGGAATTCAATTAGAGTCTAATTTTGCACCGTGTGTCCCATCTAATCTAAGTTTTTAAATTTTTGTGCCAAGTGAGTAAATTCAATGTAAAAATTAGATTTCAATTACAGTTTAATTTGCGACATGTGTCCCATCTAATTTAAGTTTTTTAATTTTTGTACCAAATGAGTTAATTTAGTGTAAAAAACGATGAATCCAATATAAGTAAACCATAAAAAAAAACAAAATTTTTGAATGATTTTATATTTATGAGTCTTTTTTTTTTTTTTTTTTGTAGAACTAAAAACAATTCAAGTTTATAAGTCATTTATATATATATATATATATATATATTAATAAGTAAAGCTGAAAGAAAATCCAATTAGATTTTAAATTGGAATTCAATTAGAGTTTAATTTAAACCACATGTCCCATCTAATCAAAAATTTTAAAATTTTGAACCAAGTTAGTTAGTTCAATGTAAAAATTGGATTTCAATTAGAGTTTAATTTTATGGCACGTGTTCTATCTAATCGAATTTTTTTTAATTTTTGTGTCAAATGAGTTAATTTAAAGAAAAAAACGACAAGCCTAATATAAATAAATCATAAAAAAAACATAATCATATATCTAACACTATATATAAAATTAGAGGAAGAGAGAGTTTGAATGATTTTATATTTATGAGCCTTTTTTTATAACTAAAAACAATTCATTTGGCACAAATATATATTAATAGATAAAGCTTAGAGAAAATCCAATTAGATTCTACAATTAAAGTCCAATTTTGCACCATGTGTCCTAAATTATTTATTCTTAGAGAGAATTTCATTTCTTAATTTTGGAATCAAATGTGGAACCATATCATAAATATCCATTCAAGTAAGTTGTTGTTTACAAAAACGAAAGACTCTAGAATTAATGAACATAAAAATATTTAAAAAATTGACAATTTACATTTTCTACCTAATAACATTCTTACAAGATTTTTTAAAGAGTTAAAAAAATATATAAGAATGACTATCAATAATATTTTATTTATATATGTAAGATTATTATACTATGCATCTTAATGTGTATATTTTAAGTATATCCATGCATATGCATGGGATTACAAGCTAGTATATAATAATAGCTAAAACTAAGAGAAAATTCAATTAAATTTCAAATTGGAATTAAATTAGAATCTAATTTTACGACATGTGTCACATTTAATCTAAATTTTTAAATTTTTGTACCAAGTGAGTTGATTCAATGTAAAAATTGGATTTTAATTAGAGTTTAATTTGTGTCATGTGTCCAATCTAATCTAAGTTTTTTAATTTTTGTGTCAAAAGAGTTCATTTAATGTAAAAAACGAGGAGTCTAATATAAGTAAACTATAAAAAATATAATTTTTGAATTATTTTATATTTATGAGCTTTTTTTTTGTTTAACTAAAAACAATTCAAGTTTATAAGTTATATATGTATGTGTGTGTGTGTGTGTGTGTGTGTGTATTTGGAATTAAATTAGAATCTAATTTTATGCCATTTGTCCTATCTAATCTAACTTTTTAAATTTTTGTGTCACGTGAGTTATTTCAATGTAAAAATTGAATTTCAATTAGAGTTTAATTTTATGTCATGTGTCCCACCTAATCTAAGATTTTTTATTTTTTGTGTTAAATGAATTAATTTAATGTAAAAAACAAGAAGTCCAATATAAGTAAACCATAAAAAATATAATTTTTGAATGATTTTATATTTATGAGCCTTTTTTTGTATAACTAAAAACAATTCAAGCTTATAAGTCATATATATACCAAAGCTAAGAGAAAATCTAATTAAATTCTAAACTAGAGTCTAATTTTACGCCACGTGTCTCATCTAATTTTTAAATTTGTGTTTCAAGTGAATTATTAGGTGCTAAAATTTGAAGAGTCTAAATTCAATTAGATTCTAAATTTAATTTTAATTAGAGTTCAATTTTGCGCATGTATTCTATATAATTTTTTAATTTTTGTGGCAAGTAAATTATTGTATGTGTAAGGACACAATTCAGGTTCCCAAACCACGACTAGGAGGAAAATGGGCTTGAAAGGCCTTTCTTCACAATGAATTTGTAGAGGATGGGTTTATAATTTAGATTTCAAGGATGGCTTTAGACAATCACAAAAAGAACGGGCTTTGGGCCCAATGGAAAAAAACAAAGAATCGTTTGCAAAGAGTAAGATTGAGAATCCCTCCTCGGACTGATTCCGAGGATAATTTCTAATAGTATTTCTCAAGTGTGGATACAAATATTGATTATCATACACTTTTTCTTTCTCAAAAAGCCTCCCTCTTCTTCGTATGCCTTCCCTCCTATTTATACTCCTCCTCTTCTCTTCATCATCTTCCACTTTATGGCCGTGACCCTCATTTTTGGATACTTGTCCCATCCATTCTTCCCTAAAGCCCGCTGGGATTTGGGACCAAGTTCCAAGCTCTATACTCAGGTCCCATCCTTCCATCTATATTGTCAGCGTATCAATTACAGGGTCTTTAATATATGGGCGGTAGTAGCAGCTTTACTTTAGACATTCCACCGCTCTTTCTACTGTCCTCCACGTATACTGTATATCCTCGGCTTAACATTCCGAGGACAAATCTACTCCTCGGACGGTAAGGGACACTTAAATACTCCACGATTATTTTGATGTTTTCGGATTTGGGTTTCTAGCCCAAAAGACCTTGTTGGGCCGTCCATTATAAATTACTGGGCCCAATACCCCTACAATAGCCCCTCGAGATTCTTTATTTTTCTTTCACCTCGGGAGGAAAATAGGATCTCGATTTAAAAGACCTTTTCACCCTGCAGGATCCTGGAATGTTACTAACGGAAATAACTTCTGAATTACCCATCGCGTGTTCCCGATACTTCGGTATGCGAAACGCCCCCGAATTTATTATTGGCGCTTCTATGTCCCCCACGTTTCATTGATATGACACATATCTAACGGTCGAGAGCGATTCCTGTGTTGAGGCGGGAATTCGCCCGCTTCAAAACACCTTTTGACATATAAATACTAATTTTCTTCAAACTTCCTCACACTACAGAAACCTGATAACGTACCTGCCACACTTTCCATCTCCCCGTACTCTCTCTTTCTCTCAAGTACTCTGTCCGAGGTGACGTGATTTCTTCTTTTAAAAGTAAGTTCTTCAATACTCTTTCCCCTCCTTAACAGCTTTTAGTTTCTTTTGTTTCTTTTCCTTCCCGTCTTCTCCTTTTCACTGTGTCTTTCATCCTCGGCGTAGTTAGTTTTCTTCCCACCCCCCTTTTTTCAAAAAGAATGGGTAGGTTCGCGTCCCCGGTAGATTCGAACGAAAAAATAGAGCAGTTTAAGGCTAAGTACAAAATTCCCTCGGATGTATCCATTACGTACCGTAACGAGGAAGAGTATTATACAAAAAGAAAAACGAAGTCGTAATCCCGATGATTGCGTTCATCGAAGGGGGAATGAAAATCCCCATGGGAACCGTGACTAGGGATTATTTTAGGGCCTTTAGATTAGCTCCCACCCAGTGCGCCCCAAATGTCTTTAGGATCCTAGGTTCCATAGACGCCTTAAATGAGAAGATGAACTTAGGGCTCACTCACCACGACGTGAACTGGGTTTACAACCTCCATTACCTAAGCAAAAAAGATGAGTATTACCTAAAGTCTAGATACCCAGAGGTTAGGCTAATTCAATGTCTGCCTGAATCAAATAAGGGCCTAAAAAACGGCTTCCTGATCATATCAGGGAATTGGCATGACGGCCTCCCCTGTCCGACAAGGGAAGGGACTCCAGGTGAAATTTCTTTTACATACTATTATCCTCTGTCTTTTTACTTATTCTTACCCTCTCTTACTTGGACAACTCTACAGATCCACAAGCCGTGGATCGTCATCCCAATCTCGTTGACTTCGGACGGTTGGATAGGATCCTACAAGCTGAGGTTTTTGTGCATACTGACGGTCAACTCCGAGCAGCTCATCTGATCCTCGGCTACAATCCAATATCCAAAGCCTTTCAGGCGCCGAAGTGCGTGATCAAAGCCCACGATCCTCGTCTTCCTCGGATCAGTGTTGCTGTTGAGGGTTTTTTGCTACCGGAGGGGACTGCCATTCCTCAAGGCACCTTGGTCACCCAACCAATCCAACCACCACAATTTGTTCCGGTTGGGATTCCCACAGTTCCTTTCTCCACAAATTTAACATTTGGTGAAGCCGCACCTTCTCACTCCACTGTAAAGGAAGAAGAAGAAGAGATAGTTGAGGTATCAGATTCCGAGGACAATTTTGAGGTTTTTAATCAACCCTACTCTCCTGAAGATTCAACTTCCATCCTCGGCCCCTCTACCCATATCTTAAAGGCTACTACTGAAGAACTTGACACTATGGGCATTCAACTAAAGACTAAGCCCAGTCTAAAGGATGTCCTTGAGGGCAATGATAAGGCCCCCCGAGTTCAAGAACCACCAAAAGAGGTGCGCCCTCGGACTCAAGAAAAGGGTGCTGACAAAGGCCCTGAAGCTAGGCTTCCTCCTCCTCCCCTATCCTCCCAAACCCAACGCACCAACCTAGCTGATCTCAAAAGAAAAAGAGATCAGCCGAAAGGAAAGGAAGTGGTGGAGGCAGGGAAGGGCTCTGTTTCCAAGGAGTCCGAGGTGGAAAAGGGTGCAAAGCAGGCCCGTACCATACAGACTAGGTCGGAGAGAAGAACTGACCAACAGGTGGCCGTGCGCGCCCCTTTATGGCTCCCTGATATGTCTATGGATGACGAGGCCATTACTGTGGATGCGTCCATTAGGAATTCCGATGAAGGGACAGCTGCATGCGTCGCGGATGCTTTGGAGTAGGCGCTGTTACTCCCTGAGGATATGGTTGAGCTGAGAAAGAAAAGGGACCATACCGTCTTCATGACTTTGAAGAAGGAGCTTGCAATGGTAAGTTTTCTTTCTCTAAAATTTTGGCCTTTGTTTTTATTCTCTATATATATATGTCTGATTTTTATATGTTTTGTTCGTAGGCTGTTCAATCTGCCCATAGGGCAGAGGAGATTGCCATCAACTCCTATAAATCTTTGAGGGCCGAGGAGTCCAGGCGTGAAACCGCCCAAAAGATCTCGGACCTTCATAAGAAGAAACTGCAGGAGGTCACAAAATTGGCTAAGGCTGAGAGTGCTAAGGCAGGCTTAGAGGCTGATCTGAATACGACGACTAAACAGGCCGAGGATCAGTGCTTAATGCTTCGCCAAGCCGAGGATAATCTCTTAGTAGCACGAAGGCTCGTAGAGGATCTTAAGAAAGATCTGAATGAGTCTGTGAAGGCCAAAGAGGAAGCCATCAAGAGCAAAGAAGAAGCCATTGAGGAGAAGAAAAAGGCTGAAAAAGCAAAAGAAGAGGCCGAGATCTCAAGGGACCAAGCCGAACAAGATGGTTATGATATAGGCGTAAAGGAGGTCACTGAAACCTTCAAGGCTCAGGTTCCCGAGGTATGTAGGCATTACTGCCTCCAAGTGTGGAATGAGGCACTTTCCCAAGCTGGGGTTGATGCCTCTTCCACTCTTTGGAAAGCAGAGAGTGTCTACTATCCTCCCGCAATTCGCGCTTCTTCCATTCCTGAAGTTGCCCAAGAAGTTGCCCAGGGATCATCTGAGGATAAGGGGGCTGATTTGGTTGAGGATTCAACTCTTCCTGAAGATGCTTCTAAGCAAGCTGATCCAGTACAAGAAAAGGTGCTTGAAGACGTACAGCCCTCAAGTGACCTTCAGGTATCTTCGAAGGATGAGTTGGGTGATCAAGCTAATCCAATACCCTTGACAGATGATCCCAAAGGCAAAGGAATTGCCGTTGAGTCCTCGGTCCAACTTCCATCTCCTAAAGACCCCAAAGGCCCTCTGAAGATCAAGCTGAAACAATGAATGCCTGCTGTCTTCCTTCCCCCTTTTTTTTTATATATTTTTTTTTTATTTTGTTTTATCTCTAAGTGTAATTTCTAAATGTGATTGAAAAAGTACTTACTTTGAATTTAATATAAGCACGAATGTTTGTTTTACTTGTTTGGATGATTCTTGCTTTTTGCTCTGTTCTGATCATATCATTCCATAAATATCATCTCTTTGTCTTTCACCAAAGTTATTAACAACAGCTTGAATTGAAATTGATACTCCTAGGAAGGCTTAATTATGCCGAGAACTGCATTAAGTGATGCATTTTGAGTATTTGTTTCTTCATTTTGGAACTCTAGTTTGAACTATGTAAAGATAAGGCATATGGTCTATGCAAATATCCGATGTATTAATTCTTGGCGAGTAAATGATCCGAGGATCCAACAATACCAAGCTTCAGCTTGATACTTAGACGAATAAATTTAAAATGTTAATTTTCCCAAAGTAGGTGATCCGAGGACCAGACGTAACTTAGGTTCTGTTTAACACTTAGTAAAGAATATCAATTTAGACGAGGTATGTGGTCCGAGGATCCAGGCATACCAAGTTTCAGCTTGATACTTAGAGGAATAAATTAAAAATGTTAATTTTCCCAAAGTAGGTGATCCGAGGACCAGACGTAACTTAGGTTCTGTTTAACACTTAGTAAAGAATATCAATTTAGACGAGGTATGTGGTCCGAGGATCCAGGCATACCAAGTTTCAGCTTGATACTTAGACGAATAAATTAAAAATGTTAATTTTCCCAAAGTAGGTGATCCGAGGACCAGACGTAACTTAGGTTCTGTTTAACACTTAGTAAAGAATATCAATTTAGACGAGGTATGTGGTCCGAGGATCCAGGCATACCAAGTTTCAGCTTGATACTTAGACGAATAAATTAAAAATGTTAATTTTCCCAAAGTAGGTGATCCGAGGACCAAACGTAACTTAGGTTCTGTTTAACACTTAGTAAAGAATATCAATTTAGACGAGGTATGTGGTCCGAGGATCCAGGCATACCAAGTTTCAGCTTGATACTTAGTCGAATAAATTTAAAAATGTTAACTTTCCCAAAGTAGGTGATCCGAGGACCAGACGTAACTTAGGTTCTGTTTAACACTTAGTAAAGAATATCAATTTAGACGAGGTATGTGGTCCGAGGATCCAGGCATACCAAGTTTCAGCTTGATACTTAGTCGAATAAATTTAAAAATGTTAATTTTCCCAAAGTAGGTGATCCGAGGACCAGACGTAACTTAGGTTCTGTTTAACACTTAGTAAAGAATATCAATTTAGACGAGGTATGTGGTCCGAGGATCCAGGCATACCAAGTTTCAGCTTGATACTTCGACGAATGAAGATAACGAATATAATGTAGTTTACAACAAAGAACGGCCGAAGTGCCTTTTATTTAGCAATAGTACCTTCGTAGATTATTTACATTCCAGGGACGTTGTACAACATTTTCGTCCAAATCCTCCAGATTGTAGGCCCCTATTCCTGCTACCGAAGTAATACGATAAGGTCCTTCCCAGTTGGGCCCCAATTTTCCCCACGCAGGATTCTTCATCGTGCCCAAAACTTTCCTTAGTACTAAGTCACCTGGTCCAAGAGGTCGAAGTTTCACATGAGAATCATACCCCTGCATTGAGCTTATGTTGATAATAAGCTAGTTGAACCATGGCGCTTTCTCGCCGTTCCTCAACTAAGTCTAAGTTTCTCATTAACAGATCATCATTGCCATCTGGAATAAAGGAGCTTTTCTTCCGGGTTGGGAACCCATTTTCTAAGGGGATTACTGCCTCGGCCCCATAAGTCATGGCGAAGGGTGTTTCTCCTGTGGATCTTCGTGGTGTAGTTCTATACGTCCACAAGACATGTGGCAGTTCTTCCACCCACCTCCCCTTGGCGTCACCCAACCTCTTTTTGAGTCCGCTCACTATTACTTTGTTGATAGCCTCGGCTTGCCCATTTCCTTGGGGATAAGCCGGAGTGGAATATCTATTCGTAATGCCAAGATCACAAAGCAAGATTTCCGAAAGGCTTTGCTATCAAATTGTAAACCGTTATCCGAAATGAGAGTATGAGGAATGCCGAACCCGGTAACGATATTCTTCCATACAAACTTTTTGCTTCCGTGTCTCGATGTTTGATAATGGCTCGGCTTCAACCCATTTGGTGAAGTAACTGTTCCCACGAGAAGCCACCGTCTGTTTCCCGTTGCTTTGGGGAAGGGTCCAACAATGTCCAAGCCCCACTGGGCAAAAGGCCATGGGCTAGATAGAGGATTCAGGACTCCACCTGGTTGATGTATATTCGAAGCGAACCTTTGACATTGGTCACATTTCTTTGCATAATCTTGCGCTTCTCTTTGCATATTTGGCCACCAATAGCCCTGAGTAAGGGCCCTGTGAGCTAAAGACCTTCCTCCTGTGTGACTTCCGCAAATCCCTTCGTGTAACTCTTCCAAAAGTAGCTCCGTTGCCTCGGGGTGTATGCATAGTAAATATGGTCCCGAAAAGGAACATTTGTACAATTTTTGGTCCTCGGATAACCAGAAACGAGTGGCTTTCCTGCGAACTTTATCTGCTTCAGCCCTATCTCCAGGCAGGATGTCATTTCTGAGAAATGTTACTATTTGATCCATCCAACTAGGCCCAGTCCTAATTTGAAGAATTTGAGTGGAGTTACTATCCGTCCCAGTGGGTTTCAACAGATCTTCAACGAGGATAACTCGTGGTAGACTTTGTGCCGAGGACGTCGCGAGCGTGGCTAATGAATCGGCATGGGTGTTACCACATCTGGATACATGCAATAGTAGAAATGACTCAAATTTAGATTGCGTATACCTGACCTGGGTTAGGTATTCTCGCATTCTGGAATCCCTTGCTTCTAGCTTGCCTTCTACTTGGTCTACCACCAATAGTGAATCCGAGAACATCTGCACCGTCTTTCCTCCCATTTTATGAACCATGTTCATCCCTGCGAGGACGGCTTCATACTCTGCTTCGTTGTTGGTGGCCGAGAATCCCAATCTCAAAGATTTCTCAAAAGTAATTCCCTCTGGGGATATCAAAACTAGTCCGACACCCGATCCCCTCTGATTTGCTGCTCCATCAACATGGACTCTCCATAATGGAGGCCCTTCAGACGAAATCATGCCTACTGATTTTTTACCCATGCCTTCTTGATAGTCTTCCAACGAAGGCTCAGCAAATTCCGCCACAAGGTCCGCGATGACCTGTCCCCTCATAGAGGTGCGGGGCATATACTTGATATCGAAAGCTCCTAGGACAGTTCCCCATTTGGCAATTCTTCCCATATAATCTGCACTTCGCAGAATTGATTTAAGAGGGAGTTGTGTAAGAACAACAACCGTATGAGACTGGAAGTAATGGGGAAGTCTTCGTGTAGCATGTACCACCGCCAAGATAGCTTTCTCCAGTGGCAAATAACTCAGCTCGGCCTCATGCAGAGATTTGCTTACATAATAAACCGGTCTCTGGATGTTATTGTCATCTCTGATAAGAACCAAACTAACAGCATGGTTAGCCACCGCAATATATGCAAACAGAATTTCATCAACCTCTGGTCGAGACATAACTGGTGGTCGCGAGAGATATTCTTTTAGCTGTTGGAAAGCTACTACGCACTCCTCGGTCCATTCAAAACCCTTCCATTTATTTAATAATTGAAAGAAAGGCCTGCATCTGTCCGCGGACCGAGATATAAATCGGTTGAGAGCAGCAGTCATACCTGTTAGCCTTTGCACTTCTTTAGGATTCCGAGGTGGGTGTAAGTTGTTTATTGTCTTAACCTGAGCAGGATTGACTTCAATTCCCCGGTGAGTCACCATATATCCTAGAAACTTGCCCGACCCCACACCGAAAGAGCATTTAGAGGCATTGAGCCGCAATTTATATTCTCTTAGCTTTTGAAAAGTGTTGCTCAGATCTTCCAGATGCGCAGAAACTTCTTTACTCTTTACCACCATATCGTCTACGTATACCTCAATAGTTTTTCCTAGCTGTGCCTCAAACATCCTCGTCATCATCCTTTGGTAGGTAGCCCCTGCGTTTTTCAAACCAAAAGGCATTAACTTATAATGATAATTTCCCGTAGGAGTGACGAATGCAGTCTTCTCGTGGTCCTCAACGGCTAAAGGTATCTGGTGATAACCTTGGAAAGCATCAAGAAAACTCATCCGAGGATGTCCAACAGTAGCGTCTACCAATTGATCAATTCGAGGCATCGGGAATGAGTCCTTTGGGCAAGCTTTGTTTAAATCTGTGAAGTCTACACAAACTCTCCACTTCCCATTCTTCTTCTTCACCACCACCGTATGGGCTAACCATTCAGGATAAAACACTTCTTTGATAGCCCCTGCCGCTTTGAGTTTGAGCACTTCCTCCTTTACGGCTTCGGAATGTTCTTTTGAGGACCTCCGAGGTGGTTGTCTCCTCGGAACTACAGTTGGGTTGACCCTTAAATGATGACATATGAAGTTCGGATCAACCCCAGGGGCCTCATACGCGTTCCAAGCGAACACATCCATATTTTTATTCAAAAATAGAATCAGTTCTGCCTTCTCTTCCTGCGGCAATTGAACTCCAACCTGGAAGAACTTCTCAGGATCATTGTCTATGAGAATTCTCTCCAATTCTTCACATACCACTTCATCTACCCCGACTATGGGAAGAGACTTTGATTGCTATGCCTCTCCGTTAGCTGAGGCCGAGGAGTATGGTTCTGGTCGACGCAGAATTGCAGCCGTAACACACTGTCGAGCCACAGATTGACTCCCAAGTAACTCCACCACCTGGTCTCCAGAATGAAATTTGACTTTGACATGCAAGGTTGAGGAAACAGCCCCTAACGCATGCAGCCAAGGTCTTGCCACAATAGCCGTATAGGGAGAACAAGCATCGACCACGATGAAATCTACGTCTACCACCTCCGGACCTGATTGCACAGGCAATCTAATCTGTCCCTTTGGAACGACAGCTCTCCCTTCGAAGCTTATCAAGGGTGAGTCATATGGCATAAGATCTTCAACTCTTAACTTCAAGCCTCTAAATAGGTCAGGGTACATGATATCTGCACCACTACCCTGATCAACCATTACCCTCCTTACATCATAGTTCCCTATTCTGAGGGTTACCACTAAGGCATCATCATGAGGCTGGATGGTCCCCATCTTGTCCTCTTCGCAGAAACTTAGGACTGGGGATACTTGTTTTAATCCTCTTCGGCCGATCCCGTGACTCCTCGGCAAATGTTCGAGCAACCGACATTACTCCGAAAGGAGCCGAGCCGGTCCTACTGTGTGCCGCAAAAATGACATTGATAGTACCTAGAGGAGGTCCGGATGAAGGACCGTCGTGGTTTGCCACTCCCGATTGGTTTCCTCGCCCGTTGGGTTGGTACGAAACCGCTTCAGGCCTTTCCCTCTTTAACCAATTATTCCAGATGATTCCACAAAGTGCGACAGTCCTCGGTGGTATGACCTCTCTCCTGGTGATAATGGCAGTGGAGATTTTGGTTGCGTCTCAAAGGGTCTCCTGCCATTTTATTCGGCCACTTGAAAAAAGGCTCATGCCTTATTTTCTCCAACGATTCTTGCCGCACCGGCTCCCTGAAGACAGTGTTGACCACTTGTGGGGGTATGTGACTAGCCTGCCTGGAAAAATCCCGCGTAGGCCTATTGTTGTTGTATCGGTCCGACCTGAAATCCCTCCTTTCTTGTGGGATAACCTTCGTCTTGCCTTTTCCCTGCTGCTGATCTTCCTCAACCCTTTTGTACTCATCGATGCGATCCATCAGTCGACGTACACTTCTTACAGGCTTCTTCGTCAAGGATTTCCTCAAGTCATGCTCCGTTGGTAGGCCGACCTTGAAGGTCCTTATGGCTACATCGTCAAAGTCTCCGTCGATTTCGTTGAACATTTCCCAATATCGGTCCGAATACGTTTTCAGGGTTTCCCCTTCCCTCATGGCCATGGATAGTAAAGAATCCAATGGATGAGGAACTCTACTGCACGTGATAAAGCGAGAACCGAATGCTCTAGTAAGCTCTTTGAAAGAATCAATGGAGCCTGCCCTTAAGCCGTCAAACCATCTCATGGCTACGGGCCCTAGGCTAGAAGGAAAAATCTTGCATAACAAAGTTTCATTCCTGGAATGCACTGCCATTCTCTGGCTGAAATGGCTTACGTGCTCCACAGGATCCGTCCGACCATTGTAAAGAGTGAAGGCCGGTTGTGTGAAGCGCCAAGGCAACCTTCCTTCTTCCAATCTGCGCGCGAAGGGTGATCTGGAGATTTGGTGTAATGCTCTTCCCATTGCGTCATTTCCTAAGCCCCTAGGGGGGTAGTTCCTGCCGCGCCCCACATGCAGATTGTCTTCCTCGGCAGAGACATATTCTCCTGGGGGAGTTCTGGATCTCTGCCCATAATGGTTATCCTCGGATCCTTCCGAAGAGGGGTCAGAGACCGGAGGGGTTCTCCTTCGTCTTTCGTGACGCAATCTCCTCTTTAGGTCGTCAATCTCCTTCTGCATGGCCCTGGCATTTCTTTTATAAGGAGCTCTGCTTCCTCCTTGCGAATGACTTGCACTTCTGATGGTGTGTGTAGTATGTACACTTCCTTCTCGGTTTTCTCCGTGATCAGGATGCAATGAGTGATCCTCACGCTGAGAGCCCACGGACTCTGCACTGCGTTGTGGTCCTGACCCTACCATGATGTCCTAAACTTCCTTGAAGACTAAATCCCCACAGACGGCGCCAATTGTAAGGACACAATTCAGGTTCCCAAACCACGACTATGAGGAAAATGGGCTTGAAAGACCTTTCTTCACAATGAATTTGTAGAGGATGGGTTTATAATTTAGATTTCAAGGATGGCTTTAGACAATCACAAAAAGAACGGGCTTTGGGCCCAATGGAACAAAACAAAGAATCGTTTGCAAAGAGTAAGATTGAGAATCCCTCCTCGGACTGATTCCGAGGATAATTTCTAATAGTATTTCTCAAGTGTGGATACAAATATTGATTATCATACACTTTTTCTTTCTCAAAAAGCCTCCCTCTTCTTCGTATGCCTTCCCTCCTATTTATACTCCTCCTCTTCTCTTCATCATCTTCCACTTTATGGCCGTGACCCTCATTTTTGGATACTTGTCCCATCCATTCTTCCCTAAAGCCCGCTGGGATTTGGGACCAAGTTCCAAGCTCTATACTCAGGTCCCATCCTTCCATCTATATTGTCAGCGTATCAATTACAGGGTCTTTAATATATGGGCGGTGGTAGCAGCTTTACTTTAGACATTCCACCGCTCTTTCTACTGTCCTCCACGTATACTGTATATCCTCGGCTTAACATTCCGAGGATAAATCTACTCCTCGGACGGTAAGGGACACTTAAATACTCCACGATTATTTTGATGTTTTCGGATTTGGGTTTCTAGCCCAAAAGACCTTGTTGGGCCGTCCATTATAAATTACTGGGCCCAATACCCCTACAGTATGCAAAGACAAAAGAGTTTAGATCTAATTAAATTCTAAATTATATATATGTAATTGTGATTATTTTTAAATATATATGTATGCATATACACGAGGTTACACACTAATTTATTATAATAGGAGAGACAATTTCAACAACAACAAAAAAAATAAATAATAATAATAATAATAATAATAATAATAATAATAGGAAAGACAATGATAATTGATTTTAAAAAACCGAGAGCAAACTATATCTAATATGGTATATATTAATATAGAGAATTGTACCCA
Organism: Castanea sativa; assembly: GCF_040712315.1. NCBI lineage: Eukaryota > Viridiplantae > Streptophyta > Magnoliopsida > Fagales > Fagaceae > Castanea > Castanea sativa. The sequence goes on from NC_134014.1 coordinate 13,225,169, forward strand.
CTCTTTAATCAAATCAAAATTTTATTTTAACACAAACTTTTTTTTGACATGTAAACCTCTTCGGCTGAGGGATGGTGTGAAAATGTAAATGGAGAGTCTCATGGCAATCATTTCAAGAAAATAGCTGATCTCCGAAGAAAATAAAAACGTAAAATTGATGAAGTTTATCCTTACATTTCTTAGGTTCCTTCAACCAAATTAGAAGTATCGTGCATTGTCACACAATCCGTGCTCGTTTATTATATATTGATTTGTGTTTCAACTTTCAAATTAACATAAAATATTGGGAAAATCTTGCCTCTACCATTAGCTTTTCTCTTTCACCTGTCATTGATGAGAACGCCAAAGTATTTGCTACGTTTAGTTTTCGACTTGAGAGGGATGGGATCAAAACCTAAATGTTTCCGCTAAGTAAAAATATCTTGTGTATGCATATACTATATCCATCATTTCCTTCACAACAATTCAGTGTCACATAATTGTGGGATTCATATATCATGAGAAAGATAATGAATATGTCAAATACATGAATATGCCAACTTTTTTTTTATTTTTTTAGAAATAAGTTAACTTATGACATTTGCTTCTGATAATTACTCTTTATTACCAGATCAAGACAACAATTAATTTTCATATAGGTATTGATCGAAACTCAAATCTTTTATTCAACTTTACCAATTAAATTAACAAAAACTCACATGAGATGCCAACTAATCACCCTATATGGTCATCAGCCAAGCAAGATTTGGATCCATGCACTAGTCAATTACCCCTCAATGTGAGAGAGGAAAGTTAAACAAGTAAAAAGGTAAAAGTTCTATAAAAAAATAATAAATAAACCATCCAAGTGCTAAGATTAAAAGTAAAATTTTTAACTTTCAACCTCCATCAATTAAAAAACTATAATACACTGTGCAATAGGGCTGCTCAATTCTGTCAAGCAATTATAGTTCAAACAATAAGTTTAGATATCTAACAAATTTCACAATTTTGACAAGCTATGAATGGTGAATAATAAACTAATGCTAGAAAGGGTCTTACGTAAAAGTAATGTTATATTATTCACAATATACTATTTCAGCATATTGTGATAAAAATTGTGAAACTTGTGTCTCTAGAATTGTTATAGGTCAAACATGGGAGGTTCAAATATTAGTCCTAGAGAAAGTTTAGGAGCACAAAATTTCATACCCAGCTGATGTGCAGATAGTTAGTTTTTCTATGTGCCCAAAAAATAATTAAAGAAGTTTAAATGTTTCACTTTTCTTTGTAATACTCGATCCTCATGTACTTTTTGTTTACATTTTCTTTACCACTAAAACAAAATAAAATGCAATGATGATAACCAACACTCTTAAATGGTAATTTGGATGGTAAACTAAATACAGGCGCGGTGTTACACACACCCCAAGGGGTTCAAATGAACCCCCGAATACCCCAAAAACAAAATTATATATAAAATTTTAGTTTTTTATTTTATTTTTTTGACCTCTTTAAATTAAAAATTTGATCACCCTGGTCCTAATTTAAAAAACAAAATCCAACTGAAATCAACTTAAATATGATCATTTTACTGCTGTTTTTCACAATAAAAGTTAAGTAATAAGTTGTAATTGGCTTTTATTTGGACCTGAACTAACACAACTTTTTTACCTACCATCTAGATTTTGTTGCGATATTTTTGTAAAAGTGTTGTGTCAAACTGTCAACAGCACTCCTCTTAAAATATTTAATTTTATAAGAAAAAAAAAATTTTTTAAGTTCAAATTTTTGCTCATTCATGAAATTTTTTTTTTTACAAACCCTCTCTCAGACTTTGGCTTATTTTGGCATTGACAACAGAATAAAGTTTTTTTTCCTTGCACTTTTCTTCTATGGTTTATTAAATGTATGATTAGTTATTTGACAAGAATGTATGATTGGTTATTTAATTCTATTTGTTTATGTATTCAATAGTTGTCTTACCAATCTTTAAACTACTAATAGTTTTTTTAGACCAATGTAAAATATAATTGTATTGTATTGTATACTAAATTGTATGGAAGTGGTGTATAAAGAAAAAATAAATCTAATCATTTTATTTTTTACTTCCCTATAAATTCCTAACTCCGATAATACTGACCCTAGAAAAAAATCATAGAGCCACCACTGACTAAATAGTAAATATCATATGTGAAGTTAGTTCACATAGTAGCTGTAGACGACTAAATTTCTTAGTTCGAAATAAATCAAACAAGTAAAATAGTTTCACAAATATGAATTTGTATTGATAAATGTGTGGTACAATTCTCTGTAATTACAAAAGAGTGATCCTCTAATTCGATCTCCTTGAAAGATTTATTGATTGGAATTGTGGTAATGTGATTTTGATTTGAACATAAGATATTCTTCAATTTGGCTGAGGAATGGATCGAAGATCTTTGAAACGGAATTACAATGAATCTCTGGCTATGAGCTTGTTAGAAATTCTTTGTTCTTCGTGTGTTCTTCGTGTTCTTCGTGTGTTCTTCGTGTTTGAAGGTTTGTGGTGGAAGTTCTTCGGTGCTTTAAAGGCTTGATTCCGTAGAGCTTCGTTGATTTATGGTTTGTTGAGGTTTCTGGAGGCTTTTGAGCTTGATTCCAGTGAACTTTGAGATCTGGACGAGTAGTTTGGATGATTTTTGCTTCGAATGTTGTCTGTATTCGAGGTTGAAGTTCTTGAAATTCTTGAAGGCTTTGAGGTTTGATTCCGGCAGAACTTCTGAATTTCTGAACTCAAGATATCTTCTTCCTTCTCTGTCTATGTCCCCCTAAATGTCTTAGGAAGGCTTCTATTTATAGGAGTTTAGGGGTAGGTGAGCGACACGTGGCGGAGTCTGATTGGTGACACTTGTCACAGCTTGATTGGTTCGCTTATGTCATCGCTTACTCGTGCAAGGCTGCTTGTGTCATCGCTTACACGTGCAGGGCTGCTTGTGTCATCGCTTACACATGCTGATGCAGTTTCATGCCTTTATTTCAATGACACTTGGCAAATTTCTATTGGAATCCGAATAGTGATGGCAAAACCTAGTAGCAATACGTGGCGCCTTGTAATTGGCTGTATTTTGTGGACTTGGTAGTATGATGTGTTAGCTTGTGATAGGTCGAGAATTTTCCTCTCTACAAATGCCCCCTCGAGACTCATTCATGCACACAGTTTTGGAGTGTGGTGAATGAATGAGTCTTGAAAGAAAATGGATCTTTTTATACTTGACTCTTCTAGTGAAATAGTTGAAGGTGGTGGAGCTTTTAACAGGATGAAGTAATTGCAGAAGAGTAGACCCACCCATATGAAAGGTTTCGATGAGACCGAGAAGGGGTCTGCCAGTATTTGAATGTGCTCGTGTGACCGAGCTTTCTAAGCAAAGGTTAAGTCAAAGTAATTTCAGAAGAGTATTTTGGATCGTTGGTGGCGATCACAGGGTGTTGAAGATGGAGAAGAGGTGAGAATGTTGGCTGGGTACAGCATGCAGAGCTCTGGAGCTAGCCTTTTATTTTTAAGGACTTCTGGTGAAGTTATATCTGAAGGGTACACTTCGGATTACAGAGAGAACATGTGGGAGTGTGGTTGAATGTGCTTGCGTTATCGCATCACTCTGGTTAAGTTGAGGTAATTTCAGAAGGGGTTTTGGGCATGTTGTTGTTGATGGTGAAAGAAGATGGTGATGAAGCCAAGTGAATCAGTAAGACATACGACACCATGGCCCTGACCCTGCATGTTAGGGACTCTCTGGCGTAGATGTCTCTGGGAAGTACACCTTCAGATGTGGGACTGTCTGCATGCTGAATGAAGTCCGACGGCAAGTGATTGAATGTGCATGTGTGACTGGACCATACTGACGGACATTAAGTTGAAGTAATTTCAGAAGTATATTTTCTGAAATTCTTCAAGCTGATCTTAAGTTGGAGTAATTCCAGAAAGTGTGTTTTGTGGTACCGGCAATGATGACCTTTGGACCCCATGATGGCGGAAACATGGGATGAGGCTTTGGTAACCCCTCACCGACACCAAAGGCTAATTTCTGATGAGCTGGTACCTTGGAGGTCATCACAAGTGTTGGATGGGAGACAATTTGTAGGATACCCCAACACTTCTTACCATCTTCACTTGATGCAACTTTATTGGGAAAGCATAACAAATGAAAGATGGAGCTAACTTGTGATCCTGATTTTAGAAACCAGCCAAGTTGATGTTTGTTCCGAACCACCGCTTCTATTGGGAGACCAAACAGTTGAAGAGAGACTACAGGTGTCTCTGCTGGACTTGGATTTCCTGGCCAACCAATTCCACGGAGGTATGGAAGGTCGATGCAGACCTTGTTATGAATAACTTTATGAACAAACGTGGTCATTATGTGAGGAAACAAAATTTGTTTGAATCTTAAAACAGTGATGATGTTGTGAGAAGGGTTACTACTGAACCATGAAGGGGTTGATTTCAAACTGATCATGAAGTGATCTTGGTTGCTAGGTATTGAGAATGACGAGACCATAGTGAGAACTGGCTGTGAGAAGGAGGATTTGAAAATTTGAAAGAAGCAAATTTTCATTTCATGACTCAGTGTATGTGTTTTTTTTTTCTTGATGAACTTAGCGGATCCGGCCCTTTTATTTATAGCGAAGAGATGAAGAATGGTAGCTGGGTAGTTAAGAATGGCGGATGACACTTTTCGGTGGGAACAGTGGATGAGAATGGTAGACGCCGAATGGGAATGGTGGATGAGAATGGTAGGAGCCAAATGGGAACGTTAGGTTGGAGACTGGTAGGCACCGACGAAAATAATAGGTTGAAGTAGTGACCCAATGTAATTTAAATTTTGAGACATACTTGTGAGAGTTCGTCTGTTTTTGAAAGGGGAGCCTTGATCAAGTCTGGAGGATAATTTTGAGGGAATCCAGACCAAATGGATGGATCTCAAATTATGATCTTGAGAGCTTAAATTTTGGACACCGCTAGTACTTTGGAGAAGCAGGTGTAGTTTTTAAGTCCAAAACAAATACCTAGATTTCAAAATCAAAATCTTTGCGAAAACCTGATAGGACAAGTTTTGCTTGCATATCTTGATCTTCGGTCAAAGTTTACACCAAAGCCAATAGTTGTAGACTCACACTATTTGAGCAATTTTGGATTCTCAAATGAATAAACAGACCCAAAAATTGGAAAGTACACGAAAAATTGAACAAGACAGGTCAATCTTAAAAATTTTGACTTTTGGTCAAAATTTGTGCAAAATTCAATTTTTTTAGAAATTGGACTGTTGTGCAATTTTCGAGTCTCGGTTGAAGAAACAGACCCCAAAATTGGAAAGTACACGAAAAATTGAGCAAGACAGGTCAATCTTAAAAATTTTGACTTTTGGTCAAAATTTGTGCAAAAGTCAATTTTTTAGAAATCGAACTGTCGTGCAATTTTCGAGTCTCGGTTGAAGAAACAGACCCCAAAATTGGGTGGGACAGGTCCATTTTGAAAATTTTGACTTTTTGGTCAAAGTCCAAGTTAAATACTTAATCTGCCTATTTTTTTATTTTTTTTTTCAGGCGGTCCGGATCCGGGCTTCCGGGTTGAACCGGGTCGAAGCGGTTTGAACCGGGTCGAAGCGGTTTGAACCGGGTCGGGCATGATGACGTCAGCGACCTGGGGCGCGTGCACGCGCGTGAGACATCGCCGGCGCGTGGGAGCGCGTGCAACTGCAGCTAGGATTGCCGGACCTTCTGGCGGCGCGTGGCCCATCGTTTGGGCTTGAAATTTTCACATCTTGTAATTATTAGGCCGTAGAAGACTGCTATGTGGTCCGTTTTGTGAAATTGTGCACAGATTTGCACAGTTTTGATGGACTAAACCAGTGGTTATCGCGAGCTTATGGCGGCGCGTGATGGCGCGTGGCTGATCGTTTGGACTTAAAAATTTCAGATTTTGTAGATCGAAGGCCGATAGCTCTAATGGTGGTATCAGTTTTGTAAAATTGTTCTCAGATTTGCGCAGATTTGAATGAGAAACTCACGAGTCGCTGAAAATTCTTGGCTATGTGTGGCGGCGCGTGGCCGGGTATCTGAGCCTGAAATTTTCAGGTTTGGTGGATCGAAGGCTGTAGAAGACTCCTGTAAGGTCGGTTTTGTAAAATAATGTCTGGATTTTCACAAATTCGGATGAGAAAGTCGTGGGTCTTTGTTGGACTTATGGCCTTTTGGTCTAATTTTGTGGTGGTCGCCCTGACAGGATGTAAAAATTCAGACTTACCATGTGACTTGCCATGAATTCAGACTTGCATTATCTTCTGTCTCTATGGCTGAAGATGCTCTTTCATTTCAAAATTCAGCGCAGACTTCTCTGACTTTAAGTGCATTTGAGTTTGCAAAATCTAACTTTGAGTTCCAATTGTTTTCACATTTCTGAAATGTGAATTTAAATTTTTTTTTATTGGTCAGTTGGGTTTGCTGACTTTCTTCATTTTTTTTTTCTGCTAGTTTAGCAGAAATTCTCTATATAAGATGTGAGGTTGGCTTCGTTCATTTGGGCATTCTTAGCCTTCAGTCTTCTTCTCCAGCTTTTAAGATTTTTTCTTTTTTCTTTTTTCTTTTGTCCTTTGTTTAGACATGCAATGAGATTTTCTTCTGACATTTTTTTTCGTTGTTGCTTGTTTTTGTTTTGCAGCTCAGTTTCCTTGATCTTTGAGTTTTGACATCAAACTTCACGCTAACGTTCTCATAGAAGTATTTGCCTTCATTTGGTGACTTTGTATTTCATTGATAGCAACGTTGCAAGAACGTATGCCTTCATGTTGTTACATTCTTTTCTTGCATCAACAATCTTTTAGTGATATTCGTCTTTGCAACGACGTTTCCATAAGGGTATTCAGCTAGGCAATAATGCTATCGTCAGTACTCGTCTTTGAAGTCGTACTAGCTTTAGTGTTGGCAATTTAAGCTGTATCAACACTTGTCTTTGCAATGCAGCCATATTAAGAATCTTTGCAATGTAGCCATCTCAAAAGTCTCTATCATGAAGCCGTGCCAGTATTCGTACTTGTATTAAAGCTGCATCCATATTTTTCTTTGTATCGAAATCGCGTCACCACTTATCTTTCCCATGAAGTTGCGCTGATACTTCATTCGCATCGAAACTGGGCCGACATTCATCTTTTCCATGGAGCTACGTCAACACTTCATTTGCACAAAAGCCATGTCAACATTCATCTTTGCCATGAAGCTACGTCAACACTTCATTTGCATAAAAGCCATGCCAACATTCATCTTTGCCATAAAGCTACATCAATACTTCATTTGCATCGAAGCTGGGCCAACAATTCATCTGTATTGAAGTCGTGCCGACATCCATCTTTGTCATGCAGTCGTGTCAACACTCCATTTGCACAGAAGCCATGCCAACATTCATCTTTGCCATGAAGCTATGTCAACACTTCATTTGCACAAAAGCCATGCCAACATTCATCTTTGCCATGAAGCTACGTCAACACTTCATTTGCATAAAAGCCATGCCAACATTCATCTTTGCCATAAAGCTACGTCAATACTTCATTTGCATCGAAGCTGGGCTAACAATTCATCTATATTGAAGTCGTGCCGACATCCATCTTTGTCATGCAGTTGTGTCAACACTCCATTTGCACAGAAGCCATGCCAACATTCATCTTTGCCATGAAGCTATGTCAACACTTCATTTGCACAGAAGCCATGCCAACATTCATCTTTGCCATGAAGCTACGTCAACACTTCATTTGCACAGAAGCCATGCCAATATTCATCTTTGCCATGAAGTTGCGTCAACGCTTCATTTGCATTGAAGCCGGGCCAACAGTTCATCTACATTGAAGTCGTGCCGACATCCATCTTTGTCATGCAGTCGTTTCAACACTTCATTTGCACAGAAGCCATGCCAACATTCATCTTTGCCATGAAACTACGTCAACACTTCATTTACATCGAAGCTGCACTAATATTGGCATTTATAATGAAGCTTGAAGTTTCAAGAAGCTCCCATTAAGACTTTGAGGATGCAAAGAGATGCCAATAAAACTTTGAAGATGTGAGAAGAATGCTGCCATGATTTTGACATTGCACGAACATGCTTTTAGAGGAGAGATGATGCAACATCAACTTCAGATGTTGGAGGAAGGTGACGTTGTCCAGATTTTAGAGACATGATGTGAAACAACACCACTCAGAAAGGAGATGATGTGGTTCAAATTTCAGAGTTGTGAAGTGGCACAACCTAGAAGAGAGACAATATAGCCTAGACTTGAAAGGTACAAAAAAAGATGCCCCCAGGAGATAAGTGATGCAAAGTATACTTCAGAGACGTGGGAATATGTCCACAAAAGATGAGCAATGCCATGCAGACTCCATTCCTTGCAACAGAGGTTGAAGATTTTTTTTTACTCCATAACCGAGAATCAACTTATCATTATTTTAAGGAAAGCTAAGTAACACCAATTCTTTTCAGCTATCACTTTCTACCACAATGATCTTTGAACATCATATAGTGAGCAATTGATTAATCTTAAGTGACGCCTCGCCAATCAAAAGGTTCTTGAAAGCATGTTAACGACCTTTGGACAAACTCTTCAAGCTAGACTGATAGTCTTTCTTCTTTTTATGTGACTGAACTTAGTGAAAAGTACTAAGCTGCCTACGTACCCCGGAAAGGGATCAAGTCATTACGTAGTTCAACCATAAAAAAAATTTTTGATGATTTTTTTTTTTCATGGTTTTAATGATCTTTTTTTTTTTTTTCTTTTGTTTTGTTTTGTTTTTTTTGTTTTTGTCTTTGTTTTTTTTTTTTTTTTTTTTTCATGATTTTTTTTTTGTTGTTTCTTTTTACAAAAAGGGAGGGCTCACGTGTGTAATCCTCGCCCCACATCTCACGACATTTCATGGGTACCAATTGTGCAATAGTGGGTATCACCTCTAATCGAACCCGAGACCTTGGCCTCAAGAGTGACATGGGCATCCAACCACTACGCCACACTCACAAATGGTGACATAGAGTGGGATTAATTTCTCCTTATTTGTGCACTTTCAAAGATAATGGGAAAACATCATGTACCCTTGTAGTGCTGCAGTGGGTAGTTTAAGCTCTTACCGAGGAGCAATTCTTGATTTTCAAGCATAGAAGCGTTTGAGGAACTTCCCATTGATGGGGCCGATCCTTACACCCTCCTGGTCAATCAACTTGTAAGCTCCATTAGTGTAGACTTCTTGTACAACATAAGGTCCATCCCATTTTGAGAAGAACTTACCGCCTGTACGATGAGTCATGATGATAGGTCTTCAAACAGCGAGGACTAAGTCACCAACTTGGAATGATCGTGGTTTAACTTTTTTATTGAATGCGCTTGACAAACGAGCTTGAAAGCACTCAAGGCGTTGTTGGGCCTCGAGCCTTTTCTCATCCAGTGCCTCCAACTCTTGTAACCTAAGCTTGGCATTTTCCTCTTCAGTTAATCCTTCTTGAATGGCAATCCGTAGTGATGGGATCTGGCGTTCTAAGGGAAGGATAGCTTCTACTCCATAAACAAGAGAATACGGGGTTGCTTGAGTAGGCGTTCGAAATGTTGTTTGATATGCCCATAATGCTTCTCCAATTCTTTCATGCCAATCTCGCTTAGTTTTGGATACCACTTTCTTTAACAAACTACCAAGAGTTTTGTTAAAGGTTTCAGCTAATCCATTCGCTGGGGCATTGTACATAGAAGAATTGTACTGTTTGAATGCAAATTTCTCGCACAACTCTGTCATCAACCTATTCTGAAACGGTTTGCCATTATCGGTTATGATATATCGAGGGACACCATACCGATAGATCAAGTGTGTTCGGATAAAATTAACCACCGTCTCTTTCTTTACTTCCCTAAGAGGCACAGCTTCTGCCCATTTCGAGAAGTAATCAGTTGCAGCCAAGATGTACAAATGGCCGCCAGATGATTTTGGTAGTGGTCCTATTGCGTCAAGCCCCCATGCATCAAAAGGCCAAGAAGCTACAGTTGGGTGTAGAGGTTCTGGTGGCTGATGGATGAAGTTTGCATGATATTGACAAGCTTCGCACTTCTTAGCATACTCCATGGAATCTTGCACCATCGTAGGCCAATAGTAACCCATTCGCTTGATCCTGTAGTGTAACTTAGGACCTGATTGGTGTGCACCGCATATTCCAGAATGAGCTTCTTCTAAGGCTTGTTTAGCCTCTTCCTCTCCTAAGCAACGGAGAAACAAACCATCAAATGAACGGCGGAAGAGAGTTTCTTTATAGTAAATGAATCGAGCAGCCCTTCGCCGAACTTTGGTCTTGTGGCGTACATCATCTGGAAGTCTTCCATGTTGAAGGTACTCAATGATTGTTTGTCGCCAATCTTCCTTTTCGACAAGGCATACAGAGATGACATTGGCCTGCTTTTCTTCTTTTTCTTCTTCAATCACGGAAGGCACCACCCACCTTTGGGAAACAACAACTTTGGCGGTCTCTTCTTGGGATAATGCTAAGGTGGTAGCCAAATTAGCTAAAGCATCAGCCTGTCTATTCTCCTTCCTCGGTATATGCTCCAATGTAATTGCCTCAAAATTTGTGAGCAACTTCTTCGCATATTTGCAATAAGGGACAAGGTCCTCTTTCTTGACATCATACTGCTCCAAGATTTGGTTGATAATTAATTTGGAATCCCCAAAGATCTCGAGTTGCGATATGCCGATTTCAATGGCCATTTGTAGACCAATAATCAATGCTTGATATTCGGCTACATTGTTAGAGCAAAGTTCGCTTAATGAGAACGAATATAGAAGTATTTGTCGTTGTGGAGAAACGAACACTACACCTACCCCCGCTCCTTCTTGACGTGCAGCCCCATCGAAAAACATCATCCATGGTGGCATTAATTCAATGTAAAACACATCTTCGTCTGGGAAATCATCAGAGAACTCCCAATCAGATGGAACTGGGTGATCAGCTAAGAAATTTACCAATACTTGTCCTTTGATGGCTTTTTGCGGAACATATGTAAGGTCGTATTGTTGCAGCAAGACTGCCCATCGAGCTATGCGACCCGAAACCACTAGCCTGGAGAGGACATATTTAACCAGATCCACCTTTGCTATCAAACGGACCGTATGTGCTTGCATGTAATGTTCTAGTTTGTCTATGGCAAAGAAAAGAGCGAGGCACATCTTTTCAATAGGAGAATAATTTAATTTAGCTCCATTGAGAGTCCGACTCAAATAATAAAGGGCTCTTTCTTTCCCTTCTTTATTTTCTTGTGCCATAAGAGCACCTAGAGACCTTTCTTGTGCCGCGATGTACAACACCAAAGGCTTTCCCGAGATAGGAGCACCTAAAACTGAAGGATTAAGCAAGTATCTTTTGATGCGTGCAAAAGCATTGCTACAAGCCTCATCCCATTGAAAGTGTGCATCCTTCTTCATTAATCTATTGAAAGGTTGACATCGACCTGCCAGGTTTGATATAAATCGTCGTATGTAAGCTAGTTTTCCTTGCAAGCCTCTAAGTTCTCACAGGTTCTTGGGCTCTGGCATTTTCTAGATAGCTTCAATTTTGGACTGGTCAACTTCAATACCGCAGTGCCTCACAATGAAACCAATAAATTTCCCGAATGTTACGCCGAAAGCGCATTTGCGAGGGTTCATTTTAAGCTGATACTTTCTTAAGTGGTTGAACACGGATCGCAAATCTACCAAATGGTCTTCCCTCCTTTTTGATTTAACCACCAGATCATCGACATAACACTCCACGTACTTATGAAGTACATTATCAAAGATCTTTTGCATGGCTCGTTTATAAGTAGCACCAGCGTTCTTTAATCCAAAAGGCATCACTTTTTAATCCAAAAGGCATCACTTTGTAACAGTAAATACCTTTAGGGGTACGAAAAGCTGTGAACTCTTCATCCTTAGGATTCATTCAAATTTGGTTGTAACTAGAAGAACCATCCATGAAAGATAAGGCTTCATGACCAGTAGTGGCGTCAACCATGATCTTAGTGATAGGCAACGGAAAATCATCCTTGGGACATGCATTGTTCAGATCACGGAAGTCAACGCACACCCGGATTTGTCCATTCTTCTTTTTGACAGGGACGATATTAGTGATCCACTCCGGATACTGTACTTCACGGATGAAGCCTGCCTCAATTAGCTTATTGACCTCAGTTTCTATTTGAGGGATAAGCTCTGGCCGAAAGCGTCTTTGAGCTTGTTTTACTGGGTGCACGCCCTTCTTTACTGCCAAATGGTGTAAAGCGATACTTCGATTGAGCCCAGGCATTTCTTTGTAAGTCCAAGCAAACACATCTTTATATTCTACTAGGAGCTGGATGTATCCTTCTTCTTCTGCAGGGGTGAGAAGGGCACTGATGAAAGTTGGTCGAGGTTCTTCAGTAGTTCCTAAATTGATTTCTTTAAGTTCATCAACTGTAGCCTGTACTCCATCTTCCAAGGCTAGGGGAGCTTCATCGACCTCATTCTTTGTGGCTTCATCATCTGACAGTGTATCTTCTTCTACTATAATGTGAAACGAGGATGATACTTCTTCATTTTGCTCATTGTGGACGAGTGACTGACTTGTGTGTACAATCGTTCGCCTTTTGACTTTAAGAGCTCCTTCAGTGCTGATATCCAAGACAAAGTTACGCTTCATGCGTGAAGGAATACTGCTATGTATCTCATCATTAGTTTTCTCCTCCTTTTGGTCCTCAGGGTTTATTAAACTTTCAGAGCAAGTATCAATGGGCCTTTTTGTTGCCCCCAATCGATTAAAGACTGATCCACACGCAAAAGTGTCCCGACTTTGCGTTAAACAAGTCGTATTCAACTTGTCGAACACTGTAATTCGTGACGATGAAGCCTTAATGCGATCGAATACTGAGATGCGTGACGAAGAGTGATCTTTTCTTTGATTCGGACTTCCATCAACCTCTACTGTTATGTATTGGGAACTTGAAGCATTGCTTCTTTTATTGATCCATATTTGAGCTGGTGGTTCTAGAGTATAACCTATTCCGGTCTTTGGGATAGGAATTTCATGCCCTTCAAGTCGCATTTTCCCTTGCGTTTTACTAAGACCATGCATCTTTTCTCCGGTGGCTTCTGGAATTAGTTTCCCTAGGCCGCTTTGTTTTGAGAAATCATAGCCTGCTTTGGCTAATAGCCTATATGCCTTTGGGTCAAACCATTCTTTCATCCGTTTACTTGGTAGAATACCATGCTTTGTCAGACTTTGTGAAGACTTTACAAATCCATTTAGTGGCTTTGAGGGCAAAGGATTTGTGGATGAAGTTAAAGGCATTACATGATTTTCTTTCAACATGGCTACATCCTTCATTGTAAGCTTTGTAGGAGGTCTTTGCATGTCCATTGTAGATTGAAGGCATTCCGTGAATGGTGATTATCCATTTTTGCGGTGTGACAATGGTACATAACGGAGGAATGGAGGGTAATTGGAAGGCGTAGAACTTTCATCCGCTCTCTTTGAATTGCTAGTAGACTCACTAGATTGTTTATTCACATATCGTGGATCTTCCTTTGGGGAAGGAATATCCTTTCTAGTGATGAATTTAACATGCTTCTTTTCACCCTGCTTGCTTTTCATGGACAGGACTTCAACTGGGAGAACTTCATTAGGGATATCATCTTCTACATAAAACTTCGCGTCAGCAAAGTGAGCTTCAGTTTCAGAAAAACGCTTCAAGTCGGCATCTACTTTCTTTATTCCACCTTGAAGATACTTGAAACATTGGTGCAAAGTTGACGGCACTATTCCGTTCCCATGGATCCATGGACGTCCTAATAACATGTTGTAGGTTGTCTTGGCATCAATGACATGGAACAAAACATTGCTTGTCAATTCTCCAATAATTAACTCCAAGTGTATCATGCCGATGGCACATTGTCCTCCTTGGTTAAAACCTTGTATGACCAAGCGACTGTGTGATAATTCCTCCATAGCAAGACCAAGTCGTCTCATTGTCATTTTTGGTAGTATATTAATAGCTGAACCTCCATCAATGAGAATGCGATCAATCTTTTGTTCACGAGCATAACCAGAGACATAAAGTGGACGATTGTGAGGCTTAGGGCCTAACAATAGATCCTCGTCAGTGAAAGTCAAGTCTGGAGAGCACGCGAAACATTCCTGTGTTTGTTGAAGTGTATTGGTACAAGGAGTGTAAATCTTTGGCTCTTCAAGAGCTTGGATGATCCCTTCTTTCGGTGAGGTGGAGGATTGCGAGGGTTCCACTTTATCAACCTGAGATTTGAGTTGTTCTAAAGGCGACAAAGTCTCATTTGAACTACCATGGTCAACACCTTTCTGTTTTTCATCAACCTCACAACGAGAGACCGTGTGAACAGCCTCCGCTGACTTGTTTTGAAAGAATTTTATGGGGAAAAATTCTTCCAATGTGACAAGACTTCGAAATTTTTGGGTTTGTGCAGAATCATCACACATTTCCGTTCTTAGTCTTTCTTTTCTTTTATCATTCTTTCTTCTTGACTGCGGCTAAATTTGGTTTTGTGCTCTTCTGGACTCTTGGGTGATCAAATGAAGAGGGAATACTCGTCTCTTCTTCCATCTCTTACGAGTAACCAACGTCCAACCCTCTTCCTCATCCATTGTTGACTTTTTATCATCATTTGAGTTATAATCAGATGCTTTTTGTGAGAGCTGAACTTGAACAGGTTCCAAAGAACCAAATCGGATGAACGTGGTATTCGCCTTCTGCTTAGTAGTCGGAGACTTGCAACTAGGCGACCCGTAAGCAAATGTTACAAGGTTTGACTGAGCAACATCATTAATATCTAAGTCGATTTTCCTTTCCTTGGCTAGCTTCATGATGAGTTCTTTAAGAACAAAGCATTTTTGGATCGGATGACTTATGATGCGATGATACTTGCAATAGTTCGGGGTCATCAACCTTTCCTATTTCTTCCGGTCGTTTGCATTCTGGCAATTCAATTAATTTCAAGTTGAGCAGTTGTTCTAGCATTTCGGGTATATCAGTGTCAAGGAAAGGATACACCTTTTGCTCCCATTCCTTGAGTGATGAGTGACGCATCTCGCGTCGTTGGCCTCCCTCAGGCCTCTTCTCGTTAGCCTTTACATTTCCCGTTGAAATTTTGACTGGGGCAGGGTTGACATTCATGGAGTGTTTGACATTACTTTTTGTATTCCTGTCATTTCTCCTTATTTCTCGCCTTTCTTTCTTTTCTTCAGGTACGGGAGGTTTCAGATTTTCATGGCAAGAGATACTCAATTCCATGTCATGCGCACGAGTTGCCAATTCTTCAAATGTTCGGGGCTTTACCCCTTGTAGGATGTACAGAAGTCCCCAATGCATGCCTTGGATGCACATTTCTACAGCAGATATTTCAGACAGTCTATCCTTACAATCTAAACTCAAAGAACGCCACCGACTGATGTAGTCAACAACAGGTTCGTCTTTCCACTGCTTAGTATTGGTAAGCTCCATCATGCTTACTGTACGGCGCGTGCTGTAAAACCGGTTAAGGAACTCCCTTTTCAACTGATCCCAACTATCAATTGACTCAGGTTCTAAATATGTATACCAATCAAAGGCATTCCTTTCAGAGAACGAACAAACTGCTTTACAAATAGGCCTCCTTGAGTCCCTACGTTCTCACAGGTTTCTACAAAGTGCGCAACGTGTTGCTTAGGGTTTCCCTTGCCATCGAATTGCAAGAACTTGGGGGGTTGATACCCATTTGGCATTCTCATATTGTTAATGCGCTTCGTATAAGGTTTTGAATATATGAGAGAATGTGTAGAAGAACCTCCATATTGTGCTCGTATGGTGTTCGTTATCATGTCCTGCAGTTGTTGGACAGATATTAAGGTCATTGAGGTGGAATGTCCTTGTTGAGAAGTGCCTTCACCTCCTTTTCCCTTATCACCCCTAGCGTTTTCTCCCTTCAAGGTAAAGCCAGGAGGGTGCTCAAGGTCTGGATTTGATTCACCCGAATCTTGGACTTCCAGTTTGTTCATCAGGGTTGCAATTTGGACGTCCTTATCTTCAAGTGCTTTTGTGAGAAGGGTGACCCTTTGTTCCATTTCAGCCATCTTTTCTTCCACAGTAGAGGTGTTGGTCATCATTACTGGCATGACCTCTAGATATGATGGAGAAAACGATGAGATAGGATGAGTCAAAGGCATTTTGTTCCTTAGGCTTCTCATCACTGAAGCGTTGATAGAAAAGGTCTTTGTTGAGGATGATTCATCATTGATCTCAAGATCCTTCGAGACAGATGAATCCTTAGCGGTGGCTTTCCTTTTTGCAAGAAAGTCTAGAGAGATGATATTATGAAGCTTGCTTTCTTTGGTTGATTAGGGTTGCGGTTGATCAAGAGCTTTGGATCGACTACGAGTGATTGGGCCGACATAATCATCCGCAACGGAAGCATCCATCACCGATTTTTGAGCATTCTTGTTAGAAGCCATCGAAGCTAGTAGCAGATCGAATTTCTTTTCTTTTGAAGGAGAAAGAGATGAGAGGCAGAGAAGTCCCACTGGGCGTGCCAGAATTTGTAGACGACTAAATTTCTTAGTTCGAAATAAATCAAACAAGTAAAATAGTTTCACAAATACAAATTTGTATTGATAAATGTGTGGTACAATTCTCTGTAATTACAAAAGAGTGATCCTCTGATTCGATCTCCTTGAAAGATTTATTGATTGGAATTATGGTAATGTGATTTTGATTTGAGCATAAGATATTCTTCAATTTGGCTGAGGAATGGATCGAAGATCTTTGAAACGGAATTACAATGAATCTCTGGCTATGAGCTTGTTAGAAATTCTTTGTTCTTCGTGTTCTTCGTGTGTTCTTCGTGTTTGAAGGTTTGTGGTGGAAGTTCTTCGGTGCTTTAGAGGCTTGATTCCGTAGAGCTTCGTTGATTTATGGTTTATTGAGGTTTCTGGAGGCTTTTAAACTTGATTCCAGTGAACTTTGAGATCTGGACGAGTAGTTTGGATGATTTTTGCTTCGAATGTTGTCTGTATTCGAGGTTGAAGTTCTTGAAATTCTTGAAGGCTTTGAGGTTTGATTCCGGCAGTGCTTCTGGATTTCTGAACTCAAGATATCTTCTTCCTTCTCTGTCTGTGTCCCCCTAAATGTCTTAGGAAGGCTTCTATTTATAGGAGTTTAGGGGTAGGTGAGCGACACGTGGCGGAGTCTGATTGGTGACACTTGTCACAGCTTGATTGGTCCGCTTATGTCATCGCTTACACGTGCAAGGCTGCTTGTGTCATCGCTTACACATGCTGATGCAGTTTCATGCCTTTATTTCAATGACACTTGGCAAATTTCTATTGGAATCCGAATAGTGATGGCAAAACCTAGCAGCAATACGTGGCGCCTTGTAATTGGCTGTATTTTGTGGACTTGGTAGTATAATGTGTCAGCTTGTGATAGGTCGAGAATTTTCCCTCTCTACAGTAGCACCACCCTCATAATAGCGTATTTGGCAACAGCTCTTTTATATGTCTTTTATTTTAATCAAGCAGTGGAAAGCTAAAGGCCGAACAAGGTGCTTTCTTGCTTGCTAAACAATACATCATGGAGGCACACACACTGCACACATAATTGTTGTGTCCATAGAAAATTAAAATATGTCCACAACATTTTTACAATATTTTTACAACAAATCCTAAGTGGCAGGATGTTACTGGTTGTTATTGTTGGGGCAAAAAAGTAATTTTAGTGTTAGGTTCAAATTTGAACCAATAACAACTAACCACCTATGATTTGTTGTAAAAATGTTGTGAAAATGTTGTGGACGTAGCACCTCTCTGTGTCCATATATTGTCTTTGTGGGAGAGAAAATGCACGTCCAAATGTATGAAATATTTATTGCACTTCAATCACATTTATAAATGAGAAAACATTGGGTCAGGAGCTGGCGTAAAAGGTGTGCTTCACGCCAGCTAATCCTGACCTGCCACGTCACTAACTTCTTTTTTTTTTTTTCAGCAGAAAAGATTAAGCTCTCATCTCTTCTCTCCTCCCCTGATCCCTCCATCTCTAAATCAAACCCATGACCTCCATGGCTGGAGCTTCAAAGCTCAACAACCGCCTCTGAAAAAAAAAAAAAAAAAAAAAAAACCAGCTACCCACCAACCACAACCCACTAGCCAGTAACCCACTCAACAACCGCAACTCCAACCACCAAAATCACAACCAAATCATAAACTCAAACCCACAACTGCATTAGCCAAGAAAAGAAAAAGAACAAAACCAGCCACCGTTGAAATCAAAAACCCACCGCAAACCCATTAAAATCCACACAACCACCGCGACCCACAATGCACAACCAGCGCCTCAACTTCGACAAACCCATAACCACACTCTGCAAACTCTGCAAACCCAACCCCTCAAATTGCAAATATAATGGGTCATAATAGCAAATATCAACAAAACAAATTCAATTCAACAAAAATAATAAAAACGGAATCTTTGCAAGTTCACGGGTCTTGATCACATCGTCTTCAGTAGGTCCACCCAATGATATTGGTTCTGTAATGCCTAATCTCTTCCCATTATTCTGATTAATCAATCCAGGGCTCCCCATTTATATTAAATTTATTTTACACTTGGAACAAATTGGAACCATAAAAAAAAAAAAACAAACAAAGCAAACTATAGAACAGAGTACAACGCCAATATTGGAAAGTAAAACCCTAACTCTAGATGAACAAAAAAACAATTATACAAAAACAAAATACAACGATTTTGAGGGAAGCGATCGATCAGAAGCCGAAAACTCTTCTCCTTTTCTGATTGTTCATCGGCCACGATCACCAACTGAGTCTCTCAAATCTATCGGGAACAAAGAATAAAACAAAGAGAAATTAATAAATAAATAAATACGCAAAAAATAAGGGCAAGGATAAAAGATATATAAATTTAGAAGAGAAAAGAAAGAAGAGAGAGAGAGAGCTTACAGTTATGGTGGCTGGCGGTGTGGGTTTGCTAGGTAGAGAAGAAAGGGAGTTGAGTTTAGTGGTGACTCGCAGCGGCAGCTATTGGTTGAACCATGGAGTTTTGGCCATGGCAGTAGTGTTGGTGGCTTGTGTTGAGCTTTGAAGCTCCGGCCATGGAGGTCATGGGTTTCATTTAGAGATGGAGAGATCAGGGGAGGAGAGAAGAGAAGAGAGCTTAATCTTTTCTGTTGGAAAAAAAAATAAAAAAAAATTAAAAAAAAAAAAGAGTTAGTGACGTGGCAGGTCAGGATTGGCTGGCGTAAAACTCACCTTTTACTCCAGCTCCTGACCCAATGTTTTCTCTTTATAAATGCCCATCTCCTAATAATACATACTGGATTATAGATAAGTAAATACTCTCTTTCTCTGCCCACCAAATATGCTCTCCTATATTGGGAAAACCTTTTATGGGTTTTTCCTTCACATTTATCGATTCCATTTTTCAATGCTCATAGCAAGTTAGCTGCAAATTAAAATAGAATGGAATACGGTCGGGTCTGCTATCTAATTGGTATTGCCTCGTATTTTCTCAAAGGGATTCGTCGAAATTACTGAGAAATATGACTCGCATGAAATTCATATATTGGTCAAGCCATTTTATTGGCATCAATCATTAATTAGCTTGTCGATCGAATCAAGTTGATATAACTCCTCTCACTCGGCACTCTTCTATTTGAGTTATTTTAACTTTCAAAGCTAGAAAAATACTCACCCGATTTGAGATTAATTGAATAATACTCGGAATAGACAAATACTCTATTTTTAAAAAATTTATAGTTGGGGATTGAGAAAAACGCGTTAAGGTTTATCGAGTATTAAATATTCAAATTTAGCTAGATAACAAAAATAAAATTAATATTCCTATTTAAACTTGACTTAAGCTTGAACCGAGTCTACAAATTATGTTTGAATTTGACCTTTTCATATGGTTTAAAAGCTTGAGCTTGCTTGATTTGGCTTGATTTATTAGTCAATCTAAGCTTAAGCTCAATTTCAGCTTTTAAGCTTGAGATACAATACATGTACATTATCAAATTCATATGAAAGCATATTATCAAACCCATTTAATTTAGACATATGATCCCAACTCCCAATTAATTAAAAGAGTTTAGTCAAATATTAGTTTTTTTAAGCCCATATGCATATTAATCTTATTGTTAAGTATTAGCAAAAAATAAAAATCTAATTACTAAGCTCATAAACCCGCCTAAGCTCAACTTATTCTTTATAGAGCCATATTGCCCTATTCTTCATGAGCATGTTCATGAACTTTTTTTTTTTTTGCTTTGACTTGACTCATTTATAAAACTAGCCTAAAACTAATGCTCAAGTTTGAGTTGCTTATAAATAAATAAATAAAATATTAACAAATTTTTGTATTGAGCCAAGCTAGACAACTTAATTCATTTACTGACTTAGTTGGGGAGGAAATTTAAACCCTAAACATCTGACTTAGAAATAACACGAAATAAAGTACTTGGCACAAATACCATATTTTTACTTTAAAGGATTTGAGTGGAAGATTACCCAAGCTTTGAAAAATAATTAGTCTTTGGATACAAATAAATTTCACAATTCTTTTATAATAATTGAGGTAGTACGTTGTAATTGATATACAATTATAAATGTTATCAATTATAGACCTATATGAAAGTGATATTACACCAACCATAACGGATCATTTCGAATTGTGAAATTTTTCATGTCGTTAGCATCACTCTTTAAAGTTAATCGAGTTTAACCCCAAATTGAAATTCACATTACATATACACTATATTTTTCCAGGAAGAAACAGGCAATGGTACCCACAATGTTGAAAATACTCCACATGAGAACATGAACAGTAGTGGGCAATTAAATCACCAGTCTACCTATTCATCAAAAAAAGCCAACGACCCTACCAAATGTGATAATGGTCTGGTCCCACGTTTCTGTTTGCCCCAATATTGGGTCTATTCTCTTTGTTTTTTTTTTTAACATAAACAGGATATATTCTCTTTTCCCTCAAAGGTAATGCGGCATTGGGCTTGATAGATACCTATTTGTTCTATATTACAAATAAAGTTGGATCCAATGAATGGGTTTTTTCACATTAATTTTATTTTGATAAATTTTAGGAATTGTTGAGGCTATCATATAGTTTTCAATCATTGTCGTATTTCTACATACATGAATTTGAAAACTTTAATAAACATCCTAATTATTCTAAAGAAGCTTATGCGAAACTCATATCAAACCTCATACGAAATTTGTAACTCAAAAACACCCAAAAGTGCATTAAAAACAAAGCAATAACCAATAAGATATTCAAAATTAGCTAATTGCCTGGACGTTTAGAAAAAGGAACAATGAAGCTTAACATAATTTAAAGTCTATGCGCTGATTAATACGGCATTAACGCTGAAATTCTAAGAGATTTCATGGAAGTGACTCATCAATTGCAAGCATCAAACAGAAAAGATACACCAACTCGTAAGATTAAATACATGACAAGAAGTCACTACAAATTCACAAACTCGTCATGATCATTTCACTACAGATATGCTTGAAAGGACATTATCAGTATTGATGCTTTTATCACCGTTCATCTCAAAGTGGGATCAATTAGCTCCTTTGAATCATGAATCTCTTTCACTTTGCCTAAATGAAGATGTCGGAAATTAAATCGTAAAGGCACACCCTCCATAAGGAGGAGGTATCTCATGGTTCATGCCTTCATGTACTAGTTCCATACTTCCATGAATCTATCCTATCATGGTCTATAGATTATAGAATCCACATACGTGTGAGTCTCATGCTGCGAGAGAGTTGTTTCATGAAATAAAATAGTATTCTTACCATTATCATGGTGGAGATACTAATAAATCAAGAACTTATTGGCCTAATTCTCTTTATTGGTTTTAAAATAAAAACGGTTAGATTCATGATATGCACATGAATATCAGTCTAACCACTAAAAAATAAAAATTAAAATTAACACACCTACATATATATAAATTTATTATTAAAGAAAATTAATTATTCATATAAAATAAAATAAAATTTTTTTGTATAAAAAAAAAAAAAAAAAAGTACTTGTTTACAATTAAACCAACAAAAATGAAGTAACCTTATCGCTTTCTAAATGGATGTGCAAAAACCGCACTGCATAACACCTCTCTCTCTCTCTCTCTCTCTCTCTCTGTATATATATTAAAACCATTTTAAGATTTTCAAAAAACTGCCCCACACCACACCTTAAAGCATCCGTTAACCTTCTCCATCATTTATTAGTTTATCACAATTCTTTTGATTGAAATAAAAAAATAATAATAATAAAACCAATAATTATTAATTGCAAATTACAAATTATCACCTCTCATCACACTGGTTGAATCCGTGAGAGTCCATCCCCATCAAATCACCATCCAAAACAATCAATCCATGGATCACAGACAAACTTTTATCAGTGAGTGGTGGACCCACTAACTCTTAGTTGTTAAAACTAAGGATAACATAAAAACAGTAACACACTCCCATTCCCATGAGATCTCTTTTTCTTTTCCATTATTTATGATAACTTTCACTTTGTCTCACTCAACACGCATCATCATATTCATATACATAAAAAACTCTCAAACAAAATACAAAACCCCCCCACACCCCACAGCACAAACGCAAACACAATCAATCAACAAACAAACACTCTCAAACAATGTCAACAACACCAACAAAAACAAAATCCACAACCTGTAACGGCGAGATAGAAGAAGAGCTGAAGAACGCGTTGTCGTTCAAGCAATTCGACGTCGTTTCAGACGACTCTGACCACCACTACCTCCACTCCCACAACAACAACAACAACAACAAAAAGGACGGTCGAGATTGCATCATCGCACCATCCAGTCAGGCCCACAAGAAGATCGTTCAAGAGTGGAGAATCCTCGAGAAAAATCTCCCAGATTCGATCCTCGTACGCGTGTACGAGAATCGCGTCGATCTTCTAAGAGCTGTAATCGTAGGCGCCGCGGGTACACCTTACCACGATGGACTCTACTTCTTCGACTTCTCTTTCCCACCCGATTACCCGACCCGACCGCCCCATGTCTACTACCGCTCTCACGGGCTGAGACTCAACCCGAATCTGTACGCTAATGGGAGAGTGTGTTTGTCACTGCTGAACACGTGGACTGGTAAGAAGAGCGAGAAGTGGAACCCGAAAGAGTCCACTGTGTTCCAAATCTTGGTCTCGATCCAAGCTTTGGTTCTGAATGAAAAACCGTATTTTAACGAACCGGGTCACGCGATGTTGGGTCGGGCTATATGGGAAAAGAAGTCGCAAGCTTATAACGAGGATGTTTTTTTATTGTCGTGTAAGACAATGTTGTTTTTGCTTCGAAGGCCGCCGAGGAATTTCGAGGTTTTTGTGGGCAACCATTTTCGAGATCGAGCTGATTCGATACTGAGAGCTTGTATTGCTTATATGGATGGGTTTGTGAGAGTTGGGTACTATGAGAATAACAATGATAATGATGGGTCATCATCATCATCATCATCGAGTGTGGAAGTGTCTGATAGATTTAAAGCTTCGATGGAGAAGTTGTATTCGGAGCTTTTGATTGCGTTTCAGAGAAGTGGAGCTTCAGTGGGGAATTTCGTCGAACGGTTGAAGGTCGAGAAGAAAACGACGCCGTCAAAGGCTCCTCAAGTGGTTTTGAAAAAGAAGAAGAAGCAGCCTGGGATTGCGAAGAAAGTGATTTGGAAATTAAAGAAGGTTTTGGGAGTCGGAAAAAGCAAAGCAGGAGTGAGAGCAAATGGGATAGTGGGGACTTAATAGGGATTTTCATTCTCTTTGTAGGGGCACTTTAGACAAGGTAAAGTATATATATATATATATATATAATATAGGACTTAAAACTTTCATTAAAGGTTTTTCTTTAGGTTTTGGATGATGATTATGCAACATAATTTACTGACAGGAACAAAATTTGACGCTTTAATAAAGATTTAAAAAACTTTATTATATGGATGGCAGTCATGGCACAATGTTTCTTTCTCTCTTTTTTAATTTTTTTGGAGTGTCATAAAAATGTGTTTTAATTCAGTGGCGAAACCAAAAAATTTTCTCAAGAGGAGCCGGTAAATAAATTTTTATATAATTTTTAAATTTATTATCAAAAGTAAAAGAAAATTAATGGAAAATTTTAAAAGCTATGGGGCCATGGCCCCTCTTGGCCCTTGGCACCCCCTAACACTGCCTATATGTCTTATCTTATGTCAGTGTTTTACTTGAAGTCCAATGTCACTTGGTTTAACTCTTTCTCGTTTAATCCGTTTGAGCTTAGTGAGATAGTGTAATTAAGCGTGTACATGAGTTTAGCGGTTAGTTTGTTTCTTTAAAAAATGTTTTATCGACTCATGTGTTAATGAAATATTAGAATTATAAATAGTTAATATATATTTTTTAGAACAAAGTTTAGTTACAAAATTAGTGGTAGTCTAAGGGTACAACTTTACTCAATAAAATAAATATTACTAGATATTTTGAAAATCTAATCGTTGAATTGCATATTCTTTACGCTCATAATACTCATGTCAAATTTTGTGTCAATCAAATATTATTTACTATATGATCTACAAGCTTATATTTTATGCATAATTTTAAATTACAAAAACTTGCAATTTAAACAATTTATTGATGACATAACTATTGATCTTTAATTTTTTAGAAATTTTGCAAGCATGAAGGATATAAGAAGAAGATGTAATTCACTGGTGGATTTATCAAAATTTACCTCCAATAAAAAGATATTGAGTAATGTTGTAACCTTAGACTACAACCAAATTTGTAGCTAAACTTTATTCTTTTTTTTTATTAGAAGTATTTGATACTTAATAACACATAAATAAAATAATAAATAAATTTTTGAATTTTTCTTTTTTTGTTTTATATATGAATGTTGACATATCATTTTAAAAAGTTTATGTGATAAATTTTTTAGTATTTGTGATATTATTGTTTTGCTTTTGAACTCATTAGATGATTTCATAAATTTTTAATTTTAATGTCATAAGAGATAGCACCACAAAGAAAAAATCCAAACCTCTCAAATAATTAATATAGAGCCCAAACTTCTCTTTGCTTGTGTACAACACCCCGGAACATTTTATTTGATGGTTTGGTCTCAGTTCCTTTTTTATTTAGAAAATGGTTGTGCATTGTCAACTAGCAATGGCCCGTAATTTGTTCTAAGCTACTTATTTGTGTCTTTTTCATTAAGCGTTCTTTTTTCTTTTTTTTTTGGAGGAACTTTGCAATAAGCATTCACTTGTAAATTAATTAGAGTGGGAGTAGTATACTTGCCTTTCCAAACATTATAGTATAATATTTAAGTAGCCTCATCCAACTATTTTTGAGTATATAAAATAGGGAAAAGTTAACAGATATCTTAAGATATTTAGGGTTTGTTTAGGATCCGCTTATTTAACTGAAATTTTTTTTTTTGGATAGGTAACGACAAAATTTTATTAAAAAATGAAGAATAGCCAACCCGAGTACATTAGGAATGTACTATGGGGGCATAAATCAAAAACCAAGATTACAACGATCAAGTAAAACAGGAATGGAAGAACAAGAAATATGACAAAAAACCACACTCCAATCTAGGAGAGTGTGTAAGAAAGAAGACTTAATCTCTAAAATAGAACGTTCATAGCCCTCAAAACATCTCGCATTCCTTTCGCGCCAAATACACCATAACACGCAATGAGGAACAATTCTCCACAACTCTATATTTCTATGTCTTCCAAACTTACCTTGCCACGACTCAAACAACTCAATAACCTTCTGAGGCATAACCCAATGAATTCCAAACAAGCAAAACACCAACGACCACAACTCACAAGCAAGGGGGCAATGAAGAAGAAGATGATCCACTAACTCCCCACAATTCTTACACATATAGCACCAATTAAGAACAATCACGCGTCGTTTACGAAGATTATCTGTTGTTAAAATCTTACCTAAAGAAGCAGACCACGAAAAGAAAGCTACCCTTGGAGAAACCTTCGATTTCCAAATCAACTTCCAAGGGAAGGATAAGATGCTATGAGGGTAGAAAGAAAGATAGAAACCTCTAACCTCAAAACCTCTACTCCTTGCTGGCTTCCAACACAACCGATTCGGACCCAATCCCCTTACCGTCGAAGAGTAAACCATATCCATGAAACATTCAAAGGATTCTTGTTCCCAATCTTGTGGAGGACGATGAAATTTAGCATCCCAATGAATCCTCTCACCAGACCAACACATAATCTCCGCTACTGAAGAATTCTTTGTTCTACAAATACAATAGAGCTCTGGAAAAGCCTCTTGGAGAGTACGATCTCCGCACCATACATGCTTCCAAAACTTCACTCGAGTACCATCCCCTACATCATACCGAATTAGTTTAGAAAAATTCATCCAACCACTCCTAATATGTCTCCACAAACTAACGCCATAAGCACTGGTCACCTTTTTTGTGCACCAACCACCCCAATCATTCCCATATTTCACTTCTATAACTCTCCTCCAAAGAGCATCGGTCTCCAAACCAAACCTCCATAACCATTTCCCTAACAAGGCAGCATTAAAACTCCTCAAACTTCTAATACCCAACCCTCCAACCTGCATCGGTTTACAAACCTGAGCCCAACTGACCAAGTGTAATTTAGAGTCACCATTAATACCACTCCACAAAAAAATCTCATTGTAGCTTCTCCATACGATTTGCCACCTTCCTAGGTAAAGGCAAAAGGGAAAGGAAATATGTAGGTAAGGAGGAGAGAGTACTTTTAATAAGAGTTACCTTACCCCCCTTAGATAGATACAACATCTTCCACCCTGCTAACCTCCTTTCCATCTTCTCCAAAATAGGGTTCCAAATTGACAACTCCTTAAACTTAGCTCCTAGTGGTAGCCCCAATTATCTCAATGGAAGAGAGGATTGCCTACAACCCAACATCCCCACCAAAACATCCATGTTGTCGACCACCCCTATAGGGACCAACTCAGATTTTCCCAAATTAATCCTTAAACCTGAGACCTCCTCAAATCTAGCCAGGATTGCTCTCAAACATGCTATATGCGTAGGATCAGCATCACAAAAGATAAGAGTGTCATCAGCAAACAAAAGATGAGACACCATCACCGAGTTACCAGCTGTATTACCTACAGAGAAGCCTGAAAACTGACCAGTCGTAGCAGCCACTTCCAACATACGACTCAAACCCTCCATAACAATTTCAAATAGCAACGGAGACAAGGGGTCCCCTTGCCGAATCCCCCTAGTACTACCAAAAAAGTCAGAAGGACTACCATTGATCAGAATGGAGAATTTAACAGTAGAAATGCAACACATTATCCATTTTCTCCATTTTTCTGAAAACCCACATCGCTGAAGCATATACATTAAGAAACCCCAACTCACATGGTCATATGCCTTCTCCACATCCAACTTACACAACACTCCTGGAACACCTGACTTCAATCTACTATCAATACATTCTGAAGCAATCAAAAAGGAGTCCAAAATATGTCTACCTTTCACAAATGCATTCTGAGAATTTGAGATAAGCCCATGTGCCACCCTTCTAAGCCGATTGGCCAACACTTTAGAAATAATCTTATAAATCCCACCAACTAAGCTAATAGGCCGAAAATCCTTGATCTCCACAGCATCCACCTTTTTGGGAATAAGAACCAGGAAAGAAGCGTTAATGCTCTTCTCAAACACAGCTTGAGTATGAAAATTTTGGAACACTACCATAATTTCAGCTTTCAAAATACACCAGCAAGACTAAAAGAATGCCATAGAAAAACCATCCGGGCCAGAAGCCTTATCACCCTTAAAATCACTAATCACCCTAAACACCTCTTCCTCATCAAATGGCCTATCTAGCCAAAGTGCATCCTCCTCCGAGATACAAGAGAACTCCACATCATC
The DNA here is from genome assembly GCF_040712315.1 of Castanea sativa. Classification (NCBI taxonomy): domain Eukaryota; kingdom Viridiplantae; phylum Streptophyta; class Magnoliopsida; order Fagales; family Fagaceae; genus Castanea; species Castanea sativa. The sequence goes on from NC_134014.1 coordinate 13,253,174, forward strand.
TAATAGAGGTCTATGAGCCACAGTTTCAGCATATAGCTGCCTATAAAAATGAGAAATACCACCTGCTATAGCCTTCTGATCTAAAGACAATTCTCCATCCACCATAAGCCTATCAATGGAGTTAACTCTTCTGTGAGAGTTAGCTATACGATAAAAGAATCTGGTATTCCTATCTCCTTCTCTAATACAAAGGACTCTAGACTTCTGCCTCCAACAGATTTCCTCCATCAAAGTAACTTTTTCTAATTCACCTCGAACTCTCTCTAACTCCAACCTTTCCTCCACAACTAAAGCTCGACTATCCTCAATCATCTCTAAATCACTAAGCTCTTGCCACAATTTTCTCACCCGATCCTCAACATTTCCAAAATCCTCCACATTCCATTTCTTCAAATCATTTTTCAAAAGCTTCAATTTAGTGGCCAACACAAAACTCGGAGCTCCTCGGACATTATAAGATTCCCACCAAGCGCGCACCCTCTCCACGAACCCCTCCTCTTTAAGCCACATATTCTCAAATCGAAACGGCCTCCTACCTCTCTAAAAAGAACCACCCTCAAGAACAATCGGGAAGTGATCAGATAACAACCTAGGCAAGCGTTGTTGAGAGACAGATGGAAACTTATCATCCCAATCTGCAGAAAACAAAAACCTGTCCAGCCTAGCCTTCGAAGCAACTTCACGATCATTAAACCAAGTGAAAGATCCCCCTTGAAGTGGAATATCCATGAGGCCTTGCTCAGAAATAAAATAGGAAAACTCCCGCATAGCAGCAGTAAAAGAGGTTACACCAGAACGCTCAGAAGGACACCTTACCACATTAAAGTCACCACCCACACACCATGGGACATTCCACCAACTGTTCAAACCACATAATTCTTCCCACAAGAACCTTCTTTCTCTCACAGAATTAGGACCATAAATGCCAGAAAATGCCCAAACAAATTGATCTGACACACATGTAAATCTACAAGAAACTGAAAATCGCCCCACAACCTCTTCCTCTTTATTCACAACCCGTGTATCCCACATCAGTAACACCCCCCCAGAAGCTCCACAAGAGTCTAGATAAGACCAATCGACATGTTGACCCCTCCACAAACTATGAATCACAGCTCTAGTATCAACTCCATTTTAGTTTCTTGAAGGCAAATAACATTCGGCTTCCATCTCCTGACCAAATTACGAACCCGAAGCCTTTTATCCCGATCATTCAGCCCTCTAACATTCCAAGAAATAATCTTCAAATTCATTGATGAACCACCACAGCCCTCTCCTTACTTACATTCCTCTGTTTCGTTGAACCAACCTCGACATTCATAGATGTCAATAAAATCTTCAACTCTCGCTAACCTTTCTGCCCTGACCTGCCATGTTTCATTTGATCATTTACTGCCTTAAGCTTTCTATCCTTTTTCCTGGCCTCTATAGCCAGCAACAAACCCGTAATCTGCTCCTCAAAACCTTCCAATGAAGTGCCCACTGATTTTCTAAAAGCCTTAATCCGATTTGTTACCCATTGTGATAAATTATCACCATCAATCGACTCCATACACCCAACCCCCAGCTCAGAACTACACTCCAATTCCAAAGGAACTTCTGTGGCCAGAGGTACCACAACTAATGGCTTGCCACTACACTCCCAATTCATCGACCTCTCATTAAAATCCCCCATCTCCTCCTCTGCCTCCTTAACAATAGACCAAGAATCAACTAACCCATCACAGTCCTCTGCCCAACTAACCATTTGACCGTCATTGATAAAAGAATCATTACCTGTTACAGTCTCTATATCAGTGAATGAGCACTCCGACACACTTTCTGGAGATCGATATAGAGATAACGGAATCACTACTTGTCGACCATCCCGCAATTGGAGCCTCCACTCTTTGGAATTACCCCATGATTTGTCCAAATCACTGACCCATTCCCTAAAAGTGGGAGAAGGATGAAGTACCACCTTACCATCAGAAGCCTCCTGCTCCGTCACCTTTACCTCCGGACCAAATAATTCATCATCCACATCCTTCGTCGTCGCCGGAGATGACGACCTCTCCACCATCTTTTCTAACAGGTCCCCTACAGACAACACCTCCGTCTCCGGCAGCTCCACCGAAGGACAATTTGTAACTACTGGTGCTGAAACCACCTCACCGTCAACATGGACCACTCCCGCCGTCAATATCGGCACGGCGGGGAACTAGGTAAGCCAGCTTGAGCTCACCGGAATGCTCGACCCACTTCTGCCAGGAATTTTCGGTGCCGAAGTGGAAGAAATCGAGCCCATAGTGACCATCGGAGCCACCGTCAGCCTACTTTGTGGTAGAAAGTCAATCGCCGAACTCGCTGGGAGCACCTTAGCACTCGCACCCTTCGAGAATGAGCTCAGGCCTGAAGCGCTTGACTCTAACTTACCATCCTTAACAAAATGGGCCCGTAATACCTGGGCTGGAATTGTTTTCTGACTGCTTGGAGCAAGCCCCTGCCTCAAAAACAAATGGGCTAGTCAATAATGGGCCTGAACAACTCTTAACTGCATGGGCTTCAGAAGGCCCATTGTCCATTCCTTTATTCACAGCCTGGGCAGAAAGATCCTTACGTGCCACCCACTTTACAGCTTGCTTATCACCCCTGTAATGTTGCCAAGACACCCGCCTCTTACCAAATTCATTTATTTCCACAGTCAAACCTTTCCCTAACCGACCAGCCCTCCTACTTTGACGCTCCTTACCAGAAACAACCTCATTCAAATTCAAATTATTCAATCTGAATTTATTATGTTCCGGGATTTTCTCCTTAGACCTAGCATCCCCATTACTACCACGGAGACTCCCCTCCACACCACCCATGGCAATCGATATAGCATTATCAGCCGGAACTTCAACAGCCACCACCTGAATCCCAACTTCGTCTCTCGGATGCTGCGTTGTGTTCTCCACTACATGAAACTTCCCTATCTCACTAATGGGGGGCTGGTGCAAATGCTTCCTTACTTGCACAGACGCTTTTACCGTTTCAGCAAAGGACCGAGAAGGGTGAATCACTGAACCCGACTTAGCCTTGTACGGTAAAGCTTTTGAACCCAACGCATAATGAGAAGGTTCCAACATTCTCCGTAATTCAATTCCAAAAGCCCTCCAACCTTGTTGTGCCTTGCCTGCAGGAATAATGATCGATCTTCTCATCCCGCCAACTTTTAATTCTGTTACTAGAATAAATTGCCCAAACAGGTTCGAACCCCGTTGCACTGTGTAGGCTGTGTCTCCATCCCTGAGCGTGAAGAAATGTTTGGGGTTAACCCCAATCATCGTTTGTTCCAAGCTCTGCATTAACCAACGTGCTGCGTTCCTACCCATAAAAATTGAGTGCATGAAATACTTCCCTCGTTCAAAAATCTTAAGGGAGAAGAAGTTCCCCCCTTCCTCAACCACCAACTGAAACAACTTCGATTCAATAAAAAAACTGCGAAATCCACCCATATCGATCCAAACCAGAAAAGAAACATTAACCGGAAACAAACTTTCTGACTAGCAACACTATTATCACCCAAAATCACCACAACCAAAGCAAATCCATTTCCCTACAACTTCACTTTTTTGTGCACACAAAACCCAGTTGCAAACTAGACACTAATAATTATAATTGCCATAAAATTGTGATGCCATAAAATTGTGATGAGTATTTAAAAACATTCAACTTTTTGTTTGTCATGCCTCTGCTCTGTCTCTCCATATTTTTTTCCTGTGTTTGTGTTTTAACTTTTCATCATTTGGTTGTTGAAGACTTTGATGATATACTGGTATAGCAAATCAATGCCTGATCATATCCTCCACCTTAGAACTGTTTTGGAGATTTTAGCTGCTAATACATTGAAAATTTTTAACTAAAAGTACTGTAAATAAAGGTAAATGTTAGTTGAAATAGTATAATGAGAGTCATGAATAGTACCAAAAACAGTAGTAGCACCCATAAATAGTAGCAAAAATAAGCTAAATAGTAAAATAAGTTGGCAAAAAATAATTAATTTTTTTGACAGTTTTTATATTTCACATAAAAGTTTTGTCAAAATTTTTCTAAAATAATTTATGAACAATTGCCCATTAATATGACCCTGTAAAAAAATCCTTCATATTTGTAAACAATTATCCTTTCAATTGACAATGGACAGGTAGAAGAATATGAAATAACTTTTCTTTAGTAGTATCTTTAGGATTTTTATCATGATTAGTAACCATAAAAAATTAAATATTTTCATGGGCTAGGCAAAGGGTGTGATGATTCGGAAGTGGAACACATAACACAACAGATGTCCACACTTTCCCTCAAAGCTATTTCATCCATTACATGGAATTTGTGTATCTTATTGTCTTTTTTCTTTTTAATCTCATAATATAGGTGTTCATAATTCTTAAAGTACTAAATTAATCTCTTGAAGGTGTGTGTGGTATTGTGTCTCACACACATAGGGTATGAAGAATAAATTCAAAGTAATGCCTTGAAGCCTTGAAGGTGGTCTCAAAGTGTTGGTTAGAAAACATGAACTAAGAATTTTATAAATTATATGAGGCTTGAAAATTACTAGACCAATTCCCTTAATTTTGTTGTCGTGGTTTAAATTTTTCATGATTCATAAAATAGTAAACTGTTTCAGCAACTCACAGGCATCAATTTGGACCCAATTAAAATTGTTACACTTATATTGCCCTAGATTTTGAATCTCAAAAAACCAAATATTATAGAAAAATTTACAAAGTGAAAGAATTTTTGGAAACAAAATGGGAAAAGAAAAGAGAGAATTCACTGATTAACCAATACTAAACTAAATAATGAGTCAACTGTTCAGGTAAAGAATTATTCATTCACAGTTACAAGTTGCAGAGGAAGAAAAATGATAGAAACCACAAATCCGAGAGATTCATTACCTACATACTAAAATATTGTCGGCTTCTTTGTAGCTGTCTTCAAAACTAGGATATGATATTGGAATCTTATATTTATTGTAATATACTAATACTTCTTGTAATTCCATCCCTTCAATTAGTCATTAGTCCCAAGATAGGATTGAGTTTGTTAGTTAGTTACACATTTTTATTACTAAGCCAATAAGTTCGTAGCTTAAATTTTATAAATAGTGTACGTAACTATTATTTAAGTTTTTTTTTATAGAGAGTGAATACTTCAAATTAAGTCAATTCTCACACATTTTCCTACAATTCTCATGACCAATTATTTAACTGAATGATGAGCGCATCAAATTAAGTCCAAACAATAGTATACCCCTTTAAAGTCGGTTTGTGGTAGACTTCTGTTTTTAGTTTTTTTTTTTAAAAAAAAATTTAAAAACACTTTTGTTCTTATAAGAGAGTGCCGGGTTACTATCATTGGAGTAATAGAGTACAAGCTGTGGCAGAGAAATTGAGATTTCTATTGCCATGTGTTTTTGGAGAGAGACTTTTTTGGGTGGCATTAGTTCTTAGAGAAATTGAGGTGTCTATTGTAATGTGTTTTTGGGAGAGAGGGTTTTTTTTTTTATGTATTAAAGATTTAGATTTTATTAAAATATTGCTAAATTTCCTTCGAAACTTTCACATAAAAAGTTTCAATTGTTACAATTAATAAATTGGTATCAGAGCTTATGTCAATGGCCCTCCCAGCAAAACCCACCAGGGCCACAACACATAACTACGAGATAGAAGGAAAGCTGAATGCGTTGTCGTTCAAACGATTCGACGTCGTTTCAGACGACTCAGACCACTGCTTCAGAAAGAACGGTCCAGATTGCATCATCAAAACTTCCAGTAAGGCCCACAAGAAGATCATGAAAGAGTGGCGAATCCTAGAAAAACATCTCCCAGATTCAATCTTCGTACGCGTGTACGAGAATCGCACAGAACTTCTAAGAGCAGTAATCGTAGGCGCCGCGGGCACACCATACCACAATGGACTCTACTTCTTCGACTTCTATTTCCCACCAGATTACCCGACCCGACCGCCCCGTGTTTACTACCACTCTTGCGGGTTAAAACTTAACCCGAATCTGTACTCTGATGGGAGAGTCTGTTTGTCACTGCTTAACACGTGGCCTGGTAAGAAGTTCGAGATGTGGAACCCAAATGAGTCCACTGTGTTACAAATCTTGGTCTCGATCCAAGCTTTGGTTCTAAACGAAAAACCGTATTTTAACGAACCGGGTCATGGCATATTTGGTCGGGCTATATGGGAAAACAGGTCCAAAGCTTATAACGAGGATGTTTTTTTATTGTCGTGTAAGACGATGTTGCTTTTGCTTCGAAGGCCACCGAAGAATTTCGAGGTTTTTGTGAGAAACCATTTTCGAGATCGAGCTGATTCGATATTGAGAGCTTGTATTGCTTATATGGATGGGTCTGTGCGAGTTGGGTACCATGGGAATAACAATGAGAATGATGGGTCGTCGTCATCATCATCATCGAGTGTGGAAGTGTCTGAGAAATTTAAAGCGTCGATGGAGAAGTTGTATTCGGAGCTTTTGGTTGCGTTTCAGAAGAGTGGAGCTTCAGTTGGGAATTTCGTCGAACGGCTGAAGATCGAGAAGAAAACGACGAGGTCAAGGTTACAAGTGGTTGTGAAAAAGAAGAACAAGAAGTCATGGATTTCGAAGAAAGTTTTGACCTTTTTGGGATTCGGAAGAGGCAAAGCGGATGTGAGATCAAATGGGATAGTGGGGACTTGATTGGGATTTTCGTTCTCTTTTGTAGGGGCACTTTAGACAAGGTAAAGTATATATATATATATATATATATATATAGAACTTAATAACACTTTCATTAATGGTTTTTTCTTTAGGTTTTGGATGATGATTATCAGATTATGCAACATAATTTACTGACAGGAACAAAATTTGATGCCTTAATAAAGGTTTAAAACACTTTATTATATAATCTCAAAAAAGAAAAAAGAAAAAAACACTATTATATGGATGGTACAATGTTTCTTTCTCTCCTTTTTTTTTTTTCTTCTTTGTTTGAGTATGATAAATATGTGCTTATGTTAATGTTTTACTTAGAAAGTTTTTTCATCATTACTCTCCAATCTCTATGTATATATTTCGATTGTTTTTTTCACTTTGAAAAATGTTGAGTTTTATAAACTCAAATTTTTAATGAAATATTAGCATTATAAGTAATTGATAAGTGATAACCCATAAATAAGATATTAAATAAAAATTTTGAATTATTTTTTGTTTTATATTTAAAAGTTGACGTATCATTTTAAAAAGTTTATGTAATAAAATTTGTAATATTTGTGGTATAATTGTTTTTCTTTTGACCTCATTGGATGATTTCATAGATTTTTACTTGAGATAATTACAATAAATTTATTTGTGGTTAGGCAATATTCACTTTGCCTACTCGTGGTTTAAAAATATCACTTTACTCACTTGAGTTTAATTCTATTTGTATTTCGTAACCTATCTGTTCATATAAATAAATATGTATTTTTACTCATTTTTTAAGTCTCTCCCCTCTTAAAAAAAATACATTAAAAAAAAAAAAAACAAGAGAGCACAGGATCAAAAGTTCTACGTGATGAAGCAGTATCTCGTCGGTTCCTCTGGGATTCGTCTAGATGGTCCCTGGCAGTACTCTGACGACCCTGCGGGAGCAAGAACGTATTCAAGTGGTCACCGGTGTGGTGCCTGCCACAACGCCTCCGATGGCAAAGTCAGTATGAAATGAGGCAATAATCGAAATATCAAGAGTAAAGTAATTCAGGTTGTGATGCTACCTCTGTACCTTGTATTGGTGTTGCGAGGGTTTTATATTCCCTTGGGGATTATAGCCGTTGGGGTGTTAATGACTTCCCTGATAACGTCTCTGGTGGAGTTTATGGATTTTAATGCGTTACAACCGACTCGTCCAGCTGGTCTTGTAACGGTTGGGGCTTTATTGGCAGCATTGAATGGCATTAACTCTTTCTGATGACGCGGATACTGGTCATGTTCGTCCATGAAGGCAGCTTCGTCTGTGCTTTAACTTCGTCAGTCCCATCACTACGGGTAAAATAATTTATGCAAATTTTATAACGTGGCTCAAAGAACTTCAATGAAACACAAGAACAGAAGATTTAAACCCAGGAAAATACTGACCCAAATCCCTTGACTCAAAGTCAAACAATCACATACATAACCAAAAGACCTCTCATTTTTCAAACTCAAACCGTAATCAACAAGTTTTAGAACCCAATTATAGATCAAACAGAAAATAGAAACAAACCAAAGAGAGGAACTTTCAGTCACATGCATGGGTGATTGCATGTGTACCAGAAAGAAAAAAAAAAAATCAAACCTCTCTGAATAATTATATAGAGCCCAAAGGCCCCAAACTTCTCCTTGCATGTGTACCACACCCGGGAGCATTTGATTTAATGTTGTGGTCTCAGTTCCTATTTGATTTAGAAAATGGGTGCTCATTGGCAAGTAGCATTGGCCCTTAATTTGTTCTAAGTTATTTATTTGTCTTTTTCATTTTTGTTTTCGGTGCCTAGTGTTATAAGAATATTTTTGAAATAGTCATTCACATTTTTTTTTTAACATAAATAATCATTTACTTGTAAATTAATTGGAGTATACTTGCATTTCCATTAATTATAGTATAATATTTAAGTAGTTTCGTACATCTATTTTTTACTATATAAAAAATCTTTTATATTTGTAAATAATTAGTCTTCTGTGTCTTCTGTCTATATTATCTTTAAAAAAAAAAAATTTCAATGAGGGTAAAAGAATGTGACATAACTTTTTCTTTAGTAGTGTCTTCAGTTTTTTTTTTTTTTTAAATAGCTTTTTTCCTTTTATTTTTTAATCATGATTGGTAACCATAAAATAATTATTAAGAATTAAAATTTTTCATGGACTAGGCAAAGGGTGTGATGATTCAGAAGTGGAACACACAGCACAATGATGTGTTTCACACTTTCCCTCAAAGCTTTTTCATCCATGACACGAAATTTGTGTCCTTTGTTTTTTTAATCTCATAATGTAGTGTCCATAATTCTTAAAAGCACTAAATTAATTTCTTGGGTGCGTGTGTGGTATTTCACACACTTGGGGTGTAAAGAGTAATCTCAAAGTAATCCCTAGAAGGCCGTCTCAAAGTGGTAGTTAGAAAACATGAACCGAAAATTTATAAACCACATGAAACTTAAAAATTATTAGACCAACCCTTTTACTATTGTTGTCGTGATTTAAATTCATCTTGATTCAGAAAATTATAGACTGCATCAACAACTCAGAGGCATCAATTTGGACCAAATTAAAATAGTTACACTTGTATTATCCTAGGTTATGAATCTCAAAAAAGCCAAATATAATAGCAAAGTCTATAATGTGAAGAATTTCATGGCAACAAAAAAGAGAAAAGAAAATAGTGACTCCACAAATGCGAGAAATTCCTTACATAAATACTAAAATATTATTAGTTTTTTTTTTCTTTTCTTTTTTTGTAGCATTGTCTACAAAAATAGGAAATTAGGTTAGGAATTTTTTTTTTCTGTAATATCCTAATATGCTAATGCTTCTTGTAATATAGGATTGAGCTAGTTAGTTAGTTACACATATTGAAATATCCATTCAATTAGTAGTTACTCCCAATATAGGATTGAGTTAGTTAGTTAGTTACACATACTGGAATAAGGATAGAATTAGTTAGAGCTATTTGCACATGTAGCACTATAATCACATAGCTTAATTGGTAAGACTGCTAGATCACATGCTTAATTGGTAAGACTGTGAGAGCACATGCTTAATTACTAAGCGAGTAGAAGTGATTAATGTAATAGGATGAGAGCTTAAGTTCAACAAATAGTGCATGTATCTTGAAGAAGAAATCAATTAATTACTTAGTGCGTTTTCTTCCTCTCTTTAACTATTTCATTATAGAAGATAACTACTTCAAATTAAATCAATTCTCATGCATCCTGCTTAGGAACCATTGGGTCACTAATACATGACTAATTTGTTTTAACTTATTGAAATGAAGGCATCAGATAAGTCCTAGTATACCCGTTAAAGTTGGTTTGTGATAGTGTGCGATTTGGTAATCCCAACTTAAGTGCTTCTATTTTTTGTATTTAAAATAAATAAATAAATTCCTTTTGCCTTTAAGTTGCAGTTTTCTCAAATTAAGAGAGTGCTACACTATTGTTATTGAGATTTGAGAGCAATACAGTTCAAGCGGTGGCATTGATTCTTAGAGAAATTGAGATAACTTATCGCAACAAAAAGTTTCAATTATTGTTGCGGTAACTTATCGCAACAAAAAGTTTGTTGCAATAAGTTTCACATGTACTTTATTGACCTATGGCAACAAAAAGATTTGTTGCAATAAGTTTCCAAGAGGTACTTTATTGCAACAAAAATTACTGTTGCAGTAACCTATTGCAACAAAACTCTATTGCAACAAACTTTTTGCAACAAAACTCTATCGCAACAAAATTTTTGTTGCCACAGACTTTATTGCAACAGTGGGCAACGAAAGAATTTCATGGCAATAAAGGTTTATGTAACAATATGAAGCTTATTGCAACAAAATATTTCATTACAATAAGGCTATTTTCTTGCAGTGAGGGTTATCATCAACGTGCAAATACACACAAGAAGAGAAAGCCTTGCCCTTCACTTTTGTTGAGCCACTTTCAACGCATAATATAACGTCTTCATTGGAGCCAAGGTGGATTGCCAAGCAAAAGTTCCCTTCTATCAAAGGAAGAATGAGAACATAAGAGTTGGTCTTAGGGACTTATAAAATTAAGGATGGTAATTGTTACCCAACCCGACCTGACCCTAATGGGTCGGGTTTTACTCAATCCAATAAATAGTAGGGTCGGGTTGGGTTTTTGAAATGAAACCTGAAGCAGGTACGGGTTTTGGCAATACCCACCCCGAACTTGAACCCAGACCTGACTCGCTTAAAACTAAAATTACTAATAAACCCTAATTCCCTCTCATTTCACTCAGCCAGGCCGATTGCTCGTCACTCTCCTTTCCCACTCTCACTCACTCTCAAGTCTCACCCTCAAGCTCTGTCACTGCCAGCCCTCAAGTTCATCAAGATTCATTGCTCACAGCCCTCAATCTAATCCCTTAAGCTCTATGTTTATGATTTATATTTTTATTGCATGAAAGGGGCTTCTCTGTTATTTATTTAATTTTTAACAATTTATAAAATGTTATTTTTTAGCAAAATAACTTGCAATTGAATGCGATTCAATCTTTTTCCAATTAAAAAGTGAGGGATTAGGTCACCAATCATATTGTTTTAGTCCAATTTTTTATTTTTTGTTAATGAAATCGTTGGGTATTGTTTTTTGATGAACATGTTTATTGTTTTAAATTGCATTTGGATTGTTGATGGGTTAGGTTTAAATCAGTCAGCCTTTGGATTTTTTTTTTTTTTTTTGGCAAGTTCAGAACACAAATTCTTATTTTGAATCTTTTTTTTTTTTTTTAATTTTTGAGAAACACAGATTTTGTCTTAATGGGTAATCTTGTTGTTTGTGTTTTTTAATCTGTGTTTATAGTTGGTTTGTAGTTCATTGTAATGTTTAGGGTTGTTAATGTCTCAATTACTCTCAAGTTAGTGTTTGAGTAATGTTTAGTTGGTTTATAGTTGATCTTGTTTGTGTTTGTTGTGAATGCAATGGAAGAAATTGTGTTTAATTGTTTTTTGTGTTTGTTGTGAATGTAGTGCTTAAATTGGAAATGGAAGACACAAAAAAATTTGGTTCTCCCCGTTAGAATGTATGCCCTTAAATCCTAATGTATGCATTTAAATCCTATTGTATGATGCTATGTGTGACATTATGTATAACTTAATGTTATGATTAATAAAGTTGTTTTATTTTTATCTAAAATAGTGGTAACATGAATATTTGGACATTATCATATAGTCCATGAGATGCATAGTATGTTATTTATGTGAAAAGTCACAGAAAATATAAATTACAAGTTCTTTGAAACTCAAAATTATAGTTCGTAGTCGATGATGAAATTGAGCATTTCATCTGCGAAGACTATAATGTATCAACTAAGATGATTATCTTAATCATGGAAGTGGAGACTTCTAGTTGATATGTTTTAAGAGTTAAGACATATTGAACTGGATCGCTGTAAAATTTATTATTCTCCTAACGACTGTCAAATGAATAATAAATCTCACGACTTCTATTTGCATGAACTCTTAATCCTGAGAGAATAATGGACCAAATCATAAGGTATAGGTTGCTTTGATATATTAGGAGTGAGATCTAAAGTCACGATCAAAACCTCAGTATGTTGGGTAACCACATTTAGTGTTGATAGAACATATATTCTCAAGATGGAATTCATAATCTTTTAACGAAGATATAAAATATTCCCTTGAGATAAGTTGAATGAGTTTGGTTATTCAAAGTGTTAGGTCTAACCACTTTGGTAAAGAGTTACTAAAGTATATATTTATGAAATTGAATTTCATAAATATATGATGAATAACTTAAAGGATTAAATCAGGTACTCAAAGTGATAGATGTAGTAATTTTCAAAGTGACAGTCTACATTCATGACTTTGTATTACTACGAATATTTTATGAAGGGGTTGCATGTATAATAAAGTCTTGGGATTTAATTTATTAATAAGGCCCAGAGTGCAATTATATTTATATAGTAATATTAAATATAATTAATGATAACTTTGGACTTGTCAAGAGTTGACAAAAAACCCAAGGCTCATTGGAGCTAGTGTCTTATTGGTCCCTTTTGGTCCCACTCTAAGCCACACACTAAAGCCCAATTAAAAATGCCCAATAGGCCAGCCCAATTAGATAATAAGTTAGTTATAAAGAGAGAAACATACAGAATTTTTATTAAAAAAAAGAGAGATATCATTGTCAAATGGTGTGTATGTGTGAGTGAAGACACTCAATTATTCTCCCTTGAAAACTGATTGAAAGATCACACTTCTTAGGCGTAAAGTGGAATTGGAATAAAGATTAAAAGTGTTCCCAAGTACTTATAATTTTTTGTTTTGAATTTCATCACACCAAGGTACGCTATCTTATTCTTAAATTCTGAAATTTACATAGTGCATGTTATCAATCATGAATGAAATAGATCCTTATTTGTTGCTTCCACTGTGTATTTTGTATGAGATACAAAACCAAATTTTCCAACACTCCCTCGCCAAGCGACTCTCACTTAAGAACCACACGTTGTCCCTTGCCAACTATGCAATCTCCTTCGCCATTTTCACGATCACCCTCACCATTGTCACCTTCCACTAACTCACCCTCAGAATCACCATCACTCTTATGCCCATTAAACAATGAGTAAGTTTTTGAATTTGTAGTTAATCATGTTTAATTATGATTGGATTGATAGAATTTGTGAATATTTGTAATTATGAATTTGTGCCCATTAAATAGTAAGTATGTGTAATAATGAATTTGTGAATATTTGTTTTGATTGATAGAATTTGTGAATATTTATAATTATTGAATTTGTGCCCATTAAACAATGAGTATGTGTCATAATGAATTTGTAAATATTTGTTTTTATTGATATAAATCCTAACTCATAAACTTCTTAACCAATTGGGAGTCCGAAATCCCCGATGGTAGAGTTAGTGGCAGAGGACCTAGAGGTAGAGGAACAAGAAGAGACAGAGGAAGAGGGAGAGCAAGAGGTTGCAAATGAGAATGTGAATACAAGTAGAAAAAGAAAGTGTACCTTAGATGTTTGGGAGCATTTTATAAGGAAAAAAGTTTATGGGAAATCTAAAGCTCAATGCCATCATTGTGGCAAGCTTTACTTGGGTGATTCTAGCCAAGGCACAAGCCATTTTGCATAATCATTTAGGAAGATGTCCACGGTTAAAATTTAAAAATATAAGGGATATGCGACAACAAGTGTTAATTAAACAACAAAATAAGGTGGATGAAACGATGAGTTTAAATCCTTATCAATATGATCAAGTTATCTTACATGAATACCCACTTTCAATGGTTGACCACATTTGGTTTAGAGAATTTGTAGATTCTCTTCAACCTTTGTTTAAAGTTATCTCAAGAAACACTTTGAACAGTGATATTCTTAAAATTTATGATAATTATAAGGAGAAAGCTTTGAAGATGACGAACAAGAAAGGAAGTAAGATAGCAATTACAACTGATATGTAGACTTCAAGTAACAAAAAGAGAGGGTCTATGGTCATTACGGCTCACTTTATCTATCACACTTGTATGGTACAAAGCCGGGTTTTAATTTAATTCTTTGATCTATGAATGTTAAATTTATTAAACCATATGAATTGTACCATATGTCAATGATCATAGTGTTTACTGAGTTATGTTATAATTATTCCTATTATTTTTCTAGGTTTGTTTATGTTCCTTCTCCACATACGAAAGATGTTCTTGCTGATGTCCTTGTTGATTGTTTTTTAGAGTGGAATATTGAGAGAAAGTTGCCCACAATAACTATTGATAATTGTAGTACTAATGATGTCATGATAAGAATTCTCTTGAACAAGCTTGATATTAGTTCTCTTATGTTAAGTGGGTCTATGTTGCATATGAAGTGTGCTGCACATATTTTAAATTTGATTGTTCAAAATAGGTTGTCTCTTATTGGTGATGGTATTGAAATTCATGATAGTGTGATTTGTTGGACTGGATCACCAAAAAAGAGGCAGAAATTTGATAAAAATTCACGTCAATTACATGTTCAATGCACCAAAGAGTTAGTCTTAGATCTTCTTCCTTCATCTTTTTTTTTTCCTTCAACTTTGATTTTCATTCCTTTGTTGACAAATTTTGTTTCTAATCTTTATTTGAATAAATCCTATTACTGATCCTTTTCTAGTTTTCTTAGTAATCAAGAATATTTGTTTATCAAAAAAAAGTAATCAATAATATTTATTTCTATATTTATCTGTTTTAAACATGATAATCTATTGTTTCTAAAAAAAATGATAATCTGCTGATTCTACTCTCTTTTATTTTTTTGGCCTTTCAAATAACAAAAAATGAGCTACATTTTTATTAAATTAAAGTTTGTAAAAGACCATGAGAGTTTTAACTTTAAAGTCCACAAGAATAGGATTATGGTTGTATTTTTATAAAACTTATGTGATAAGATAATATTTTTTTGTGTATTAAGTTTAAATAACTATTAATGCACACACACACACACACACACACACACACTCACATATATATATATATATATATATATATATATATATATATATCTTATCATTGTCTATATGACACATTGAAAACTTCATAAATTGATAGGCCAAGAATGTATTGACCCCTTATGATGAATTAATTGATTAATTAGCTAAATTTATTAATTAATCAAATTAACATGCAATATACGTGGCAGCACAAACAAATCACCAACTAAAATAAAATGTAGCGAAAAATAAAGTTAACAAGGTGATTTGTTTTCAAATGGAGAAAACCTCCAAGGTAAAAATCCCACCGGGTAATTTTAAGGTCATCACTCCTAATAATTCACTATTATCACAACAAGCAGTTACAAATAAATGAATTCCAGTACCTTATATCAACCTACAGTTGAACCCTTACCCTAATATCCAATTGGACTTGTTCTATAGTGACAATCTCTCTTTTTAATGCACAGCTCCCAGTACGTGACTAACCAATAGATGCGCGGATCCCAGCATGCGACTTAATCACCAACTTGAGAAGAATGTTGGCTGTAAAGTTCTTCAGTTCATCACATGATAAAGTTCACGGAGTTGCTTGGTCATAAAACCCTACGATGTACAAACACAGCAACTTCTTTAAGAGAAAGAAGAACTAGGGCAAATTAAGTTTCCAGTCACAATTTGCATGTGTAGAGAGGGAAAATTCCCGACCTATCACAAGCTGACACATCATACTACCAAAGTCCACAAAATACAACCAATTACAAAGCGCCACGTACTGCTGCTAGGTTTTGCCATCGCTATTCAGAAACCAATAGAAATTTGCCAAGTGTCATTGAAATAAAGGCATGAAACTGCATCAGCAGGTGTAAGCAATGACACAAGCAGCTCCGCACATGTAAGCGATGACACAGGCAGCCTCGCACGTGTAAGCAGTGACACAAGCACTCAGCACGTGCAAGCGATGACACAGGCAGCCTCGCACGTGTAAGCAGTGACACAAGCACTCAGCACGTGTAAGCGATGACATAAGCGGACCAATCAAGCTGTGACAAGTGTCACCAATCAAACTCCGCCACGTGTCGCTCACCTACCCCTAAACTCCTATAAATAGAAGCCTTCCTAAAACATTCGAGGGAACAACAGAGGAAACAACAGAGGACACAGAACACAGAGACAGACAGAGAGAAGGAAGAGGAGATCTTGAGTTCAGAAATCCAGAAGCTCTGCCGGAATCAAACCCCGAAGCCTCCAGGAATTTCAAGAACTTCAACCTCGAATACAGACAACATTCGAAGCAAAATCATCCAAACTACTCGTCCAAGTCTCAAAGTTCACTGGAATCAAGCTCAAAAGCCTCCAGAAACCTCAACAAACCATAAATCAACAAAGCTCTACGGATTCAAGCCTCCAAAGCCCCGAAGAACTTCCACCACAAACCTTCAAATACGAAGAACAATCGAAGAGGAATCATCCAAATCATATTCCTAAATCTCAAAGTTCACTGGAATCAAGCTCAAAAGCCTCCAGAAACCTCAACAAACCATAAATCAACGAAGCTCTACGGAATCAAGCCTCTAAAGCACCGAAGAATTTCCACCACAAACCTTCAAACACGAAGAACACACGAAGAACACGAAGAACACACGAAGAACACGAAGAACACACGAAGAACACGAAGAACAAAGAATTTCTAACAAGCTCATAGCCAGAGATTCATTGTAATTCCGTTTCAAAGATCTTCGATCCATTCCTCAGCCAAATTGAAGAATATCAAAATCACATTACCACAATTCCAATCAATAAATCTTTCAAGGAAATCGAATCAGAGGATCACTCTTTTGTAATCACAGAGAATTGTACCACACATCTATCAATACAAATTCGTATTTGTGAAACTATTTTACTTGTTTGATTTATTTCGAACTAAGAAATTTAGTCGTCTACAGCATGAACACAACTTTGCTTTACACTCGTGCAACTGTGCAACTGTGCAACTTGTGACGGCCCTTAAAATAATCATTATATATGTTTAGAGTTGTGAGAAAAGAAAACTCAAACACATACTCACAGATTGGAAGGAAATCAGAATTGAAAATCTGATTTTCATAAATCTTGGTAGATACCCTATCTGTCGAGTAGTTGTCGAGCATCGGGCTTAAACAGCTTTTTAAATCTCAATAGATACTAGCTGTCGAGTTTTAAAAACCAGCACTTCATTACTTGATTCTTAGACAGACTTGCATGGGTTTAACACTTAACTTGAAACCTTGTTCCTTGAAGCATTAAACACATCGTAGATTTACCTAAATACAAGTAAAGTGCATTTTGTCAAATGATTAACCAATACATGATGTCATATGTTTCTAACATGAATCACATATGTCATAACATAAACCGGTAATGTGGTGAATAAGACTTGGGAGTTGGGACCTCTAAACTCATGGCATATCCCTTAATTTATTGAGTCCACCACTCGAATATCTTTGAATGGATAAAATTAAGAAACTATTGATAACTAATATATCTGCCTTTACACTAAGTACCTTTGTAAATGATTCGTTTGTATATAATATTCATAAGCACGATTTTCTTAGGATGATTCTTCTTCTTTTTTATTTTTGTGTGTGCATTGACCATGGCCTTTCTCTTAGTTGACAAGAAACCGCAAAATATCATTATACCCTAATACCTAGCTTAGCTACGATAAATTTGACTAAAGGCTATTAGTATCCTTAATTCATAGGATAATATTTTTAAGTTTGGGTCGGTGGCTTTATCTCTCAGTGCAGGGTCACAAAGTCACAACAGAACTCTCCTAAATTAAGCAACCTTACCTGATAAGCGTCTTAGCTTCCACCTCCATGAAATAGTCATCACAAATTGTGTGGTGATGTGATTAATTTTTGAGTCTATGGAACTGTTCACATTTGAATACTTTGAAATAATCGATTTCAAGTTAAGTGTCTTTGGGTGCTCTATACATTAGAACCAAATAATGACTGTATTTTGTAACTGGTAGTTTTTTATGTTGTATTCTAGAGCAATCCATAATCTAATTAGCTCAAGTTCTCATTTTTTTTGACCACCCAGCTACAAATTGGGTTACTTTTATATTATTTATTCGTATCCAACGATCACATATTAGAATATTTTGATAGCATTAATTACCTTTACTAAAATAATTTTTAATATGGTTCTCAAAAACAAAATAAAAATAATGTAGCTTAACGTTAGTTGATTATAACTTTCTAACTGATGTGTGATGCAATAGAGTAAATTTTGAGACAATCTATGTGACCAATTCTCCCATTGTCCCTGAAAAACAAGAGGGCAAATTTGTGCACGACCAATATTACTTGTAAGGAGCCCTGCCGCTCCGGTCTCAAGAGTGTCAATGTATATTTACAACACATACAAGCCTAGCCCATTGAATTCATGCCCAGTTTACTATACTTATTGTGTACATCTAATACTTGTACAATATTTTCTCACGCCTATTTATAAAGGCCCTCTATTGTATAGACACACAAATATACAAATTATTCCTATATTCTCAGTTGGAAGCAACATTAATGTTAAAGATGAAAGTTTTTACACTAACCTTTGTGCAAATAATAGCATTATCTGTTGTAGCTTGTACCATGTATAAGTGCAATTTACGAAAATGTCCTGCATAAATAGTTGAACAGAAGTTGGCAGTTGATAGTTGATACAGCTAGCCATATGGATGGTGCTATGTGTTTATTAGGGAAGGTGGCTGCCCTACAATGTTTCACCCAATGGAACTAATATGCCTCAAATGAAAGTAATTATCTCAAACTGCACTCACCCCATGAACCAATTTTTCACATCTCATAAGTCCCACGCAAAAGGTAGTATCTAGTGTTTCTATTAGGTTCTAAGGATTTAGGATCTAAATGTTTTAGAAATTCAATGTGTATATATTGGCAAACCATGATTAAAACGTTTAGTCTAGATTTAGGCTGCTTAAAGTATATTTAATGTAAAGTTGGAATCGAGTAATTGCAGAAAATTATTGTTCACTTTCTACAAAGCGCGATCGATCGAAAATTAGACTCGATCGATAGAAACTCGTGCAAATTGTTTTTCTGCAGAATTTTCCAACTCAGCCCAAGCCCGTTTGACGTGTAAGGTTTTATGTTTTGCCTTAAGTATAAAAGGAAAAACCCTAGCCACGTTTTTAGGTTGTTGTTTATGCTGTGTGTGTGAATCTTTTGTGAGATCTAGAGGCGTTTGCCTTCATACATACTTAGGATTATCAAGATCAAAATTGATGTCAAGAGCTCGGTGATCGTTTCAATTGCTGCATAAAGAACTTAAAGAAATACAAGTGGTATGCTTGTGGATGTTGTGGATCTAAGAAAGAAGTAGTCCGTGGACTCGGAGCTGTCACGTGGTCATGGTATTAAATTTTCTACTCGAGGTAGCAATAGGATGTTAGCGGTCTAAGTCGCTATTGTAAAATTTTAATTCTTTCATAGTGGATCTATTTTACCTTGAGGATAGTTAGCTTAAATCCTCTTCAAGTTTTTTACTAGTTTGGTTTTCTTGGGTTATCATATCGTTGTGTTATTTATTTTCTGCACTGTTTCAATGATATGATTTACTTGTGTTAACCTAAAACTGAATAATTTACCTAAGTAATCACTTGGCTAAATAACTAGGTTAAACAACTTGTGTTTTAAAGGGTCTAAAAACGTACAATTTCGGTTGCATGTAGCGAAAATATTATATACTTTTTTTTCGTACCCCTCCTCGGATGGATTTTGTTGACAATAATAGAATCTGGGCTTCCCAATGATATAAAAATCCTAGACCAATTCAAAGAAAAAATAATAGCTACTATCCAATTTCATTAGGCCCTTTAATTTCCATTGACCATACCAAGAGATTAATTGTGTCTCTATTCAAGCCCAAATTCCCCAAAACAAAGTTTTTTTTTTTTTTTTTTTTCCTTCTGGTAATAGCTAAGCACACTAGGGTCCGTTTAGATACGGCTGAAAGCTGAAAACTGAAAATTGAAAATATTGTAGCAAAATAATTTTTAAATGTGTGAATAGTACCGTGAGACCCATTTTTAATTAAAAAATTGCTGAAAAGTGCGTGAACAATGAATGAACAATGCAAAACAGTGCGTGAATAGTAACTACACAATGTGAACAGTAACTTTTGTCCCCCAGCAGAAACACGTGTAGAGGAAAAATAAAAAGGCTAAAACGCGTCCCTCTCAAAACGAAGACGCTATAATCTTTATCCAAACAATCACTATCTGTGAATAAGATCAATGAAAAATTGAAAATAAAACCTTAATGCAGCGTTTGGTACAGGGTAATGTTTTAGGATTCTCGGGAATATTTAAAGATTCCTATGTTTGGTTGCAAATCACACAAGAGAATCAGATGCTAAGGAAATTTGGATTCCTCCTTAAACCCCTCTCAGTAGGAATGTGGATTCCCTTTAAAACAGGTGGGAATCTAGATTCCCAAGTTTAAAGGAAATTGTATTTTTTATAAATTGACAATTTTAACTATTTTTCCTTATCATTTAAGCAATTAAAATAAAATATAAAGCAAATTATTATGGATTAAACTCTTTTAAAAATTATTATTAAGAATAAAAGCATTTGAGAATTTAAATAGTTATTTTTGTATTGCACTTGTTATTTTGAAATGTTAGACTATAATTTTAATGAATTTGTCATAATTAATAGTTTATATTTGGTTTTTCATTATTTATTTAGAGGAAGATTTTTTTAAAAAAAAAAAGACTTGGTAGTTAACATTAAAATCTAATGATAGAATAAGAAAAATAAATAATTCATTTAAGATTCTTGGGAATAAACCAAACATTATCATCTCACATTCTTAGGAATCTTAAGAGATTCTCAATGAAACCAAACATAGGAAAAGCTACATTCTTAAGAATCTGAATGTCAAGAGTTATGTGAATTCTCCCATACCAAACGTCACATAATAGTTTTCAGGTTCCTAGATGATTAAAAAACTAATTGACAAGACCACAGGCCCACAGTGTCACAATTTTTTTTGTCCATATCAAACATGAAAACTCTGTAACATGGCTACCAATAGGAATGAGAAAAGCGTCCAAGAAAACCGGCCATGAGAAATAAATCAACCCTGCAAGACATATGGGCTACTCGACCAATGTCCCAAAAGCTTTAGCATCTGATTGATAAATTTGCTACCCAGAATGTGATCAAGGTGGCCCATTACTTGCAAGGTGGCATTGGCGTTGCATGTGTTGTGGGGGAACCAAGCAGTAAAGTTGATTGTGCCATAACTCCAATCATGCATGGTGGTGGTTTATTTCGGTTCCCATGTCCCGTAAAGTGCAACACCTTGACTGCATTGCAAAGAAACTGTGATGGCAATTTCTGTCATTTTGCTCCATAGTCCATGCTATAAGGCCAAGGGTCGAGCTTTTATTTATTTATTTATTATTGTTTTTATGAATGAGGTGTTAAAAATTTTAAGCTATTAAGGTTTAGTGCAGTGTGTAAATTGTGTCTAACTTAGAGCATTCCCACAAAGGATTCTAAAAATTTTAGTTTTTAACACTTCAAAAACCCACTTTATCTATTATACCACCCCACTTTAAGATACATCAAATACCAAAACTTCTATACTTTTTACCACTTCATTTAAATAATATAAACTACTCATTAAAATAATAATAAAACGACTACACAAAAAAAACTATAGCAACCACCTCCTCCACCACCCCTACCACCACTCCACTTGCCATAACCACCATTGTAGCAACCACAACCCACCACAACCACCACCACCACAAGTCACAGGCACCACTGTGGCAACCACAACCCCCTGCAGGAAGAAAAGAAAAAGAAAAATCCAAACTATAACCACAACCATCACCAAAATCACAACCAACCACCACAAAAACAACCAGCCACTGTAAAAATAAAATCTCAGCCAAGCACTCATCGGTGGTTGATCCAAGACACTGTAGGAAGAAAAAAAAAACAAAGCAAAACCACAACCATCTACCAAAAACAATTAGTCATCAACCTTCTATTTTTTTAACACTTCTATTCAAACCCTCCACATCCACATCCACCCATAGTACAACCACCACATCCACCCACCATTTTCGCCACCAGCCACAAGCTAGATCCACTACAACCACAAACAACAGTAAAAAAAAAAAAAAACCTTCACATCCAAAGCCACTGAATCAACCTAAACCACAAATCAACTCAGCACCTAGACTTCTCGACCTTCAACCATTACCTCTCCCTCATGCACCTCACCGACGAGATCAACAGCCGCACCACCATCCACTCACCACATCCTCTCCCTCAACCACGGTTGTTTACCTTGAGCAAAGCCAAAATCTTGGACACGTCTTCACCCATCAGCCTCTTCTTCAAGTTGAAGTCATCATAGAACATTCGATTCCAAAACCGAACCCCATACCGTCCGTGCTGTTTCTGTCTTGAAACAACATTGTCCCGTCAAGGATTTTCGAAACACGGAGTTGTACTTGCAGCGTCTGTCATCGGAGAGCTTCGATTCGCAATGGAGGTGCTAGTCTGGAAGGTGAAAACGAGAGCGTATGGTGGTCTGAAAAGGAGAAAGAGAGAGGAAATGATGAGAACCTCAATCGACACGCTTTGAGAGCCAACAAATAATATTGGAATATTTACCCAAGAAAGCTACAATTCAAATTTTGATAGAAACTCTGACTTAACGTCTATAAATGAAACGCGAACCAGAGGTATATATAACAAACCTCGACCCAATGATTATAGCTGAATCACGAATCGAAGGTATGAAATTTGAACGCCACAAGAAAGAATCCCTAATAAGTTCATAGTTCTTGAAGAATGTAGACGCTCATTTTTGCGAGCCCAGCAGGGAGGAAGGCCTAAAGTCATGGGCAAAAGAAAGTAGTATGGAAATGCCATTAAGCTAAGTGGCAGGAATGACGAATGATGGGTCTATAAAGCAAATAAATGGATCCTGAGGAAGTAAGTAGGCCTAAAAAGGCCCGGAAGAAAGTAACAACAAACCCATGGGCTGTATGGATGTGGAAAAGTGAGAATGGGCCATGGTTGTTACGACAAGCTCAAAAGTAATGCAAGTAAAGAAAGTAAGGGGCTATGGAGAACCCGTGAGCCCCAAGGAAAAGGTGAGAAGTACTTGGGCCGAGAAAACCCAAGAAGTTAGTAAAAACCCATGGGAAACATAGAATTGAAAAAGGGCCAAGGATGCCCAGGAAAGTAAGTGGGCCAAGGAAGCCCAAATGAAAGTAGGTGGGACAAGGGAGCCTGCGAGTAGCAAAGGGCCTAGTGAGATTATTGGGCCTTCGGAGAAAGAATGAACATAAAAAGTCTAAAGTGGCCTAGCAGGCTTAGGTCAAGTAGACTCCACAGCAGGCACAATAGAATGTGTGACAGGAAGCAAGTAACAAGGGCTAGGAATAAAGGCATGGAACGGCCTACAATCGGGCAAGACCCGGCCCATAGAGGATGCAAGCCATAAATGAGGAGTCAGGCAAAACAGCCCAAGCCAAAAGAAGCCAAAACGAGCAGCAGACTGGACGATTTGACGATCAGACCGCAACAGACTGATGAGTAGCAGGCAGAGTTTGAATAAGCACGAAGGCAAGGCACACGCAAGACCTAGGCACTACCAGCCTATACCCAGCCAATACAGGAAATGGTGAGGTCATGGGTCAGAGGTAAGGAGGGTATGGTTTGGTGGTGGGGAGGGGGAAAAACCCATTTTCGTGTTTCCTGCTCAAGCCCTTTTGGAAGCAATGTCCTGCTGGGATGACATACTACCCAAAAGAGGTAAAGTTGAGTGGGAGCCACCAGGTGCATGCCGAGAGAGGTAGAGAGAATGAGAGTATTCATACTATGGCAGGTAAAAGTGCCACAAGGAGTAAGCAAAACGAAAAAGCCTTCTCTGTCTGAAGCGGAGTGGCACTGGCTGGGTGGCTGACCAGTTAGTGATGGTCGGCAAAGAAACTCACGCCAAACAAAAACGGTTAAGGGATAAAATGGTAAAAGCCAAGCACGGCTGGCCCTATATAAGGAGTCCTACTGTGCACGGCGAGAGGGATAGCAACCTCTGTGAGATAATCACTGAAATTGCAAGAAACAGGGGAGCGAAAGAAACAAGAAGAGAGAAAGAATAAGAAGAGAGTAAAAACAAAAAGAAAAAGGAAAAAGAAACAAAAAGGATTAAAAGAAACAAAAAAAAAAAAAAAAAGTAAGAGAGAAGTAGAGGGAGAATGGAGTGATTGGCATGCACCGAATAGGTTAATCTCCTTCTCCCCCTCTAATCCATGCCCTCTGGCAACAAAAAGGAACTTTACTCAACCCAAGTCACTTAGGCCCGTTCTTTCAAAGCAGCTAATTTCATTCTCAGGGAGATTAGTAGCGTTGAAGGAGTGGTTTCCCTTCTTGACGTTGATTCCGCAGGATGGTTTGACATGGCAGGCTGACTTTTATTTCTTTGAATGCGCTTGTTTTTCTCTATTCAATATTTATTCTTCTGTTACCATTGTGTAAAGCGGGCACCCCTCATACGGGCCCACTGTCTGTTCTATCTAAATTCCTATTATTGTTTTTTATTATATCTGCCTGTTGTAGTTAATATAACATTCTTGCCTACCGAAAGCATACGATCAGGACCTGATCAACGAAGGCATTGTCTGTGCACAAACCGGACCAGGAAGGTTTGCTCCTGGACCGATTCCAACTCCTCTATCCAGAAAACTTTTGGCCTAGTGTAGCGGCAGGCGGCCCAGCCCAACACTTGCAAAAAAGGCCCACACAAAGAACCAAAAGAAGAAGCAAAAACCTTGCATTTTTCTGATTTTTATTCAATAATATATGAAAAACGTTTACAGACTTAAGAGCTTATATAAGGGCTCCATAAAACTTGGCAAACAAGAAAATATATTTTAAAATAACTCTTAATTAGTACATAACCATGTCATTGATCAAATTTGACCTAAAAAGCATTAAATGCACCTAAAAACAAGGAAATAAATCATCTAAACCTAAAATAACGTTTTTTTACATAAAAATACCATAAATAATAAATAATAATAATTAAATAGTAAATTGTGTCCTACATCAGGAAAGCTTGAGTATGAGAAGGAGAAAGAGAAAGATAGAGGGGGAGAAGAAAGACATGGCACACGAGAAAGTGGGAGAGAGAAAAAGAAAAAGAAATATTAAAAAACTCTAGCATCTTGCTATAGTAAGGTCTCAAAAATGAGATTCCACTGTAACTCAATGCTAAAATTTTTAAGATTTAGCATATTTGATGTAGGTGTGTTTTTATTATTTAAGGTGCTAAAAAATAGCATTTAGCATTTTTAGCACCTTTGATAAGAATGCTCTTACTGTAGCTAAGGTGTTATTTCTTTTAGCTATAGAACCTTTGTTGTAACCCACTTTTTAGTGTTTTAGTTGCAAATATAGCATTTTAGCATTTATACCATCTTTAATGTGAATGCTCTTACGATTTCAGTTGTTTTTCATCTGTGTACGAACATGCATGCAATAGGTCTTACTAAAAGGTTTAATATGAGAGGAAAATTACAAGTTTCTTCACAATACATATAAAATTCCAACTTATCCCTTAAAAGAAATAAGTCATAGTATCAATAACACTTTTTTTTTCTTCAACTTTTTTTGGGTATTAAAATTTATATTCATATATGAATAAAAGCCACATCAGCATAGGTTATACTGATGACATATCACAAAATAAATATATGTCAGTATTTTTTTTTATACAAGAAATTCTACTCTAATATAATCTAAGTATATATATGTGTGAAGTTCCTTCCTAGAAACTTGAATCCTGACCCTTACTCCCCACACCCTACAAGCACTTATACTTATAGAGTGACTATCACATTAAGAGTATGCGGTGGTGTCAGTATTAAGGGGGTAATAAGTGGAACTTTCTTGATGGTAAAATTGGATAGAGATAAATTGTTCAAATGATGCCAAGAATATGCAAATCATAGAAGTAGATTACAAGAAGAAATGAGAATATATATACGCAGATCATTTGAATCAACATCTTAGGTTGTATCTTTAGAAGCAGTTTGCCCTTAGCCTTAAAGTACTGTAAAAGCTAGTTAACAACTGTAATTGGTTGATCAAGCAAGGATTCTTGTCGAGGATTGAATTATCCAACTTATATTGATGCAAGTAAGTTTTTCATTATGTAAAGTGTGAAAGCGACAGAAAATATCACAAAATTAT
Source organism: Castanea sativa (assembly GCF_040712315.1). Taxonomy (NCBI): domain Eukaryota; kingdom Viridiplantae; phylum Streptophyta; class Magnoliopsida; order Fagales; family Fagaceae; genus Castanea; species Castanea sativa. Next base: position 13,279,664 of record NC_134014.1, read on the forward strand.
GAACCCATTTTGAACCAAAACTCATAAAATTTGGTAAACCGGCAGAAAATAATAATTATACTTTAACCATGATGCAGATAGCCATGTACTCCATTTTAGGAGAAATTATAAAGTCCTAATGGTGGATCAATGGTGGACAAGTGATGTGGTCCACCATTCCACTAAAAGACTCTCACTTGTTTAAAATTGCTGAGATAGAAAATTTTTTTAAACAGAAACTGATTATTGACACAACAATTTTAAACAAATGAGAGTCTTCTAATGGAATGGTGGATAAGTGATGTGGTCCACCAGAAACTGTATAATTTCTCTATACGCAAAATTTTTGAGTTAGGCAATGTCCTTTTTTATTCTATTAAAGCCTCAATTGAAATATCAATCCCTTAGTTAAGCTTTCTTTTTATTTGCTTTGAAATGTAGAGGACTCTTTTAAGGTGAAAGTTTAAAATTAACCAAAATATATTATTAGTCCCTAAAGTTTACACATTGAGTAATTTTAGTCCTTATGTTTCAAATGAGTGATTTTAGTCACTAAAATTTTGAAAATGAGCTTCACTGGTCCTTTTGAAAACTTTTTTGTGTATGTAGCTAATGGAGCAATGTTATGGTTATGAGTCATTTTTAATGACGTGCCATCTACTCGGCCGGCATCTAATTTTGTCCACCTTTTCTTCTCTCTTTGTGTTACTTGGTCAACTTTGACGCCAAAACAAGTATGAGATCATCCAAAACTACCAGGCTCTTTAGGAAGTCTTTAACTAAGGTCTTTTTTTATTTAAATTGTTTCTTTTTTCCATCTTTTTTAATTGTAAATTTGGATATTTTACTTTTTTGACTTTTTCTACTTCATCCCTATCTATTAGATGTATCATCTTTCAGTATTAGAGTTTCTTTAAATCTTTGTTTTACGTGTTAGATTGTAACTCATTTTTCGGGGCTTATCACATTGAGGTGAGCATGCTCACGAAATGAAGGCCACTCGATAGTTTTGAGCTCATGCAATGGACTGTATTGCAATTTCATCGATGGAGCCATTTTGCATAAGTAATTTTAATGCAAAACGTGGTTCACCTTAAAAGGAGAACGTACAATACTATTGAGCTATAAAGGTTCTTGTGTTCTTAGGCTGCGTTTGTTTCGGCAGTAAATGGTTTTCGGGTGTAAAATGATTTCAGCTGAAAACATTTTCGGGAAAAGAAAATATTTTTAGGTGTTTGGTAACATTTGAAAAAATACTTTGAAAAATATTTTCAGGTGTTTGGTTGTCATCTTGAAAATATTATAGAAAATACATTTTGTATTTGTTGCTCACATTTTCTCACATTTTTTCAACTTCCAAACAAATATCATTTCCTGATCTAGAACAACAAAACCCAAAAAAAAAAAAAAAACTCATCAAATTTTCTCAATGAAGCACAACAAAACCCAAAAATAAAAAAAAGCTCATCATCAATTTTTCTCAATACAAATCATCAAAAACCAAATCCGGTCAGAGAGAACGAAGACAGAGAGAGAGAGAGAGAGAGGCGACTGGCGATGGCGAAGGGGAGATCGCGCGGGCGCGGTGCGGCGATGGCGAAGGCGAGATCGCGCGGGCGCAGTGCGGCGATGGCGAAGGCGAGATCGCGCGGCGCGGCGACTGGCGATGGCGAAGGCGAGATCGCGCGGCCCGGCGACTGGCGATGGCGAAGGCGAGATCGCGCGGCCCGGCGATGGCGATGGCGATGGCGATGGCGAAGGCGAAGGCGCGATCTCGCCGGCGCAGGTTGGGGCGCGGTCTCGCCGGCGCGGTCTGGGTGCTCTCTCTCTCTCTCTTCGTGCTCTGTGTCTTTGTTTCTTCGTGCTCTCTCTCTCTCTCTTTGTGCTCTGTGTGATAATTTTCTGGAAAATTTCAATTTGAAGGTAAAATAGACATGGAAAACGTTTTCCGGGTGGGGAGGGTTTATTTTCCGGTCAACTGATTTCATTTTCTGTTTGACCAAATTTTCAGGTGTTGCCAAACACCCGCAAATGCTGAAAATATTTTCCAGAAGTGATTTACTGTCGAAACAAACGGACCCTTAATGTCAAAGTTGATCATGGAAGGCAAAGAGAGGGAAGTAAAGACAGAACATTTAATGCCACATGTAATTTTTTTAATAAAAAGCTAGATATCATGTCATTAAAAATAAACCACATCAATGAATTGTTAGTCATGTACACAAAAAAAGTTTAGACAAAATGACTAATAGAGCATGTTCTTGAAACTTATTATGGATTAAAAACACTCATTTGGAAATTAGGGAACTAAAAGTGTTTAACATGTAAGCTTTAGGAATTAATATTTGATAAATCTAAATATAAATGATGTCACACAATTAAAAAATAATTATCATTCCTGGTATGGTGGAAATAGATTTAAAATAATGTATCACTATGCATGTCTTTGAATTGGTAAAATATTACATTTTCATATCATTATAAAATAAAGCCTCCCCCCATTTCAAAGTAAATGGCTTAGATCATTTTCCTTCAAAGGTGGCATGACGATATCATCGTAGAGCATGCTCCTCCCCCTATACGACTACATAATATAGTTGGAAATTTAAGAACTAGTGATCCACTCGAAACCTTTGAATCGCTAAGGTTGACTTTCATCCATATTTTTAAGGATGAATATTGCAATCCAACCTCCCTCTTTGCCTTTACACTAATCACCTAATCTTCATTTGGTCTGAAAAAACCTTTAAAACCCATTTGTACTACCTCAGGCAGGCAATAACTTCAAGGGCAATGAACATGCAGCGAAAACGACATTAACCCAAATCAGAAATGTTCTTGGCCTAACTTCCATGAAAGCTAAATCTATCACATTATAGCTCCAATGAGCTTGCTGCAGCCTCTAGCTAGAGAAAATCAATCCACCCAATTCCATCTCAAAAATCTTCCATGCCTAACTCCCACCTTTTCAGCCTGCCCATCAAAGCTAAACCATGCCCTCTTCTTCCATCAATTTGCCAATTGCCAAGTACTCTACATAGTAATTCAGCAAAGAAGATAACAAATGCAGACAAAGAATAGTGACATAGTAGCATTAGGAAAATTATATTTTAGCACCACTTTATACAATGGTCTCTTACAACATGTGGATCTCATGACCTGCATCTATGTAAGTGTGGTTACACATCACATATAACCATTATATAAAATAAAAATTCAATGGATAGAGTCTAATCTAATGCCTACCAAACGTGAGGGGAGGGTGGTCTACACACCAATTTTATGAGTCTTACATAGGAAAATGAGAGTATATACTTTTCTTTTTTAATATAAGAAAATGGTTTCTCAATTTTTGATCAAACAATTCTATTCATTGCTCATAAAATAATTCGAAAAACCCGTGTGTGTATATATATATTGAACTTAAAATTTAGGTTTATGTCATGCTCCAAATCAATGAGCTCACCACTTTGGATAAAATTAAGCAAGACCACATATAAGCTTGGTAAAATCCACCTTGTTTTGACCTTCAAAACAGAAACAACAAAAATAATTCCAAAACAAAGAAACCCAAAAAAAAAAAGTGGTTGTAAGAAAATGTGAAATCTCAAAAAAGAAAAAGAAAAGAAAAATGAAAGAGAGGGATGGAGAGATAGGAAAAAACAAAAAATACAAAAAAAAAAAACCTTGCATTATTGACAAAATAACAAGACCCAACACAACAAAAAGGGTTTGTTGCTTTCTTCTCTTCCCCCACACCATTTTTTCTCTCCCCCACAAAGAGAATGAGCGCTTCCCTCCCCTGTTCCTCTACCACCGAACACAACCCTCGCCCAATCTCCCTCTGGTAACGTGCGCACCCACCTCCCTCTTAACCTGCGCACCCCACCTCCCACATCTTTATAAAACCTGGGCTTTCCTTTTAACTCTTTTCTCTCTGTCAAACTTGGAGGACCACTCCGATTCCGATTTTGAATTCGAAGAAGAATAAGATTGAAGAAGGTTCTAGGGCTCGAGTTGGGGTTAGGGTTTTTGAGAGATGTGGGATGCTTCAGGCATTGATGAATCTGCTCTCTCTGTGCTGGAAGCCATTCGGGCAGCACGACGGTGAGAAACTCGATCAAATCGGTGTGATCGGAGCAGCCAATTTCGTCGGAAGAGAAGGTAGAGATGGATTGCTTTGGTACCGCGATATCGGAAGGTACGCCACCGGAGATTTCTCCCTGGCCGTCGTCCAAGCCAACCTCGTCCTCGAAGACCAGTTTCAGATCGAGTCCGGTCAATTCGGTACCTTCGTCGGCGTCTACGACGGTCACGGTGGCCCCGAGGCCGCTCGCTACGTCTGCGATAACATGTTCAATCATTTCCAAGGTTCGTGATTTCGAAACCCTATATAGAAACTCTCTTTTAGGGTTTTGTGGTTTCAAATTCGCCACGTCTTAAACCTATATCTATGTGATTAAGAAAGGGAGAGAGAAGAATGTTCAATTTTGCGTGATTTTGTGGTTTTGAACTGTTTGTTATTAGTGAATTCTGTGTGTGCATGATCAATTTTCTTTCTCGTGAGCTTTTGATAAAGTTGTGTTTTTTTTTTATGGGGGGGCTTTTGAAATTTTAGATTGCGAAATGCAAAGTATCTATCTCATACAGTTGAAAGAGGACTTTTACTGTACAAATGTGTGGTTCTCTTTGATTATTGTGTGTTTAGGAAGTACTTTTCCTGCCTAAAAGTGAGTGGAACAATGTTTTAAGAATTGAACCTGTCTAAACTCTACAGCCCCAGAATTTGCTTATTGGGTTTATGCCTTTTTTTTTATTTTTTTAATTAAAAACGAATAATCTGTTTGTTTATTTTTCGCTTGATATGTTGGTCATGTTGGGAGTGATTCGTGCACAACTCTAAAAAAAAGAGTAACTTGATTCAAGTTTAGGGAATGCAAAAAAAAAAAAATGGTAGAGAAGGCCAAAAATAACATCAATAGGAGTAGTAAAAAAATTACATGTCAATTAAGGAAGTAATAGAGCGTATGACTTCAGATATAATAGAAAGATGGAAAATAATACATGTGGCTGACCCTAACTAGTTTATTGAGGATCAAAAGTCAATCTCAAAATTTTGGGACTAAGACTTGGTTGTTGTTTTTTTTTATTTAGTTTTTGATAGAGAGGGAGACTTTCTTATGTTGGCTATCTTAGGCTTTGTGTTTATGCAGCAACATTAGCTGAGGTGGGGGGAGTTGTGACAGCTGATACCATCCAGAGAGCATTCCTCCAAACAGAGGAAGGGTTTACTGCTCGTGTATCGGAGTCATGGAGTACTCAACCCAATATGGCAACTGTTGGGTCATGCTGTCTGGTTGGAGTTATATTTCAGCGGACTCTTTTTGTGGCAAACCTAGGAGATTCCCGCGTTGTGTTGGGCAAGAAAGTTGGCAACACTGGTGGAATTGCTGCCATACAGTTATCAACAGAGCACAATGCAAACTTTGAGGATGTCAGGCAGGAGCTTAAGGAGTTACACCCTAATGATCCTCAAATTGTTGTCCTTAAGCACGGAGTTTGGAGAGTAAAAGGCATTATTCAGGTAATGCTGGATTGTGTAATATTTATTTAAGAACCTATTGTATTAGAGTTTGCATAAGGGTTGCTTGTAATCTCCGGTGTATCATTTGGTTTATAGAATTTAGTTTTAGTTGTGCAGAAAATCCAGAACAGTTTTGTTACTTATAAAAAAAAAATCCAGAACAGTTTTATAATTTCTATTATTCTGCATTAGTATCAATTCTTGGAAACAACTGTGTTTTTTATCTTCATTTTTCGCAAGTTCTTGCAACTATTCTAATTTGTATAATTTGACCATTATCACTCTTCAAGTGATGTCTTGTCACTGACTTTACTGTTGTGCTTGATGCAGGTTTCAAGATCTATAGGCGATGTATATATGAAACATGCCCAGTATAACAGGGAACCAATTAATGCAAAATTTAGACTTCCAGAGCCAATGGACATGCCGATCATGTCTGCCACCCCAACTATTATTTCGCATCAACTCCAAGCAAATGATTCTTTCCTTATATTTGCATCAGATGGTCTATGGGAGCACTTGAGCAATGAAAAAGCTGTGGATATTGTCCACAATCATCCACATGCAGTAAGAGTTTGTCCTGTATAATCTAATATTTTTGTTTAATTCTGTATTGGGTGCTAGTTTGATTGTTGACTGATTGGGATATTCTTAATCAAGCTAGATGTCTACTGGAAAAAGTATTGGAATTATCATGATCACATGCACTCATGATGTATGTGCCAATATTCTTTTTGGTTGACGATTTAAATTTTATTTTACAGTCTCTCTCTGCTTGATTGCAATTTCTTATGCTCATTCATATGTTATCTTGTAGTATTCTGTTGGCTATGTTTTCTGGATGCCCAAGTTCATAATTAATCTTCCTTTAACTTGATTTCTTGCTACATTTAGCGTGCTGTCAACACATGGGAGTGTATGAGCTATTAAGACCATTACAATATTCTTTTTGGTTTACATGCTTCTTGTGAATCATTTAGTCATTGATGATTGAGCTGACTTGTTCTGTGCATTTTATTAATGCTATGAACCTGCAGTTATTATAAATCCCCCTACTTCTTGAAAAATGAAAATATAGTTGTTTTAATAAGCTAGCTTCCAATTTGTATTGCCATTAGAGCTATTGCGGGGTTTTGGGTGAATGTTTAGCTATGCTTTAATGCTGTTAATATTAACCAAGGAAATTCTGCTGCATGATTTTTTTTTATTGGCCCCAATTGCAAACGAGTGGGGCATTTGAACTTAGGTTCTCCTTGTGGGAAGAACCAGGCAATTCCACTAAGCTACAATAGAAAAGTTTGATTCAATTTTACTCATTTGCTAATGTTTATTTCCACATGTCCTATGAGATTGTTGGGGTAGTTATGCTTGTCCTGAATCTTGTGGTGCTCATTAGCTTCTTGAATGCAGGGAAGTGCTAAAAGGCTTGTCAAGGCTGCCCTACAAGAAGCGGCAAGAAAACGAGAAATGAGATATTCAGATCTTCGCAAAATTGATAAGAAGGTTCGACGCCATTTTCATGACGATATAACTGTTATTGTTTTGTTCCTAAACCACGACCTTATATCCAGAGGGATGGTGCTAGAACCCCCACTCTCAATCCGAAGTGTTCATGATCACTGATGATTTATGAAAGCAAAACATATTTCTGCTTCCTCTGATTTTGGCTGACATCCAGAAAACAGCACTACCGCCACAGATATGCTTTGATACATGGCTTGAGAGCAGCACTGACAAAGCAGTTGCACTTCTGGGATAATTATACTGAGATTACTTATCTGAAGAGGCTTAAAATTTGTATAATGTTGTGAGAAATAACTTTGATTATTACAATTTCATGTAATACACTGATATAGTTTTATTTCATTGCATGTTCTTTGTTTTCAAATTACTAAACCCATATTTAGGTAGTTTTAGCTTGTCTATATGTATTATTAACATTTTGGTAACATTATGGTTAATATATCTGCCACTGGATGTGCAGAAATATATGGTTTATTCAAGAAAACGTAGATAGGATTATCATCCATAAGCGCTGTGACTCTGCTGTCTGCTAATTCCAATATAGTGAGCCAGTGGGGTGAGGTCAGTCCAAGATGGGTTCCAGGAGACGATTCAGACGCTTAAACAAGTTTTGTTGACTTGTGCTATAGGGAGTGGTGGATGCTTTCTGCCCGTGTGAACCCTGCTTTCTGCCCGTGTGAACCCACCACTTTTTGTCCAGGCAATCGTATATCCAATTTCGTAACTTATTGACTTTTTGCCAATGGTGTTGTCGCAAGTTAGAGGGACTCAATTGCATGATAGATTTCATAACTTAAAGCAACTGGAAGTGGTGAATACTTTTTGCTCATTCGGGCCTTTTACTTTTTGTTGACCATTAACAATTGCATAAGTCAGCAGACATTGGATGATGGTGAAAATATGGTTGTGGCTGAGAATTGGAATGACTTGGTTTTGAATTTAATGAACATGCCAGAATTTGATCGAAGTTGTAACGAGCCCGACATTGGAAAGTAGAAACTCGTTGTAGTATGCTAGATTGCTAGTAGTCCAAGTTCCAACAATTAAAATTATCTAACTATTTGAAGGCAACAAACCTACGATCAAGACTCAAGAGTTTTGTAGCATTGACTACTGATTGGTCTCTTTATCATAAGTTGGGTTTTTCAAACTACTTCTCCACTAGGGATGGCTGGTTGGAAAAAAAATGAGTCTCATCTTATACACGCTGTTTTGTGTGGATTCTCCCTAACTGATGAAGGAGACAAATATTGCTTGTTCCACCTATAATAAATTTATATTTTTTTAATAAATATTTAAAATTATATATAATTTAAAATGTTTTATACAATTTTTTAAAACCCATATTTCTAAAATAGTTTTATTTATTCTATTATCATTCTAAAATACTCTCTTTCTTAGAATTCTTGCAAGAGTTGTATTAGAAAAATAACAATATTTCACTTTATTTTTACAAAATAATAATAATAATAATAATAATAATAATAATAATAATAATAATAATAATATCATCGGTGAGTCTAAGTCTAATATTTTTTTTTTTAACCACTGACACCTAGATGTTGTGAAAATTATTCTCAAAAAATAAAAAAATAAAAAAGAAAGAAAGAATTAAGATGTGAAAATCGTTCTTAGCTTCTATTTTTCTCTCTCTTTTCTCTCTATCTTGTCAAAACATGTCTCATCAAAAAATCACAAAATACTTTTCGCTCAAGTATATCCTATAGCACGAGATTTTCCCGCCCCAAAACAGGGACAGGCACCCTTGATTTGATCCATCTCAGTAGTTAGATTTCGGCAAAATTTGCTAAATAGTCCTATGCGCACCCAAATACTGTCTAATGGGCCAACCGAGCTATTGGGCTCACAATTTATTTAGTATTATGGGTTTATGGATTTCCTACAATAGGTAATTCCTTTTAGTAAATCAAAGCCCACCAAGGTAGATTATCTCATTTGCCAAACACACCGACAGTAGATTTCTTCACTCAACTTCTCTCTCTTCTCCACTCCTTACTTTCAATTGTCCAACCCCTTGTTCTCTTCCCTTTCTCCTATTTAAAGCATTTCTATAGTGGGTTAATGATGATTGTTTTTTGATGCCACTCGTGTGGAGGGGGGGGGGGGCATTTTGATTATTCCTAACAAGAACAGACCACTTTGGGAATAGGAGCTAAAACGTTGGAACTAGTGTTAGACGCCGAAGGATGCTCAGTGGCGATCTTTCCCAAGGCACTATCGGCGCACCGAGGTTCAACAAAGTTGTGGCAGCACCAAGACCGTCTACCATGCAAAGGAATCAACAATGGGCTGGTGCCCATGGGCCGTTCAAAAACTGGTCTCATGGGATAATAGGCTCAAGGCCAGATATTGCTTATAGACCGTTTGGATTTGGGCCCAAAGGAAAAAATGGCCTATAGCCGAATACAGTACAAGTACCATTTTAAAAAAAAAATTGGTGAATAGCATTCGGCTGAAATTAATTAGTTAAATAGACTGTTTTATAAACTCGAGTTCCAACCAAACTCAAGTTTCAACCCAAACTTGAATTCCAAAAACAGTTTACTGAACTAATTAACTTCATCCGTGTGCAACTTTCCTAAATTTTTTTCTAAAAACATACTATTTGGCAAATTTTTTCATTAGATTTCTATCCCCACTTGTAAGATGAGAAGAGAGACCAAAATAAATAAATAAAAGCCTGACTATATTAGAATCTCAACGGGGTCGGCCCAGTGAGGAAATGGGACAGGGTAGCCCAACCCAGTATGAAATAAAATAGTAGAGTAATTGTAATCCTGTAATTATTCAGACAAGCAAGGGTATTTTTGAGAAGATTTTCACATTCACTGACTCTCCAATGGACTGAGAGAGAGAGAGAGAGATAGGCCTGACTCTGACTGTCCCCAACGGGTAACCTAAGCTCAATAACCCCCCGATTGTGCTCGACGGAACACGATATCGATATCAATATCAATTCAACATTTTATTCATTTTCAGCTTTCATATATATGTCAAAGACCAGTACAGTACTCCAATCGCATAACAAGATTTGAGCTAATTTTGTTTCCTACACAGTCATGGCTCAGAGATGGAGCTCAATTCTAATGGTGGCTCTGAATCTACTTCTAATTGTCAATCAATCAGAATCGGCACCTCAAGCATTTCGGCGAGACCCTGGGCACCCTCAGTGGCACCACGGTGCCTTTCACGACGTTAGAGATAGCATCCGATACGATATCCGTCGCCTGCTCCACACTCGCGCTGAGGTATCACTCTCTTTTTCTTCTTCTTCTTCTTCTTCTTCTTCTTCTCCGCCTCCGCGTCTTTTATTTTCTCACTTCGATTTTAGGTTTATACAGAAAAATTAAGCCAATTATTCATCATATTGATTTTTCTTTCTTTTTCTTAATCGAATGGTAATGAGAGAAATACAAATATATCTACGGCTTGAAATTTCGTAAAATTTCTCAGAGATTTAAAATGAGTTATTCAATCGCTGTTAACCGGTGTTGTAAACTAAGAGCTCGATCTGACCGAATGAGCTGTCTGGAAATGTAGACGTTTCTATGCTCCATTTTGTTCTTCTCTCTCTCTCTCTCTCTCTCTCACTCTCTCTCTCTCTCTCTCACACACACACACACACACACACATATATATATATGCATGTCTGCGTAAATATATGTTTTTGTGTGTGTAAGTTTCTATGGTCCGTTTGGTTCTTCACATACATACATATGTATATGTGTGTATAAGAGTATATTGATCCATTTTGCTCTTCCAATAGATACATCATACATGCATACATGTATCTATATATTATTGGATGTGAATTTTAAAAACTTAATCGTTGGATTGCATGCTTTTTGTGTTCTTAACACTCATGTCAAATTTTGTTTAAATCGGATGTTATTTACTATTCGGTCAATAAACTTACTATTTATGCATAATTTTAGATCACAAAAGCTTAAAATTTAAACTTTTGTTTGATGACATAGCTATTGAGTTTTGATTTTCTTGAAATTTTGCAAGCATGGAGAATATGATAAGAACATGCAATCCAACAGCTAGATTTTCAAAATTCACGTCCAATAAAAAAAGATATCGGCTAGTTCGGAGAGAAACCTTTTCCATATGTATTGTCTTGGTCTATTTACTTGAAATAGCTTTGAGATCGTCGTTGCTTTAACTGATGTGCTTGATTTAGAAGTCGAATTGTTCATGTTTGTGCTTTGAATGTTTTGCTCATGCAAATAAGTGGGGTGCAGGTCCCATTCCATGTTCCGCTTGAAGTAAATATAGTCCTCATTGGTTTCCAAGCCGATGGAGGCTATAGGTACACAGTAGATCCACAAAAATTGGAAGAGTTTCTCAGGGTCGGCTTCCCAACCCACAGGCCATTGTGCCAAGAGACAGGCGAGCATCTCGATATCGAGCATAACATTGTTTATAACACATTTCATGTAAGCTTCACAAAATTTATCATCTCCAAAAGAGTCATATTTTGCACGACTTCTATTGTTCAATTTCATCATCTTTTTTCTTCCTCACCACAGGCTGGACAGGCAGAATTTATAGTGCTTGAGAAATCACTGAAAGAGGCCATGGTTCTAGCTGGAACTGCACGAGAGGTGACCACTGTAGTGTTTATTATTTACCGGTGTTCATAATTGTTTGTGGAAAAGATAAGATAATTATTTTTCTTTGATTATGTTCTAAAATATATTTAAACTTTTAGGCTGATTATGGAAGGGAGCTTCCATTGTTCGAGGTAGAAGCAACAGTTGTCGAACCCATATTTCATAACCTGTATTCCTACCTTTTTGACGTGGACAATGTTCGATATTCCGCTGGGGAGATGGATAGACCTATGCCTACTGTGATATTTATTGTCAACTTTGATAAGGTATACTGTGCAGTCCTTATTCTTTAGTTGTGTTCCCCGTGGCTGTGTGATTGATGCGATCTGATATTCTTTGCAGGTAAGAATGGATCCTAGGAATAAGGAAACTGATCACGACAGTTTTATGTATGGAAAAATTACCCAGCTAACAGAGGAGGATATGAAAAAACAAGAGGGTGAATACATATATCGTTATCGATATAATGGAGGAGGAGCATCTCAAGTTTGGCTTGGCTCTGGCAGGTATGGTTGACAGAATATAATGAGTGGAAAAACATGGTCTTGAAATTGGTCCAGTTAGGCTTCTGTATCTTTTTTCTGCACTATTTTGATTTATTTCCTGAATTTATTCAATGCTGTCAAATAATCTTGTCAAATACATTTCAGTTAGCACAGACCATAGAGCAATTCCATCATATCTCACAAAGCTTTTGTGAAGCTCAGGCCTAACCCGATGAAAATGAATACCACTTTGTTAATGATGACTTTACATGTTGGGTTTAGAAATGAATACCTATGTCATGAACTGTGTTTTGAAATTCATTTAATCTAACGTAGATTGAACCCAGGACATAAGATATATTGTAAGATGGACTTATAATATTTATAATATTTATGTTGTTTGAAATTTTGTCAACAGTGGTGGAGTGGTGCTACTACAATTACTGACAATTCTGTTGTAACGATAGAGTGACTACTTCATTTAATTGCAAACTTATCTCCTGCATTATTCATCCCCAATACTATCAAGTTATTCAATAGTGGTTATATTGATAGTTGCTCATCATTGTTGTCACCAACCTTGTATAGTAAATGATATTTGAAACTGTACAAGTATCTCATAAAATATTCTATTGAATTAGATAATTTATGTGTTGAGTTCTCTGTTTTCACTGTATTTGAGGGCAATACTAACTTGCTCCTTCCCATTTCTCTCACTCTGTGTGTGTGTTTTTCTGGGTCTAACTGTCTGCCTACACTATCCAGATTTGCTGTGATTGACCTTTCAGCAGGCCCATGTACATATGGGAAGATTGAGACTGAGGAGGGGAGTGTTAGTTCTAGAACACTGCCACGGTTACAGCATATGATATTTCCAGGTGGTTATGGTCCAGCTACTGGTCATTCTACCTCTGATATTTTCATTGGACAGCTAGCCTCTTTGATATCAACCACAATTGAGCATGTTATAGCTCCAGATGTTAGGTACTTCTTCTATTTCTTGTTGTTTCCAAGTGCACATATCACTTTTTTTGCTGAATTTTCACTTTCTTTTACTCATGAACTATATTCACACATACACTGTTGGGTCATTGTTTGAATATCTGACATGCAGTATCTCAATTCTGTACCTTTTGTCCAATCCAATCATATGTTTATCATTTGTGGACTCAGGTTTGAAATTGTTGATCAGACAACACGGTTGCTTGTACCTATAATTGTCCTGCAAAATCATAATCGATATAATATCTTGGAGAAAGGTCACAATTACAGTATTAATATTGAAGCAATTGAGGCGGAGGTGAGTTTTACCTTATGCTTGCTCATGACTTATGTGTTGAAAATGTTGTTGTTCTTTGGGTAATGATTAGACAATTAACTATGGTTAGAGCTATACAAACAGAAAGGAAGTATCTCTACATTCCTCTAGCTAGCCTGAAGTGCTTGGATCTAGGCTAGTGGTTGAGTTGAGTGATCTAGGGATTCCAAAAATTGTTTCATTTGCACAATGTCTCTGGTCATGCTTCAACAGGCAACAGAAAATTCAGTGTATTTTTTCAGTGACTAAATACAGAATAAAATCCAATTTCTTCCAAAGTGGGGGTTTATGCAGTCTTTTACTACTTAGATGTTGTTCTTGAAAAGTGATACAGATTTTTTGACTCGTATGATTTTTGAGGTTGAATGACTGACAAAAATTTTCCTGAATAATTTCACCATTACTCATTTTTCTTTTTGATTAAGTAAACCAATAAACACTTTGTAAGTTTGTGTTGTCTGGTATTCTCTGTCTCAGCTTAAGAAGATGGTTCATGATGGACATGAAGTAGTCATGGTTGGGGGTTCACATTCATTACACCGGCATGAGAAGTTGTCTATTGCTGTTTCAAAAGCAATGCGAGGCCATTCCCTGCAAGAAACAAAGAATGATGGGCGTTTCCATGTTCATACCAGGACATTTCTGGATGGCGCCATTCTTAAAGAAGTGGGTATTTTCTTTCTTATATCAATATTTCTCTACTTCTTAAATCACCTGGATTTTAAGTATTGAATGATGTGATTATCGATCACTTGTGGTGAAAATTGAAAATGGCGAAAGCATTCCCATTTGTTTTTAGTCACTAGAAAAAACTCATCTTTGTAATGTTCAATGGTCATGAAAAGCTTACAAGGGACATTTACAGCTCACTTTTAGCACTAGATGTTGCCAAAGATGAAATTTTTGAGTAGCCATTATCTTTTTGACATCATGACAATGCTTGTAGTTCCTTTGCTGAATGAAAACTATTATTTATACATTCTTCCTCACATTTTTACTTGAAAATACTTATTGCAGGAGATGGAAAGATCTGCTGATGTGCTTGCTGCTGGTTTGCTTGAGGTGGCTGATCCATCTCTCTCAAATAAATATTTCCTCCGCCAGGTTAGTGGGAAGCTTATAGATTTTGGTTAATGTGTGGAATGTCAGGAGTGATTTACATTTGGCCTTTCTTATGGACTTTCTTTGCATAAAGACCATATTATATTCCATGCCTTTGTTCCCTCCTCTTATTGCCCTGAAATGTGTTCTGTTTCCCACAGCACTGGATGGATGACTCCGAGGGTTCAAGTGATTCCATACTAAAGCATAAACCCCTTTGGGCTAGTTACGACTCAAAACGAGGCACGAAGAAAAAGAAAATAGAAAAGAAACAGGGGGATCTGACCCGTACTTATGGAACAAGAGTAATTCCTGTGTAAGCATGCCTCCTTGTCTTGCACTGTGGTTTACCATTTTTATACCATTTTTTGCATTGGTGCTTTACACATGCACCTAATGGGTCATGAACCAAAGACCTCACCCTCCGTCTAGGACTTATAAGGAGAGGAAGTGCCAATTGAGCTAAAGCTCATTGGCACAATTTTTATACCATTTTCACACTAAGTATATCTTCATTATAGTCATATCATCTTAATTCTATTGAGTATGCCTTGCTCATTTTTCTTGCTGTATTTTGAGATGATCGTACAAAATTAGCATAACAGTAATCCATTTAGTTGTGATATACTATTCCACCTTATGTAAGTACTTTAGAAAGACATTATTTTGGGATCCATAGCCAACCCCAAAATTTTGGGACTAAGGCTTTATTTGTTGTTTGTTTGTTAGTAGAAAGCAATGATACGTAATAGCTGTCAGGGAACTGATTTCCTTGTGGTTCCTATGTTTTTCACTGTAGATTAGATTCATCATAATTAATTTGCATATTTGAAATGACATTTTCAGGCTCTTTGTAACTGCCACATCCAACAATAGTGTTTACCTTTATCTTGTAGTTGACACTATGGTGCTGGTTAATGATGTAGAATTGTTTCTGTTCCCCTTAATCATTCTTTCTATAAAGTCTAAGGTTTAAAAGCTCTAGAATTGGTTAGCCACGTTGCTGCAGAACTTCGTAAGGCTCAATTCATAATGTGTTATGAAATTTAGCTTCAATAAATTGTAGGGCAAATTTGTAGGCAAGGGCTTGGTGTTAATCACATCAGACTAATTAGACTTTATGTGCACTGATGACCATATTTTTGTATAACTTGTATTGATAATTGTAGATGCTTTAGAATTTTTTTTTTTTCATGTAAGAGCAATTGATCATATTTTTAAATGTGATGAGCTCGTTTCCTGCAGCTTTGTGTTATCATTGGCTGATGTGGATGCTCAACTTATGATGGAAGATGAAAGTCTTGTATGGACGAGCAATGATGTTGTCATTGTACTTGAGCATCAAAGTGAAAAGATACCTCTTAGGTGAGTGGCTACTGCTTGTTTCTGGCTATCAGCTTCACAGCTTTGTTGAATATATCCTGTACAGTCCTTTTTTTTATAGATATATCCTGCATAAACATTTATCAAAAATATTTTTTTAAATTCCATAAACTCATCCCACCTTGGGCCACGTCAATAGGTAAATAGTAATAGTCTTTTTATGGTGAGCTACTTTGTATATTACCCTTATTCTGTTTGGGGATTTGTATAATCCATTGATTTATAACGAGGTGAATGCTTTTTCAGTAACTCAACAAAGCCCTTTTTTTGTCTTTCATTGTCAGACCTATAACTTTTATGCAGTTCCAGTCCCTGCTCAATCCCAACCCCCCAATTACCTGAAGCTGCTTGTGCAAAACCTTTTTGTCTATTATTTTTTCTTGCTAGTAACTCATTCAAAGATCCACAGTGGAGCTACACTCTTAATGGATGTATTGCACGTTTGCAACTGGAAATTTGGACTAGAAACACGCTTGGCCTTCTAGCCTGTAAATATACTTTTTCCATCAGTTCAATAGATATACATTGATCAAGCTGTATCATATAATTTAAGCTCTATTGCTATTAATCTTTCCTTAGTTCTATGAGTTTTAACTTTTAACTTTTCTGCATCACTATCACTGTGGGTCAACTAAGATTTTAATAATGGCCGCATTCAGGTATTTATTTGTCATCCATGTGGCTATTCTGCTAATGACGTTGTAGGTCTATCTTGTGCTTGTCCTTGAGAATGTAAACATGCAGCCTTTCATTCATTGCACAATACAAAAATGTTACTTTGTCAGCATTGCATTATGATCTCAGATTGATTAAGCTAATATGTATGGCTTTCCTCAGAGTTATGGGTTTTTCTAAATATTTGATTGTTCTGTTTGACAGTTATGTTTCAGAAAAAGAAAGAAGGCATGTTGTTCCATCACAGGCACAGCGCCACATATTGGCAGGGCTTGCTTCTGTCGTGGGTGGATTGAGTGCACCATATGAGAAGGCTTCTCATGTACATGAGAGGCCAGTTGTGAATTGGCTTTGGGCTACTGGTTGTCATCCATTTGGACCATTTTCCAATACTTCTCAAATCAGTCAAATACTTCAAGATGTGGCATTGGTAAGGCCAACTTATCACACCGAAGTATTCATAAATATCACCAGACTTAGTTTATTGATGCTTCATTATTATAGTGAATAGAAAGTTTTGGTCTTTTTCTTTTGACGTTATTGGAAAGGAAAATAAATATCTTTTGTAGGACTATGGCCCTATGGGTATCTGAACTATATATTCTTGTTTGCAGAGGAACACAATATATGCACGTGTAGATTCTGCGCTTCACAGAATTCGTGAAACATCAGATGTGAGTTAATCTCAGTTCAATCATATTTAATTTGTATATTTACTTATTTAGATATTCAGCAAAAAAAAAAAAAAAGTTTATTTAGATGCTTAAATAGAGTCCTGTCCATTCTGTACAGGCTGTTGAAGTTTTTGCTGCAGAACATCTCAAAACCCCACTTGGTGAACCTGTGAAGGGCAAGAAAAACAAGACAACCACTGAGCTCTGGTTGGAGAAGTTCTACAAAAAAACAACCAACCTGCCTGAACCTTTTCCCCATGAATTAGTTGAACGTTTAGAGAAATACTTGGATGTAAGTCAGTTTTAAGCCAAACTCAAGTTCTCTTTAAACTGTTTCACTTTTAATATATGTTGCTTTTTTGTCACTAAATACACAGAGCCTTGAGGAGCAGCTTGTAGACTTGTCTGCCTTGTTATATGATCACCGGTTACAAGATGCAAATTCTAACAGTTCAGCAATTCTACAGAGCTCCATATTTACCCAGCAGTAAGTTATCCTGAAATATAGTTTCTGTAATCGTTCTGATTCCATGTTTTCATTTATTTCTTCTGTATGAATTTTCTAGAGTAACTTCTTGAGTTTGATCTTTCTGAATTTTAATGATATGACCCTGGGAATTTTGGGCTGCAGGTATGTAGAACATGTCTTGTCTAATGAGAGGGAAAAGATGAGATGCTGCGAAATTGTTTACAAATATCCTGTGCAATCTTCCCAAACTTACATCTATGGAGGCATTCTTCTTGCTGGATTCTTTGTATACTTTCTTGTCATATTTTTTTCAAATCCCGTGCACTGACGTTAAACCATAATCCCTGGACTAATACATCAATTTTCCAAAGCTTTTAGATGCTCTTAATGTAGAAGAAATGCATATTTCAACTCATACCAAATCCAAAAAGATCAAAAGATTTTGATTATACCATCGTTATATAGTTCCTACTTCATAGTACAGACAGTTAGTAGCAAAATCGGGGCAGTCAACCTATCAAAAACTATTGTCTGGGAACTGTTATCAGTAGATTAGATTGACTGTGACCTTCCTTAATGAATGTCAGCTAGTCCATGACTGTGGTTACACCTGCACTTACACTAGAGTGTGCTCTCTTCAGGTGTATCCTTTTATGCTTTATAAAGCAGTTGTCATGGGAACTGTTAAGTTCAATTACTATTTGAACTGTTTCATGGATGGCAACAAAATTGAAAATAATATTATTCTAATATTATTTGTTATTTAAATTAGCATGGTTTTAAAGTTATTTGGAACTATTGTCTGTTTTTTACGTCTTTCCAAAATATGGTTTCGACATTCTATTTGAAACGTTAATGTCGTGTCTTCACTTAAAAATCATAAGTTAAATCACTAAATAACTTTAAAACATTTGCAATTCAAATAGTAATTAATAAAATAATAGTATTTTTCAAAATAAACCCCTTCTTTCAATAACTCAATATTAGATATTTCAAGATTAGATTTGTAGTATCTAACCTGGAAATCAGCATTTCCAATCTCTTTAAAAAACCGGTATCGACGGTATGTATATATGAAACTTTCGTTACTATAGAATTTATTAAATAGAACAACTTTCTGGTGGCATTTTTATTTATCTAAACAAGGTATATAATTATCCATGAAATATTCATCGCTATAAGATTTATCAAATAGTATTTTTCTTGCGGCATACAATTAATCAAGTTATTGAAGGGCCTCTATGCTGTAGAAGATCACGAAATGATGCCAAGGATGGAGACTATTTGGTATGAGTTTCCACCATCTTCTATCTTGGAGAAACTACCCCGCTTAAATGAAGTAACTCGAGAAGCTGTGGCTTGAGGTACATACTGATTGTAGACCCAAAATTCTTTACACCTACAATCTAAAAAACATTGTGAATAGACAACAGCTAAGAATTTTGTATCATAGGATGTTCTTATTTATGAGGAGGATCCTCCCTTACCAACAAAAAGGACAAAGGCAACAAGCTAATTTGCCATAAAAAACGGTTGTGCCAACTGGTAATTATCAAATACATTGTTAATTTCTGCGACTAGTTTAAGATTATTAACTTTCTCAATCACTTTACTTTTCATAAACTAAAATAAATTTGGTCACAAATCAGCAATGTTGCTCTTTAATATCTACTTCTGGATGCTGATACTTTTAGCATTTTCGCAAAAGATGTCCATTAACCCTCCCTGGCTCCCCATATCAAAATTTAGCGTGCCCTAACCTAAAACTAATTATTGTATTTTAATGCTACTTAACTAAATATTGACTGGTTTTAGGGTGATTTTTCTCCAAATACCTCTTCCCATAATCGATGTCTCACAAGAATGCTGTCAATATACCATTCCTTATCAAATAAAATAACGGCGTGTAATAACTTGCATCAGGAGGTTTTTAAGTGTTTGGACCCATTTTAATATTTAGGACGGGAAAAAAATCAAAAATCAAAATATTCCCACTTAATTTAGAACACATTAATCCTAATATTTTTTATGTTTGGTTAATGTATTCTAAATTATTGATGCAAATGAAATAGCAAATTATGGATTTCTACTTCAAAAAGATTATGCAGCTGCACAACACCCCTGATTGGCATGCTACTCCACACAAGCTTCCATTACAACAATTTTATCATTTCATTTATTCAATTTCAACAAATTGAACTAATCCTATTTTCATGAAGGACTAAGAAAACAAAACTTATAGGCTATAGCCTTTAGTCCAAATGGTAAATGAAAATAGCCATTTTTAACTGAGCCCAGCACATCTTATTCTGTTTTAGCAAAGCCATCTTAAATGTAGATTTCTAGAGTCAACAATTAAGGGCCCGGTTATTACAGTTGCTAGAATAGCAGTTTTCAATGTTACTAGAACAAGGGAATTTCCAACTTCTTTCAGATTCCAAAAATATGTTTATACACCTAATCGCCATTGACATGCAAGCTTCCGAACCCAACCCAAACTTTTTAAATCACATTGCTTTATATCTAGCAATTTTTAAGTTTGTTTGAATCAGGAGCTTCAGGACTACCTCATTGACACTTCAAAAGTTCGAATTAAGATTTTAAGTATATACAAAAAACACCATTAAAGAGCAATCACTGACCAGAACTTGGATCTACAAAATATGCTTAAACAAAGGAAAAGATCAGATATAGCTTTCTAGGCTGCATTGTCCATCAAAAACAGTTGATATCAACTGCTCAGAGCCCAGTGCATATTCATCATCTCTAAACATAACATAAAATTATCCTTTCAAAACCAAAACCCACCTCAAAAACTTAAAAAACAACAAAAAAAACAACTTTAAAAGAATAAATAGTCATTCACACGAAGGCATCCTCAGAGAGATTGCTTATAGTTGTCATCAAATTAGACAATCAGGTCTCAAAGATATCATGCCATCATTGGAGCCCACCCCATATCCTAAATTTTCAATACATCCAATTGTAAGCCCAAAAAAACTTATAGCTACAAATAAATCATATTGAAATACATAATTCGTAAAGAAAGAAAAAGGCTATGGACTTGTAAAAATATTAGAAATTTGGCAAGGCGTTATTCACTGCACCTGGTAAAATTACTAAGGCGAAGTGACTCAACTTCCTTGCACAAAAACTATGCCTCCTATTCCACAATAAGATTTATTGGAAAGACCCTTTAATCCATATTGATTTTTAGATCAAAGGAAGCTTATAAGAGGTACTTTTTAGAATCAGAATAAACAAAATTTAAACACAGGTAAACAAATAGAGAGAGACCCACCAGCCAAAAAACTTTAATTCAAAATAAAATTGAGATTTGAGAGAGAGATACGAAGCTTTGCTATGACCAAAGGGTTTGGTGTGGTTTCGTTTATATATATACTGGGAATATTAGAATTAGGGTTTTCAGTAATGGGTTTGGTGAATTGTTAAAAAGCCCTTCATTTTATGTAAAATTACGAAACTACGGCAAAAAGCCCAATAAGGTTTCTGGGCTTAGAAAAATGAATATTTAGCTCAATTGGTTTGGGCTCAAAGACTCGCGAGTGACCCAATTTGGCGAGCTTCACAATGTCGACTAATTGATCATAAAACGACAAACCGTTTTCGTATTTAAAGTCACCGACAGACGGTTTGGCTATCATTCTCAAAATAGTAAGTAAATGAAATGCTTTACTGTGTCTGTGTGATGAAGGTGCATGCATCTATCTTTATCAGTACTATTTTCTAGTTCTTAATTTCAAAGAACAATCCTGTTAATGGTTATGATTCCAAGAATATTACATATAAATTATTAATTGCAATGAATTTTTTTTATTTTATAGAAAAGGGAAAGTACAAAAACATCTTATTATTGTTTGGGTTTTTTAGAATACGTTTCTAAAAGTCTACGGTGTAAGAAATTATATTCAAAAAATAAAAATATAAGGTATAATGTGTCACAATGATAAAGTCATAAAATTATGGAGGGGTGGGGGGTTCATAATTTCCTCAAAATATATATATATATATACACACACATATATATTAGTTGATGATCAATTGGAGAGCTTGCTCACAACTTTGTGCACAAACTTTTATTAATTTTGTGTATATTTGGAATTTAAAAATGCATTAATCTTAATTTATGGTCTCAAGGAACTTCGTTGTCAAAATCCTTTTAAAAATATTTTCTAGAGTGCTTTCGAAAATAACTTGTGCATAACTTGGTTTTAACTCTAACGATCGAGAATAGGATGCCCTTGTTCAGCATTTGTAACTTGGTTACATGATTGAGAATAGGATGCCTTTGGCATCTGTAATTGCATTCCATTGGAGCATAGTGGCGAATTTGATACTGCTCAAAATAGGGTCGTTTTGCTCTTGTGTCAGTGTCTCTACCTAGTTCTGTTGTGAAAATTTATTTTGTCTAGTCAATTGAATAAGAGAAACAAATTACTATATGATTGGCTTGAATCCTGCACCACATGTTGTTACGTCTCATAGAAATTCTTTTTTTTTTTTTAATTGTACATAAATCAAACACATTAGATAAGAAGTAAATGTGCATTTGGATATAGTTTTAATTGAACACTTATTTGTTTATTTGCTGAAAATTGGTTAAAATATATTTATTCTAAAAAAAAAATTATACATACATAAATAGGTTTAAAACTTTAAAAAAAAATACTTAAATGCAAACTACGCTCCTAAAATTTGGGGTGATTGAATTTTACCCTCTAAAATTTCAGAATTTAAATTTTATCCATTGAAATGATATTATATTTGCGTCAACACCACTCATCCATATTTTTTTTGTTAAGTGTCATATAAATTAATGTGAGTTTAGTTCAATCAATAAAATAATGTTACAAGTGTATTCACTTATCTCATCCTCTTCCACTATATATATATATATGTGTGTGTGTGTGTGTATTTTTTTCTCAAAAAAATAAAATAATGTCACAGGGTTGTTATTATGCTTTATGCCACATCATTTTTAAATATTTAAATTTTTTTAGGCTACAAAAATGACCTGACATCGATCATTTTATTAGACAATGCCTCTGGCCCAAAAAATTTATTAAAAAAAAAAAACTTATTATATATTTTATTTTTATAGTTGGGCTCCCTTCTAAAATTTTAGGCTTCTTTACTCCATAATTAGTCTAACTAGCCTAACCCAACTATAAACTATCAAACCAAAATATTTAACAAAAATAATAAAAACATTCGCAATGGTGATTGTATTTTAGCAAAAAACTATTTTACCACCAAAGAACCAAAAAATCATGTGTTATTGGAGAGATTAAAACTAAATTTTTTGCAACTATAATAAATTTGTATAAATACTAGTTGACGGTAGCAAGTTGTTAAAAATGAAATACTATATTTTATTTAGATTGTCTCTCTTCTTTTAACTAAAAAAATTCAAATCCTCTAACGTCCTTCATTATTTTAATGAGTTCTTTATATATTATTTCCAATGACGTTATAAAAAAAAAATAGAACATTTGATATTGAATTTATTGTAAAGTGGAGTGGTAAAATAGATAAATTAACTTTTTGAAGTGCTAAAAACTAAATTTTTTAGCATAATGCTCTAACTTCAAAAAAAAAAATCATAGCCAGCCTAGTATTTAAAAAAAAAAAACACATTATTTTGTTTTTGTTTTTGTTTTTGTCTTTGTTGGTAAATAATTACATCTTAAGAAACAACGATTTTATATATTTATAATTTGTTAATACTATATGAATGCCTATTTGGAGTTTATTTTTTTTCCTTATACTCTGCCCCATCTAGCTTGAAATCCTAAATACATTCCTGTTGTTAGATTAACTAAATACATCTAACAAGTTTATGTGATACTTAACGAAAAATATGAATAAAAGAGTTATTAATGCAAATATGATATAATTTTACAGGATAAAATTTAAATTCTCAAATTTTATGGTTTATAATTCAAACAACTCATTCTTGAGAGGTGTAGTTTACCCTTTAACCAAATAAATAATTATTGTGAAAAAGTTGACAGCTGACAGTGTGATTAAGATAGGAGCTTGCATGAGTCAATATTACGAAGAATTTTCTTTTTAATAGACAATATTTACAATGATTCAGTGAAGAATATTCATAAGAGGCGGCCCACATCAAGTTGTCCCATTAACTAAATATTGAACGAAAATTCCATGCTTTGTGTGAAGCTCAAGCATGTTCCTTATTGGCCATAAGTAATAAATTATTTTCAATACTTCAATATTAGAAAAGAAAATTATTAAAATGTTTGAAAATGATGCGAAATTACCCCCCCCCCCCCAAAAAAAAAAAGGAAAATGATGCGAAATGAGAATGGAATTTCTGGTCCATGAGCCTTCATAGAAAATTTTTTATACTGATTGTAAGGTGTACGCTGTACCTTTAATTGAACTCAAGGACCATATAATTCTTCTTCTTCTTCTTTTTAAAATTTTTTTTTTAAAGATTTTACAACGGAAATGAGGATTTAAATCCCAAATCTTTGGAAAAATCAGAAAATGTCAATTAATTGAATTACAAGACTCTTGGCTATATAATTCTTCTTTAAACAATATAACACAATTATATTTTTTATTAACCAATATAATAAATTAATATATGTCACTTATTGACCAATATATGTATATTTTTGTATAATGACAGATTTTCAAAAAGGTATGGTTTGATTAAGAATCTAAATTATAGTAATGAAGGAATTAAATCTAAGTTTAAGGTATAATTACAATTTACAAGCTTCAAGAACATATGATTGATTAGGATTCAACTAATAGTACACAATAATGATATCTATTTAAATGGCCCATATTTTTTTATGTTTAAGTAATTATAATAACTAGTTTATAACCTCATGCATATGCATGAATATACTTAAAGATATACAACAAGATGCATAATACAATTTATATATATATATATATATAATTTAAATACTATTGATAGTCATTTTTATATTTTGTTAACTCTTTAAAAAAATTATAAAGATATTATTAGGTATAAAATGTAAATTTTGCATGTTTTTTTTTTAAATTATTGGGAAGCACCTTTTTTTTTTTACTATTCATTTATTTTAGATTATTTGGTTTTTGTACTTAATAACTCATTTTGATGAATATTTATGATGCGGTCTCACATTTGATTCTAAAATTAAGAAATAAAACTCTTTAAGAATAAATAATTTAGGACACATGGTGCGAAATTAGAACTCTAATTTGGAATTCTAATTTGAATTTCTCTCAACTTAACCTATTATATATATATGAAGAGATGGGATAGAAAGGAATATAAATTTTGAATGTCTCTACTAAAAACGTTTTCTAAAAGCTAGTTGAGCTACAAATAACTTAATGTAATGACCCATATATTTTTTTTATGATGACCCATATCAATTGTTCAAGCTTCAAATCCCACATCCTCCTCTTTTTTTTTTTTCTCTTTCTTTTTCCCTCTCCGGAGAATCATCATCATCATCTCCTAATGCTACACCCAGGGGCAGCGCCACCTTAAGGCCAAGGTGGTCTCAGGACCATCCTGAAAAAAAAAATAATTATATATAATAATTTAAAAATTTTTATTTGTCTACCCTTAAAAAAAGGATTGGGAACACCTCTAGTTTTTTTTATGCCAATAAAATTAAATTTTGCTTCACAATTTGTTCTACATTCAGTGGATGTAACTTGTAGCATTGATAATGAGACTATCATACAACGATTTCAAAATATAAAAACTTGTAGAAGATAATTGTAAATTTTATGTATTTGTGTGTTTTTTTATTGTTGTTGTTGTCAATATATAAATTTTTCTTTCTATTAGATTGAATAATTTATGCTTCTTAAGGAACACTCTAAGAAAAATTTCTAGAGCCGTCCTAGCTACACCTTAAAAGTATTTGTGCTTAAGTATTATTGTCCTACATTTCTATTCTTTCTCATCCTAATTTTGTTTCTTAGTAGGGTAATTATAATTTTTTTTTTTTTGCTAAATGGGTAATTATAGATTTATATTGTACTAGTAATATGAATTTTATATTATAAACTAAATAAATATGTGCAATGTTCTGCACATTTGCAATAAAAAAAAATTGTAAAGGACAAGAATTTCCTACCTTTTAGTAATTAACTAATTATTATTATATGTGATATGCCAACTGTCACAAGAATATTGTCAGACTCATTGCTGACTCTCGCTCAATTACAAATTATATAAAAAGCATCTCTATAGGAATAGGAATATGCAACACCATCACAATAAGAAGAAAATTAGAAAACAAACCTACCATTCCACCACCACCACACAGCATTGACACTTGTGTTCTGTAACCTGACAGTCTGCACACCACAAACGCGAAAAATATCTTCAGCACAAGCAAACGAAGACCGACCGCCCGCCTTATTTTATTTGTCCAAGGCATGCTAATGGGTATTTTAGTATTAATTAACGATCTATTTTTAAAAAGTTTTAACATAATTTGTATAAAAAATAAAAAATTTATCAAAATATTAATTTTTTTTTTCTATAAAACTTTCTTTAAATGAATTATTAACGAATAACATTTTTCATAAAAAATTAATATTTATAATATAGACTCCTTGCAACTTCATTGGGATTATCCTTATTGGCACAATAAGAGTTAAGATAAGCTATTGCAAAAGGGTATTGGGGTTTTAAGGTTAAAATCAAGTTTAAAAAAAAAAAATGAAAATTACAAATTTTGGGTTTTAGCCTAATCAAATAAACCCAATAGCACATATACTATGAAGGTATCCATTAAAAAAAATTATGTTATATCAAATGATGCCATAACATTCAAATTAAAACTCAATAAATGGTTTCTCAAAAAAAAAAAAAAAATTCAATAAATGAAATATGTGTGTAAAAATAACTATCTTTTAATACATGTCTTTCATTTGTTAATGAAATAATTTTTTTTAGGAACATTGTTGAATTTTAATGCCATGACATAGTATCATTTGATATTAAATACCTTTTAATATTACTGACATAATATCGTTTGATACCAAAAAAACTTGGAGGCATTTTTTTTTTTTTTTTGAGAAACTACTTGAAGGCCGTTTAATATGGTAATTTAAGCAACATTTTTTATTTTTAAAATAATATTACATTAAAAATACTATTTTATTTACACGTATTTTTATATTTCTATAAACAGCGTTACCAAACATCACATGGCCTATTGTTGTTGGCATGGTACAGTTGTTGAAGCCATTTGAACCACTCAACGAATACTCCAAGTCCTGCCACCAAGTCGCCGTGGTAACCACCAGCCTTATTAAAGACCCACAAGTAATAAGTCGTCACCACCTACGTATCACGTATGAACCAATGTAAAGAATCTAAAAGCGGTGGACTTTCATAGCATAGAAAAGTTGAAACCCCATTTCTTAGAACTTGTCCCACAATCCTACCACGTGGGCCCATAAATCTTGGAGCCCAACTATATATATACACATGCATATAACACAACTCTTAATAGCCCTTCATTTCTAAACCTCTATATTATTTTCATAGCAATAAACCACCAGTTACGTTTCTAGCTTCTCTTTCACAAAAACAAACAACCAAACAAACAGTGATAGTAATGTGTCCTTCTGGTACAACTTTACGAGCTGAAACCACAACCGTGGGTTCAGATTTGAGGCCAGCGTTTAACGTGCTTGATGTTGACCACGACGGCAAGATTAGCCGCGACGATCTCCGCAAGTTTTATTCTGGCTTTTCAAGCGGTGGTGCTGACGAAGAGGCTATAAAGACGATGATGTCTGTGGCGGATTTGAACAAAGATGGGTTCGTTGAGTACGAGGAGTTTGAACGTGTTTTGGGGTCTCAGAAAAGGTCTTCTTCGAGAAATGGTGGGGTTATGGAAGACGTGTTTAGGATTATGGACAAGGATGGAGATGGGAAATTGAGCCACGAAGACTTGAAGAGTTACATGGAATGGGCTGGATTCTCTGCTAACGATGAAGATATTAGAGCTATGATTAGATTGGGCGGTGGTGATCTACAAGATGGTGTGTCCTATGATGGTTTGCTCAAGATTTTGGCTATTGATTTTGTCGGCGAGTCTTCTCGGTCGTGTTAAATTTTTGACTTTTTTTTTTTTTTTTTTGGGGGGGTTCATTTCCATTATATTAGTGAGTGGATCAACAGGCTACTTTTCAAACCCTTTTTTTTGGCAAGAGTGACAATTGAGAAGGTAGGTTTTACTAGAATGTCATAAACCATGCCAGGTTAGGCCAGGTCGATTTGGGCTTGGCAGTCCGGTGTGTGCGCCTTAATAATTTGCCATCTATTCGGTATCTTTTTTCTTTTTGTAAAGAATATTGGTTTCCTTTTCTATTTCTTTTATTTTCCAGATTCTTCGTAGATTGTTGTGCGGGTTATAGAGTTGTACTTTTTTTTAGTTTACGATTAGTTTTGAAGGTGTGAAATGGGTTTTAAAATAACGTTCATAAAAAAGCTAGGAGGAATTACATCTGCAAAATGACATTTTGAGTTTTAAAAACGTTATTTTAGTTAGACTTTCAAATCGTCTAACCAAACGGACGGTAAATCGAATTAAAGATGGCAATAAGATAGGAATAAATCACGGGTGCTTTGTGGGGTGGGCTTAAAATATTATGTCATCCCAGCAATTGATTGATTTTTGTCATCGATAAGATTGAGATAAACGAGAAAGATAAGAGGACACTTACGACTCTTGAGAATGTCAAGAGATAGAAGTGTTATTACAGCTAGTTGTTAGTTGTTACTATCAAAATTTCAGATACTCCTCCCTCATATACACCGTAGAATTTATTGGGCAATCTTGTAAAATCCAAACCGAGTTGTACAACCATACAACAACAGCAAATAATTGACAATCTGTACGTGTCTGGCAATAGTAATTAACAATTTCTTTAGGAAATCAACATAGAAGATGAATGGTTTGATTAATGAATTTATTTAAAGTGTGGCCATAGAATACATACAGAGAGGATGGCAAGCCAAGCACACATTAAACTTGCCAGAGTTTTTGTAATTTTGTTTTGGAGTGCTTAACCACGAAAATCCAGAATTAGGCCTCAACATTCTCCAGCTTTCGGAACTAAGTTAACCTCATAATGAATGTCATAAAGCTAAATGATGTTTGCCCACACCATCAAACAGCCATGACATTCATATGGTTGAATAATGAACAAGTTCAAATTACAATTACATGAATGTTACTTTTCTTCCTTAGCAGCTTATTATTCTGAACTTAAAACAAACAAGTGAGTAGCTGATTCTCAGACCAAATCAATATCCCCTTCTTGTACACGCTCCCTGATTGACTTGTAATGTATTATACATAGTTCATCAGGCTTCATCTCCAGGAGTTCATCACTGCCAAAAGGGGAGAACTAGTTTGGTTAGCAAACAGATGAAACATTTCTAGCAGCACAAACTAGTAAAATGTAAGAAATAATAGATTGCCTGCCATCAAGCTGAAAAGGTCCCAGAAATCTTCTGCTTTTACAGACGACGAATGAGTCCAATTGCGGCTCTGGGACTGAAAATGGCAGAGGTATAACATAATCGTCAATATTCAAGGTGCATATTCTTGGTGCCTGTCTCTCAAGAATTTAGAACACAAGCAAGCCAAATCTAGATGCAAGTCAACCTGAGTCAAATGCTCAAAAACTTGGCTCAAGCATATTACAAAGCGTAAGTAGTGTCTCCAGATTTATTTATTTTTAATCATAAATTATCTCATCAGTACAACCTGAAATTTAGATGTGGATCACTTCTAATCATATACATAGTTTCCAAGAGTCATGACAAATTTTGTCAATTCTTGTAGAAAAATATAAAGTAATGATTGAAACAAAAAAGTGAATTGGAAAATTGCCATCACACCAAGTGGCAAGGGAAACAATAAACTTTAGCCAAGAGAGAAAGGCGATGCATGGGGTCATCTTTGCATAGGAATATGGCAATAGCTAAATTTCCATGACTGTAACTAATGACAATAATAAAAAGCTTATAGCACAAACCAAAGACGACAGTGCAGATTAACAGTACAAATAGCTAACACCCAGCACACATGAGATAACATGCAGCAAGTAAACATCAAGTACAAAATGAGACATGGAACTTTTGGAGATGGGGTGAGGAGGATGTGTGCATTCCTGGTCATCCCTAATACTAGCAATGCCTTACAATGGATAAGGCTATACAAAGGACATAGAGACTAGTGGTGGTTGATCTGGCCCATCACAGTATCACACAGAGCAGGGAGAAGATACTAGTAGCTTTATAAGTAAGCATTTCAACCACTATATCCAAAATCAGCATCTTTAGTCGTTGACTAAAACCATGAGAATCCTGCAGGGCACCCAATGAAAAGGAGCAAAATTCTCAGTCCTTCCTGTCACCAAAAATTCTCACACCAACCAGGTAAAAGAAAAAAGCAGAAAGAGTGGCCAATGTCATTAAAAGTGGGGAGGAAAAAAAAAAAAACTGTAAGAAATATGAGTTTGTTGGGCATAGTTATTACAACCATGGAGAGATAGTGGCAAGAGTATAAGCTAAACTTTACTTCCTGACTTGTCAGGAAATGATTTAGTAAAATTGATGAATGCGTTGAGCAGCCAAAACCAGTGAAACCCAAATAATGTTCAGATTGTCATGCCCTTTTGAAAAACTTAAAGTTAAGGCTCAGTACAAGTGTACAACAACCTTTTGCCGCTTATAATGTTAGCAAACATCAATGAAGTGCATAAAAAAATATAATTGTTCTACATTGCAATATATATCTTCTCATAAACAATCAATAATTCAGACCACAAAGAAGATTCAATCAACAGTTTGAGCATCCAAGATAATAATTTACAAGATGCCCAATTTAGAAGTTCATAATATAGGCATACAAAATTGATTCTAAACTACAAAAGCTGGTGTATAAGTTATTCCAAGCATATTTAACAGTATCACAGACGGTCAAGAAAATTTCAGGTCAATGTTCTGATTTCATACTACAGCAACACTTAAAGTCATCAGAATAAGGGCAATATCTAAAGCATCCAGAGATTTCCATGGGCACACATGAAAGTTGAGGAGGCGGGAGAAGAGGGGGAGGGGGACATTGAAAGGAAAATAAAAGAAAACCAAGTGACTTATAAGGATGATTGCATACTCATGTCGCTCTCTTCACTTATTATAGACTGCTTTACTATGTCCTGATAATTATCAGGCAATTTTGACAATACACTCTCTTCAAGATGTCTCTCCATATCATCAGCACACCTGCAACCAAAATGTCAACTTCAACAACAGTGGGAAGAAAAACTTCAATCTTCCACGATAGAAATGAGAACATAAAAACATAACGCCTTTACCTTCTGGCAAACCCTTTCTCTTGTTCAGAAAGCCGGCTCTGAACTTCAGGGTTCTTTGAGATATGGAACATGTATTTTTCAATCTGCAATAGAAACTTACTTATGAGATACACAATGTAATACAATTCTGACACCAGGATACCCGAGGCATGATAATTTAATTCGATACACACTAATCTCTTTTTTCGTTGGGGGGCATATCAACAGCTTTTATAATGGCTTATCTTTTCCTTACCAAGTAGTATGGGTCTCTAATCTATTACTGCTACTCTTTATACATTAATCCTTTCAACTGATACAAAAATAAAGATCAACTTAATTCCACTGAACATCACAGATACACTAACAAAGGTTTTATCCAAAGAGCCAGATAGAGACCTTTTGGAGGCGAATCCGAAGATACGATCTAAATAAATACTGAGTCCTATCCAAGTCCATCTGGTAGAGTGATACTGTGAGTGGATCAATGCCACTACCCGCAAATTCCTCAATGTTTTCTTCCTGTAAACATGCATCAAACCTTTAGTGTAAACATGAAGATGTACACAAGTGACATAGCACTGGGTCAACCTAGAATAAACATTTTAAATTATTCAAAATGACAGCCCAGACACCATGAAATATCGCCACAATGACACTAGAATATAGGTCCACAAGGATCCCATTCTCCATTCAGAGATATTAGTGAGGGATCTTTTTTTTTTTTTTTTGATAAACTAGTGAGGGATCTATTTTTTGTGGATTATGAGTCACAATACAAGGACATTTCTAGTGGTTCTATATCAACTCCACCACTTGTAAATTCCTCAATAGTTTCTTCCTGTAAACATGCACCAAAATTCTGGCATCAACAAGAAGATGTACACAAATGACGTAGCACCAGGTCCACCTAGTACAAACATTTTGAAATAATTGAAATGATAACCACAAAACACCCTCATAATGCAGATTTACTTTTTTTTGTGGTATATGACTCACAATAACAAAAACAATTCCAATTCCAATTCCAATTATTTGATGTCCAACTTTTCATGAATCTCATATGTAAGTAGGGTAAAATACAAACTTTAAAAAGTTCTTTTTTTAAAGTTCTTTTGTTTTTGTTATTGGTGTCCAACTCCAACTCCAATTCCAATTATTTGTTTTTCATCCCTAAACTTTAAAAAGTTTTTTTTTTTTCATCCTTAAACTTTGTAAAGAGTTTTTTCAATAGTTTAGAGACAAAAAACAAATTTTTGGTAGAATTTAAGGACATAAAGTAAAACATTTTCAATAGTTTAAAGACAAAAAAACGAATTTTTTTAAAACTCAAGATGAAAAACAAATTTTTAGTAAAGTTTAGAGGCCAAAATAATATATTTCTCTATGTAAGGTATTGGAAGAAGCCTCTAAAACATCCATCCATATGCACAAACATCATCTTTACATAAAAATGCCTAGAGTTTATAACTCATTTCAAATTAGGTCCCAAAATTTTAAGATTGTCAATTAAAGTTCCAAATCTAAGCATGCAATCCTATCAATTTTAAGCCTTTGTTCATCTCTATTATTAATTTATTTTCGTAGTCCCCTACG
Organism: Castanea sativa; assembly: GCF_040712315.1. Classification (NCBI taxonomy): domain Eukaryota; kingdom Viridiplantae; phylum Streptophyta; class Magnoliopsida; order Fagales; family Fagaceae; genus Castanea; species Castanea sativa. The sequence goes on from NC_134014.1 coordinate 13,312,481, forward strand.
TGAAACATAAATTTTTATCAACAATTTTCCATTTTTTTTGCTCCACTATTGCCTAGAATAACGGAAATAACTTATGAAACGATTTCATAAGTTTGGGATTTTAATTGACAGAATTAAAGACCTGTGACTATAACTTTCCCCCAATTTTTTAAAATTTACATGTCTATGGTAGCGTAGAAGTTAAAGTTGCTCCTCATTAGCTAAACGTAAAACTCTACCCAAAAACAAACTATGACGAGACAGTGATATAAAAATTTAAACTTGATTAGTTTCTGAGAAATTTGTAACACTAAATAATTTTTTAAAAAAATTAATTAATTTTAGTTGAAATAAATTTTCTCGGGAAGCAAACAAGGTGCTTAGGGTTGCGAATAGGAAATACCATTAACTGGATCTGGCCTCTGATTCTTTGAATCAAAGAGGTCTCGAATCGAAGAATCTCCGGTGCGGCTTTCTCGTTACGCCAAGCTCTCTTGAGAAGCTCCACGTCGGTCGTTGAGATCAGCGTCTCGTAATCGTCCATCCCAGCCGTTGATCCCTCTCCTGTCTCCGAAGCCATCTGATCTGATTACTAAAAAAAACCAAAACACAAAAATTACTTTCTTTATTTTTCTTATCCCAAACAATATGAAACGTTCTTGTCTTGTATTTGAATAAGAGGGAAAATTAGTGAAATAGAAATTGGAATTGGCGCCAAAAGCAAAATAAGTGTTTCTGTGTTTTTTTTATTTATGTTTAATAGAAAATGAAGTGAGGTGTTGCAGAGGAGACAAATCACGAGTTTGTGCGTGAATCTAACACCATCGGATGGTATGGGATTGATTAGAAATGAACGGCTGTGATGGGGTCTGATTCACGCACAAACTTGAGATAGGTCCCATCTCTCTTATCAAAACATAATAGAGGGGAGAAAGAAAGAGAGAGAGAGAACGGGGAAGAGCAAAAAGAAAAGGCAGGGAATTGATGGGGTTGGGCGTTGCCTTTTATAGAGGATAGAGGATAGAGGATAGAGGATCGATGTGTAAATGTAAATCCGCAACTGCCGTTACAACTTACAATTCTCATATTGCACATCTGTCTTCGTCGAATTGCCGTATGGGATGAGTGTTTTTTAAGAGTGTTGTAATTAAAATAGTAGTAAATTTCCTTTTTAGAGATTGTGAAGGCGGAACTCCCAGATTTTTTTTCTTTTTTAATTCCTATTAACAGTATTAAAAAATTCCTAAATTATCTGTAATGACAATAAGTTTTACTTACCGACCCTCCAAGATTTTGAGAAAGTAGTTTTTTTTTTTTGAGAAACAAGACCTCAAATTTTTTTTCAAAAAATCAGTCATAATCAACTAGAAGTACATGATGAAGTTATGGAGCAACATCTTCCATCCACACAGTGAAACCACTAACATGTCTTGCATGTTTAGCTAGATTATGAACTAAGGAATTCTCTAACCTCTGAATCTCCCTCAACTATAATAGAAGGTAGATTGAGGTCAATAGCAAAAGAAATTGCTTTAACAGCAGCCATCGCCTCGACATCATCCAAAGAAGAAGGTAGCTTGACCATTTTTGATAGGGAGGATGTCACTGTCCCTAGATGGTCTCGAACAACCTCCCCTAAGTTCGCTTCATTTGTCTCCCTGAACACAGTGTTGTCAAAGTTGACCTTGAGGAACGACGGTGGTGGGGGGATCCAGCCAATCCGAGGCTTAGGCAAAGCATGATCTTGTGTCTTTGGGATTGGTAGAGTTTGAAAAAAAAATCCTGGAGAGTTTGTGAGGCCGAGGGAACAACTTGGGAGATCAAAAAAAGCTTGTTGCTGCCTCGATACTCTTTCATATGTGGCTAAGATCTCCAACAACTTTTGACACTCACTATCTTTTGCCCTGCAAAAAATAAGACTATCATCTACAAAAAGTAGATAGGTTAGTTGTGGTCCACTTCTACATATAGAGACTCCCCTTATATCCCTAAGTAATTTAGCATTTTTTAACGACCCATGAAAACCCTCTATGCACAACAGGAATAAATATGGTGAGAGTAGATCGCCGTGACGAAGGCCTCTAGTGAACGCGTAATTTGTGTGACCACATTACAACTTTCAAAACCACAATGCACCTTCAAGGAGTTCCTGATGAGATAAGGTGTAGGGCCTTCCCCACCACCCTTAAAGGCCAGCACAAGTGTGGTTCAGCAAGATACCTCCAAACACTGTGAGTTCTTTCGAAGAATTGAATGAGTTGTTTGTCAACAATTTTATTGGAGGACAAAGGCACAAACGCTCCTCATCCAGCCTATTAACCATAAAGCAAGGGGACAATGAAAGTTTGCAGTCCTTCATCACTCGCTTCAACAAGGAAGCCTTGACGGTAGATGAGATGGACAATAAATTGTTGTTAGTAGCCTTCTACAATGGAGTTAATGTAGATTTATTCATTCACAAGCTTTATGAACAAGAACCGCAGACCATGGCTGAACTCGTCCATTCAGCCCAAAGCTTCATGAATGCAAAAGACGCGATCATCACCAAAAAGAGGAAGAAGGCAGAACGGATGAAAGCAAAGTTCCAGCATCATCCAGAACAAGGCCCTCGCCCAAAGAGTGCCCGAACAGGAGAGAGGGAGGACAGAGACAACAAGAAGGCAAGTTCATCCTCAGGATGAAATCAGCATTACACACCTTTGAATGTTCCGCTCGACCAAGTACTTATGCAAATCAAGGATAACCCATCCTTGAAGTGACCGGAAAAAATAAAGGGAGATCCTAACAAGTGTAATAGGAACAAGTATTGCCGCTTCCACAGAAATCACGGGCATGATATAAACTAGTGTTTTGACTTGAAGCAGCAGATAAAGAATCTCATCAAGCAAGGAAAATTAAGGAACTTCCTTGGACGAGATCATAAGGATGAGAAGTTGAAGGGAAAGGTAGAAGAGTCGTCACGACCCCTACTTAAAGAAATAAGAATTGTTATAGGAGGAACCTCAGTAGCACAATTGTCCAAGTCAAGGAAGACGTACCTGAAGGTGGTACAAAGCATCCAACTCTCTGGATGACCCCCTAAGGATGAGAGAGGAAGATGAGCAAGCCATTACATTCACAGACGAGGACGCTGAAAGGGTTCACCACCCACACAACGATGCGATCGTCATCACTTTGCTCATCGGTGATTATACAACTAGAAGGGTGTTGGTAGACAACGGGAGTTCAGTGGACATCTTATGTTATTCTGCCTTCCAAAAAATGAGGCTTGGACAATATCAACTTTGTCCAGTAAATTCGCCCTTGGTAGGATTTGGGGGGATGAAAGTGTAACCCGTGGGAACCATTACATTGCCTATGGTGGTAGGAGTATATCCACAACAAATAACCAAGGACGTGAATTTCCTCGTTGTAGACTGTTCGTCTTCATACAACGCTATCATTGGAAGACTAACTTTAAACAGCTGGAAGGCAGTAACATCTACCTACTACCTATCAGTCAAGTTCCCAACGGATTATGGAGTAGGGCAAGTGCAAGGAGATCAGCTAGCCTTTAGAGAATGCTACCTAGCCATGTTGGCTATGGACGAGCATGTTCAGACGATGAATATAGAAGAAAGAAGGGTTACCGCGGGGCCCACTAAAGTTCTAGAAGACATTCCTCTAGACAAGAATAACCCTGAAATTTTTACAAGGGTTGGAGCAAGCATGGACAAGAAGACGAAGCAAGACCTCGTCCAATTCTTAAAAAAGAGCATTGATGTGTTCGAGTGGAGTCATGAGGACATGCCAGGTATTGACCCAAGTGTCATTACCCATCGTCTAAACGTGTATCCTTCCTCCAAGCATGTACGTCAAAAGAAAAAAGTTTTTGCTCCTGAACGAGATAATGCCATTAAAGAAGAAGTCCGAAAATTGACCGCGGAAAAATTTATCTGGGAAGTTTATTACCCAAACTGCTTGGCTAACGTAGTAATGGTTAAGAAGGCTAATGGCAAATGGAGGATGTGCGTGGATTTCATCGATTTGAACAAGGCTTGCCCCAAAGATAGCTACCCATTGCCACGCATTGACCAGCTAGTGGACTCAACTGCGGGTCATAAATTACTAAGTTTCATAAACGCCTTCGCAGGCTACAATCAAATAAGAATGGACGAGGTGGATCAAGAGAAGACATCCTTCATTATCAGTCAAGGTTTATTTTGCTACGAGGTGATGCCCTTCGGTTTGAAGAATGCGGGGGCAACTTATCAAAGGCTGGTTAACCATATGTTTCATCCACATATTGGACAAAATGTGGAAGTTTATGTAGATGATATGTTGGTAAAGAGCTTGGACGAGGAAAAATATTTAGACGACCTTCAAGAGACCTTCAATACACTCAGATGATATAACATGAAGTTGAACCCGAGCAAGTATGCTTTTGAATTTTGTCAGGAAAATTTCTTGGGTTCATGGTTTCACATAGGGGAATTGAAGCAAATCCCGATAAAATTCAAGCGATACTAATTATGGAAGCACCAAGGAACATTAAAGAAGTCCAATCTCTCACTGGGCGAGTTGCCGCTCTTAACAGATTTGTCTCTAAAGCTACTGATAAGTGTTTACCATTTTTCAAGGTTCTGAAGAAGGCATTTGAGTGGACGGATGAGTGTCAAAAGGCCTTCCAAGACCTTATGGCTTACCTCACAACAACCCCTCTGCTGAGCCCGTATATACCAGGTGAAGAATTATATCTGTACTTGGCAGTGTCTTCACACGCAGTGAGCTCAGCATTAATTAGAGAAAAATGAAAGATACAGAAGCTGGTTTATTATATGAGCTGGGCGCTAAGAGGAGCGAAAGGACGATATCCCATGATGGAAAAGCTAGCATTTGCTTTGGCCATAACTTCTAGGAAGTTACAACATTATTTTCAGACTCATGTCATCAATGTCTTGACAGATCATCCACTCAAAAAGGCAATGAACTAGTTGGAAGCCGCAGGACGACTAATCCAATAGGCCATAGAACTTAGTGAGTTTGATGTCAGGTACCAACCAAGAAGCGCTATAAAGGCTCAAGTGCAAAGTTCACTCCCAACCAAGGTGGGTTAGACGAAATCGATGAAGCTCAGAGGTGGGTCGTCAATGTAGATGGTTCATCCACATTATATGCATGAGGAATTGGAGTTGTGTTAAGATCCCCTGAAGGAGACAAGTTGAAATACGCAGCTCATCTACAGTATCAAACAACCAATAATGAAACTGAATATGAAACTTTCCTTAAAGAGTTGGAATTGGCTAAGTCCCTAAGGGTAGAGTCAGTGGTCGTCCACAGAGATTCTCAGTTGATCATAAATCAAGTAAATGGAATGTGTGAAGCTAAGGAAGACCGAATGAAAAAATATCTTAGACAGGTAAAAAGGCTTGTCAGAAAATTTAAGGAAGCCAGTTTTGTTCAAGTCCCAAGGGAAGAAAATATGGAAGCAGATGTTTTGGCTAAGGCAGCTTTAACAGAGGGGGCTACGAACGAGTATGACAAAGTCCAATACATGCCAAGCATAAACCTTCCAAAGGTACAACAAATTGAAGGAGAAGAAAATTGGATGACGTCAATAATAGTTTACCTCAAAGATGGAAGGCTTCCGGAGGACAAGGACAAGGCTAGAAAGTTAAGGATCAAGGCTACTAAGTATATTCTCATAGACGAAGTATTATATAAAAGAGGCTTCTCTCAACCCTACTTAAGGTGCTTGCTCTGGATGAGTCAAATTATGTGTTGAGGGAGGTTCATGAAGGGGCATGTGGAAACCACTCAGGAGCAAGAGCGCTAGTCCATAAAATCATCCGTACAGGTTATAACTAGCCAACTATTCAAGTAGATGCTAAGGCTTATGTTAAGGTGTGTGACCAATGTCAACATTTTAGCAGTGTCCCTAGACAACCATTGGAGTATCTTACCCCGATGATGGCCCCATGGTCCTTTGTGCAATAGGGACTGGATATCTTAGGCCCCTTCCCACTTGGAACCAGTCAAATGAAGTTTTTGGTAGTAGGATCGAATACTTTACTAAATGGGTGGAAGCTGAACCCTTAGCCAAGATCACACAACAGAACGTCAAAAAATTTGTTTGGAAAAGCATCGAATGTAGGTTCAGGGTACCTAGAGTACTAGTGTTTGACAATTGATGGCAGTTTAACAACACACCTTTCAGAGAATTTTGCGAGCAATTTGGAATCAAGAATCATTATTCCTCACCCTCCCACCCACAAGCAAATGGACAAGCAGAAGTTGCAAACCGATCCTTGTTGAAACTCATCAAGACTCGACTTGAGGGGGCAAAGGAGTATGGCCAAACGAGCTACCAGGTGTTCTATGGGCTTACAGGACGACCGTAAAGACCCCCACGAGGGAAACTCCTTTTAAATTGGCCTATGGGAGTGAAGTTGTGATACCTGTAGAAGTGTACATGGCAAACCACAGGGTGATGAAGTATCAGGACAAGGATAATGAAAAGCAACTCTGTCTCAACCTTAATCTGATAGATGAGGTAAGAATGAATGCAGACCAAAGGACAGTAAGGTATAAAATATCATGGCCAGAAAATATGATGCAATGGTGAAACCCAGACGTTTCAACATTGGGGAACACGTCCTAAAAATGGTCTATGTCCTAAAAAGGGTCTCTTTGGCAACCAGAAACCTAGTCAATGGGAAACTGTGACCTAATTAGGAAGGACCCTACAGGGTTATTAATTGCAAGAGAAAATGATCTTATTACTTAGAAGCCTTGGACGGGAGAAAGCTGGAGCACCCCTGGAATGTTGAGCATCTAAGAAGATATTGCCAGTAGGATATCAGTCTGGACAAGCATCACTCTAGATGAGATTATCCTAGGCGTTGTGGTTACCCTGGACGAGTTGAAGTTATGTGTTTGCTTTTCATTACCTATGTTTTTTATTAGTATTATATGTTGCGTTTTAATTCCCTAAAGGTGCATGTTTCTAAACTATGTACTGTCTATGGACAAAGTCATGTACTTGGTTTGTTTGTATCTTTAATTCCCTAAAGGCACCAACTTCTAAGCATGTGCCAAAACTTGTGGACGATGTTTTGCAAGTGGTGTTTACAATGTATAAAGTTGTGTGAATTTCCAATTCTCATAATGATGATGCACTCATTAAAACTAATCCACAAAAAGGCTAAAAGCCCTAGATGAGTAAAATCTCTGGATGCAGAGATGTGATGTCTATATGATTTCCTTAAAATAAGGATAAAGCAGAAACATAAGCTTAAAGGTGTATTCGTCTAACCAATGGACGAGGAAAAACCTAAAGTATATCCATCCAACCAATGGACGAGACAATGCATGCATGAAAGAGTATTCAATAATCCATGGATAAATATAACCAACCAAACAGTCCAAATCTTTGGATGAGTAAAAGCTGAAAACATCTTGCTAAAAGAGGATTGTAAACCATCTAGACTATGGACAAGCATTAGAACCAGCCGTCGAGTCTCTGGACGAATAAAGTTAGTGAAGGCAATGTTATTCGTGAGACGAGGTACACTTGTAAAATTTAAAGAATGGTAAAAACATTGAACTTGAGGAAACTTAACATGGATGAGGTAAATGCCTCATGGGTGGACAGACCACACTTAAATACAGTAATATGGGTGATGTAATTAAAGAAAATTCGTCCATACAAATAACATGTTCAATAGTAAATAAAAAATGATGGAAATAAACATTCATTCATAAAATGTTTAGAAAAGGGTAGATGGCCATTGTCCAAAAACCCTTAAATAGAGTAAAAGCCTAAAAGGCAAATTTTTGGAAGCTCGTCCTAAAGAATATAGACAAGTGAAATGTACTTGAATAAATTCAAATGGTCCAAAACAACGAACCTCATACTTAGAAACAAAAAAGAAAAGAAGAAACTAGGATGATAAACTTTCACACTTTCATTGTGGGGGGTTCTCTCCAGTTTTAGGCTCGTCCTATGCAGGCTAGGTGGTGGCATCGTCCTCAATATTGACGTCTTCAAAACTTGTCTGGAGGAGAGAGCTGGCAGCACCAAGCTGGAGCTTGATGGAGCTAAAGTCAACTTTAGGGAAGCGTTCAATAGCGTCCATGCAAAAATCTTCGAAGCCAGCAGCGTAGTTCGTGTCCAGAAGGTCAGTGAATTGGCTGGAAGCTCTGAACTCCTCAACACTGTCCTTTTTAGCATTCTTGAGAAGGGTGCTCGGCTTGTCATTCCTTTTTTGAAAATGGTCAAAAGGAGTATTCTTCTCAACAATGTTAGCCTTCAGCTCCTCGACAAGGTTTTTTAGCTCTTTGACCTAGTCCTTGGCCTTGCCTGCCACTTCAGCCCAACCCCTACAGTCGTCCTTAACCTGCTGGATCCTCGTCTTAAGCTTGATCCTCCCTTTATCCATCTATGTGGCCTGCCTGGACGCTGCAATAAACTTTGACATTGCCTGCATGAGTTGTTAAAAGTTCTGTTAATAAAAATGTAGAATGACAAGACGAGGTAAAAGTAAGATTACATACCTTGAAAAGGTCATGAACAGCAAAATGTTCAAACTCTTTCAAAGACATGTCATAGCACGCAGCCACGTCCTCATCAATCACAGCCTTCTAAAACCTTTCCTAAGCCAAGTCCTCTTTTTCAAGAAGGTTCATGGGAACTCTTAAAGGAGGCTAAGACAAGGTAGGAGCAATGGTTGTGGACGAGGCAACTTCAACAGGTTCAAACACATCCACGTCATGAATTTGGATGGACGGCTGTTAGGAGGTAGGAGGAACAGTGCTTGACTTGACAACCCCAGGCTTGGACGACCCATGCTTCGCCTTCTTGCTTCCACGACGACTGGGAAGATTTCCCTAATCAAGTGTCTTGGATAAATTTTTCCTTTTGTCTCCAGCAGAAGGACGAGGCTGAGATTGAGCCTTTGGCCTGGTTACCTCGTCCATTACCTCCTTTCCCTTGTTTTCTTTCATGATTGCCATCCCTGAAAAGAAAAATGTTAGAATCATTTAAAAGGTAAATATTAAAGTAGATTCTTTAAGTAAAAGACTCACATCTACGAATAGTGAGCTCATGAGCTACAACTTCAGGAAAGGATTCAGGACCAAGTTCCCAAGTAGCAAGACGTTAAAGGGTGACTATTAAGTGAAAACTCCTATCAGCGTATTAACGAGCCCTCTGGTTGCGTTCAAGATAGAATCTGCTCAAGGATGGTCGTCTAAAAAAAAAGGAGAGAAAGATAAAAAGAATGGTTAGACGATTATAAAGAAGAATAAAAATAAATAAAATAAATAAATAAAATAATAAAAACATACTTTCAGGACAAAGGTTCCCTAACTCTCTAGTATAGAGGGCAAAATGGACCCCTGCCAACCTCAACAGGGTGTTCAGCCCAAAAACCAGAGACGAAAAAAAACTCTGTCTTCCAGTTTATATCAGAAGTTACAAGTGATTTTATTAATCTACAATCTTTGCCCCTGGCTGTGAACTGATAAAAGCCAAGGGACTTGTTAATCTCTGAGGAATTGTAGCAATAAAGGAACTCGTCCACAGTGAGAGGACAATCCCCTTCAAACACTTCCCTCCACAAAACTTACATAGAGATGACCAGCCTTCATGCATTGGGATTAAACTAACACACTCCTAAACCTAACCTAGTTTGTAACTCCCTAGCAAAGGCATTGAAAGGCAACCTAAGTCCCCCTAGAAGGTAGGCTTCATAAACACCTATTCCAAGACGAGGGTCACAGCACCATTCCCCTCAGATGGCTAACCTAGGGTTAAGATCATCTGGAATTTGATACCAACTCCTAAGGGAAGCAAGTCTTTTCTCATCCGTCTTGGAATGGACGCCTACAGCACAACTATAAACGATCTCTACCTCGTCCAAATCAGTGGACAGGGGAACACTCATTGAGGTGCCAGCTTGTGACCTTGAAGCTGCCCTGGTCCTAAGATGTTCCTAAAGAACTTCTGTAGTAACCCTAGGAACATCAAACGTGTATGTATTGCTCGTTCGTGGTGTTCCCTCCACTACTACTGCTAGAACCACTATAACTAGTAGTGTCATGGTACTCGTCTATCTCCTTATCAACACTATTACTAGACGAGGAAATGACAATCTCATACATCTTAAAGAAATTTGAAGGAAAACCTAAGAATGAGGATGAAGAGAATACCTAGCTCTAAACGAAGGAGGACTAAAGATGCGGAAACACTTCTAGACGAGGCACTGGACGATGAATGTCAAGGGAGAAAATTTAAGAAATGTGAAGGGTAGGAGAGGAATTCTACTATTTATAGAGAGTGAAATTTGGCATCTGAAACGATGTGACCAACCAGAGAATGCCACGTGACATACTCCTCGAAAAACTAAATCAATGCGACCAATCACCAATGAGGTCATGACACGTGGCATAATATCTAACTAATGACATACAAACACACGTCTAAAAACAACAGTAAATTTTACAGTACTCTTGGACGACCCTTGGACAAGGGGGCAACTGATGGTGAACTAAAAATTGAATCAACTCTAGTCCGTCCATAAGATTTGTCCAGACTAGAAAGATTATCCTAGCATAAAAAGGTCGTCCATGGTAGGACTGTCGTCCATAAGCATGAAGGCCTTCCATGAGGAAAGCTCATGGATGACCCCCAACACTTGGAAAACTTCCAAGTGTAAGATTTATCTACGAAAGCTTATGAATCGGACCACGTGTAACCATTTTGATACATGAGCAAGATCCTGGCCCATCGCTATAACTACCTGTTAAGTACTTAACTTCCAATGGTAGTTGTAAAAGATAAGATTGAACATTCTAACTTCTATGGCAGTTATGGAAGTCAAGTCTGAACCTTCGGACTTCCACAAATATTGGGGAAGTTACGAGACAAGTAACCACTCTAAAGCACACTATATAATTACTCATCCTCATCAAATGAAATTAAGTTTTCACTACTCCCAAAAAGTTGGAATTCTTGAGTCCCAAAGAAAAAACTAACTTAAACATCGGAGGGTTCTTAGTCGGTTCAACCCGGTCTCCTTTGATCTTGTGTCTTTTTCTTTTCAGGCCTTCATCACCAGTCCATTTTAGCCCAGAGCATTCATCCTATTGATTTTCCGTGCATCATCAACCTCCATTCAACTCTGTCATAAGCCTTGCTCATATCTAGTTTGAGTGCCATGTAGCTTGTGCTGCCCGAACCGTGGTTTCTCATGTAATGTAGAGTTTCAAAATCCACCATAACGTTATCTGAGATTAAGTAATCCGTCATAAATGCGCTTTGGTGCTCAAACACTAACTGTGGTAGAATTTTTTCCAATCTATTCACCAGAACCTTAGAGAAGACTTTGTATAAAACATTGCTGAGACTAATGGGACGGTACTATGAGACAAATTCTGGATTTTTTACTTTTGGAATCAAAGTGATAAAAAGACTGACATAGTGCTTGTGGGAGAGTGCCAATATTTAAGTACATCAAAATAGCCTCAATAACATCATTGCCAACCAAAGACCAATAATTTTGATTAAAAAGAGGTGGCATACTGTCGAGGCTGGGTGATTTTAATGGTGTCATCTATTTTAGAGCAGTCTCTACCTCTGCTGCTGTAAAATCACATGTGAACTGTGTATTCATTTCTGGTATCACAACCTGTGGTATTTGTTCTAGAATCTCGTCAAAGTTATTTGGGTTGGTAGAAGTAAAAAGTCACTGATAGAACTGCAAAATAGTTTCTACTACACAGCTAGGAGTTGAACACCACTACTCATCTCGATCATATAGCCCCTTGATGTAGTTTATTCGTCTACGTTGAGACGCTTTGCTATGGAAAAATTGTGCGTTTTGATCTCCATCCTTCTACCACTGCACTTTCGACCTTTGATTCCATAGTTTAGCCTCTTGACCCAACAAGATATTTATTTCTTATTCCAGCTTCTTCATTCGCAGAATTGAACCCCCATTCATAGCTATTCTTTTGACTTGTACTAGTTGCTTCCTCTTCTTCTCTAATTCACGTTTAACATTTCCGAAATTACTTTTACTCCACCGTGTCAACTCCTTACCGCCGATGTTAATTTTTTTTAGACTTTAGCTCCAGCCGAATCTGTATAATTCCTTTGCCACACAACTTCAATTGTATCGCCACACCCCTTTTCAGACATCCACATCTATTCAAACCTAAAAGGCCTCTGCTGTGTATAGTCCATCCCTTCTGGCACAATCCATAAAGGTTTATGGTCTGAGGTTGTAACATTCAAATGGTAAACCCCTGTATCCGAATACATCTAGAACCAAGCATTGGTTGCCACTATCTAGCCTTTCCCATATTGTGTAATTATCAAAGTGCTTGTTCCACGTGAACATGGATCCCACAAAACCCAAGTCCATAAAGCCACATTCATCAAGTATGCCCCGAAAAGCTTGCATTTGTGAATGATAGTTCAAATAGCAGATAAAACACCAATGAACTTTTAGACCCCCAATTACGAAAATACCAACACAAGCTTATAATCAAACAGTATATGTGTTAAATATGAAATATAAGCTATAACCATATTGGTAACACACTCTAAATCATAATTAATTACAAACACATCAGCAATTAAAAGGTAAATAGAAAGGAAAGAGAGATGCAAACACAAAGATAACACGCCGATGTATTATCGAAGAGGAAGCTGAAGTACTCGGCGAAAAATCTCTCTGCCGCCTTCCAAGCGGTCAATAATCCACTAGAGAATGAAGTTGGGATACATGAATAGCAAAAGACCCTTCAAGCCTAATCTACTTAGTGCACCTAAGCCCTCCAAGCTTCTTGCTCCAACAGGGTTACGCCGAACCTTGTCTTCTCTAGCTTACCGGATCCCGCAATAAAGCCCATTGCATCAACCAAATGAATTAGTCCTCTCTAAATTACTTCCCAAGCACTCAAACACCTCCTCACTGATATGGGTATGGTGAGATAAAGATTTGGCAAATGTACCTTTCAAGGATATGTCATTGGAGAAGGTGATAGTAAGGGAATTTGGAGAATCAAATGATAAAGATTGTGGATGAGTCAATCTTGTTTTTTCTCTAGGATTTCTCTCTCAAAATTCTCTCTGGAAGCTCTCTACATTTCGTGGGTATAAGGGTATTTATAGTAGTGTGTATGAGGAATGCGAATAGTCAGTTTTCATTAAACAGGGCATTCTGGCGACTGAACCTCGCGACTAGAACGAGTCGCGAGCTAACTGTCTGGCTAGACTGGAAGTTTTGTCTAATAGTGCTCCAACTGTCGTGGCCCTTCAGCTCCCCTGCATACTTTACACGTGTGCCATTTTGGCGACTTGCCAGTCACGAGATCCAATTGCAAGACTCCTTTGAATTGCACACATCTTGAGTTTTTCTTTACACACTCTCATACACAACCCTTACATAAATCCCACCTAAATATAGGGTATCTAATTGCTAAATTACAAGTAAATTTGGCACGAAATAAAGCCAAAACATGATTGACTAAATTCAACCTTACAGTGAATGAGGTCTTGCTCTCCCACCCCTTTAACAGATTGTTTTGCTATTTCATTGAAGTCCCCTACACAAAGCCATGGTGCAATACCTCTAGACTTCAAGTGTCTCAATCATGACCATGCTTCATGCCTAAGTTGAGTATTGAGTTCACTATAAAATCCAATGAATCTCCATTCCTCCAATTTATTCTTATTAATCGTAGCATGTGATTCTTTGAGAACGTCTCAATTGTTATATCAAAATATTCCTTCCAAAACATCACCAATCCCTCAGACTTGTTTCTTCTAGGAGTAATACATTTATGTTTAAACTTCAAACAATCCTGAACTCAAATTAACCTTACTTCATCCATCCATGTTTCGGCTAAAAACACAACAGATGGATCTTTTGCCCACACCATATCTGTAAGCTGATTTTCTGTTCGTTAGTTCCCAAGCCCCCGACAATTCCAACGTAAAAGACTCATTGCTTCTGGCAGGGCTAGGAACCAGCCTCCACCAACATTTTAGTGTATACATTGTCTATCTGAGAAACAATCTTCCTTTTTCTTTAGTAACTCATATTGACTAGCTGTGTGCCTTGTAGTTCTCTTAGTCCCCACTGCTTCTTCCATAATAGTATCACTCTCGATAGGAATCATTGGTACCCTCTTCCATGTGCCTTCATTATTTGCAGGTAAGTTGGTTGTATCTGATAATACTGACAGTGGAAAACGTGTTGGGTGAACGTGTGGGAGTGCATGTGAGTGAGTAGTGGTTGACTCTACCTCATTTATTGTCAAAGATTCCAATAGATTTTCCTTATCCGTGCATGACAATGTTTCAAGGGGGAAAACTATTCACAATTGATGTATAAAGTAAGATAAAAAGTGTTCAAAAGTCAGAGGTGTTAGGGGGGGGGGGGCGGAAAAGTTTTCCTTCCAACAAATGAGATTTGTGTTGGGTTGGGGGCCTAAATCGAAACTCGACAATGGGCTTGAAGCATGGCCCAAAAGCTATCAATGAAGATTTGGAGAATTCGCCTTATTTTATGCCTTGGGCCTAGGTTGGGACTAACAAGGATTATGGGATGGCCCAAAAAAAAAAGATTTCCTACAGCAGACACATCAGCACAATAAAAAGCATACTACGATAAAGAAATAGCCCAGCAGTAAAATATTCCAACGGTGAAATGAGACAGAACAATATGAACATCCAGCCGTTAGTTATTTCACAGATTAAGGATAATGTCTACATCTTCAAAATCATCATCAATAGGTTCCAATGAGAAATAGTCCTCTAACACAACAACATGAGGGAAAAAATCTATAGTAATAATTACATCATAACCTTCAATAGTAAATGAATAAACAAACATTACGGGTTCCATTATAATAATTAATGGAGAAAACTTAGTGTGAGATGAAGGGAGAAAGAGAGATTTCAGCTATCGTAGAAAGATCATTAAGGTATGCTCATGTATATAGTATATGTAGTGAGTAGTGAGAGAAAGTGTTTAGTAAAGCTGCTAGGGTTTTCTACAGGAGATGGATAAGAGCTTATAAGTAGAGGTGTGAAAGGTATTTGTGAGCTAGGAGCTGAAGAGCTTAGTTTCTAAGTTTGAAACTGAGGACTCAGAGGCTTAGAACCTTGCTAAGAGCTTAAAGAAAATTAGAGAGAGAAAAATATAGAAGTTTATGAGAGAGTTCTTCTTTATTGGTCTGTGTTGAAGTATTAGTGGAGAGTTTCATTTATAATTGAGTTTAAGAGGGTAATTAGCAAATAATCTCTGCTAAATCAACCTCAATCTTCAGAAAATCCTTGGAGAATCATTCCTAGGATTCGGCCAAGAGTGGTAAGTTCAGCTTTAGAATGTTCTTTGTTGTTTTGGGTAATACCAGCTGCGGTTCTAACTTAGCATTAAATACTGATTGTCCTTAACCAATGGGATTAGGGCATGTATTAGGCTAATGATCTTGATTTACTGCTGCTAGAATCAGGGCAGATTGCATCACCCCAAGCCAGGTGTCAATCTTGAAGCCCTTTGCTGGGGAACTTTGTTAGAGATCCCTTTGGTGCCCTCTAAATCACATTTCTCTAAGTTTTCCCATTTGGGTTCATGTGCTTGGTCCATGAACCAGAAAGTACACGTTTTTGGCATAATAGAGAACTGTTTTTAAGTTATTCCAGAAGCTTTCATGGCCTGGTCATGGTTGCCCTTAGTCCTTGACCGAATGTGTTGGAGAAGAAAGAGAAGATGGCTAGCTGAAGCTTCCCAGCTTTATGTCATGTCATCTCAGCTTTGTGTCACATTACAACAACTTGGCAAGGAAGGGTTTAACCCCTGCTGAACACGTGTCCTCTCTTGATCTGATTTGATGGTAATGGGCTCTAGATGACAGCTTGTACTGAAATTTGAATTGATAGCTCACGTGAGTTTCAGCTGCTGAGATTTGCATGTGAGCTGGGCTGCTTTGGGCTTGTTCATCCTTACGAGATGAATAGTTTTGCCATGGGTGACATACATGGGCTTCCATAGTTAGAGTTTCTTATAGAAAAATAAGTATAGTTCCATAGTTTTTGTAGGAGAAACAGTAATGTATCATAAGTAGTTTTATGCTTCCCATAAGTTGGACATTTTAGTATATGAAAATATGTTTTTTGTCAAGGAATAGTTTTGGGCTTTGAGCATAATGTAGTTGTTTTTACCAACTGGTATTTGGGCTTCAAATAGAATAATTGTTTGCCCTATAGTTTTGGATTTTATAAAAGATGCCAAAATAATATTGGGCTTTTGTAAATCGTTGCCAAAATAATATTGAGTTTTATTAAGTAGTTGCCAAAATGATATTGGGCTTTTGTAAATAGGTGCCAAAATAGTATTGGACTTTTATAAATAGGTGCCAAAATAGTATTTGAGCTTTTATTAAATAGGTGCCAAAATAGTATTGGGCTTTTATAAATAGGTGCCATATAGTATTTGGGCTTTTATTAAATAGGTGTCAAAATAGTATTTCGGATTTTGTAAATAGTTGCCAAAATATTATTGGGCTTGTGTAAGTAGTTGCCAAAATAATAATTGGGCTTTTTGAGATTTTGTAAAAATATTGCCGTGTAGCAACAGACTTAGTAAGAGTGTCGTGTAGCAGTGGAGTTTAAGGTGCCATGTAGCAACGGGCTTTAGAGGTACCGTATAGCAACGAGCTTTAAAGGTACCGTGTAGCAACAAATTTTAGAGGTGCCGTGTAGCAATGGGTTTTAGAGGTGCTGCAGCAACGAGCTTTTAGAGGGTTTTGTTGGGCTTTTTGGGTTTTGCCCATAAGGTAAATGAGTTTGGGCCTTTTGTGGAGTTAGTATAATTTTGTGGCCCAATTTTTGGTGATGGTATGATAAGTACGTGAAAACCCAAGTTAAATAATATGTGAGATATAAAGGGTAATATTTGTGAGAGGGCCCAAGATAATTTATGGGGCTTATATGGGAAATGGGAGCCCAAGTTGGCTAATAATTTGGAGAATATTTGGGTAATATTTATGTGGGAAGTATGTGGGAAATATTTATGTGGGCCCAAAATAATTTATGGGCTTGTATGGATATTTTTTTAGTGAGTGAGCTAGTGAGATTAGGGCCTGAAAATTTGTACCTCAACAAGAGGTTACTACTCAATATCTCTAATGTTAAAGTTTAAGATGTTGAACATCCTAAAAAGGTTCAATAAGACGATCAATATGAGAATGTTTTATCAATTAAGAATTATGTCATTAATATTTTTTTTAACTTAATAATTTTGTTATATTTAGTCCGAATTTTGACTCTACCACTGGTCAAAGGTATCAAACCCAATCTTCAATGTGCAAGTCAAGAATATTATTTGCATTACAGGTTACTTAACTATGTTTTATTGAATGGTTAGTATAGGGTTTAGTCTCCTCTAAATACCCCATATTGGGTTCATCATAACACATGTATTACGATTATAGTAAAGAAATAGTTGTTAAGGGTGGTTTTTTCCATAAATGTAGGCCGTTAGACCAAACTAGGTAAGCCCCCATTGAAAACATCATGAGGTGTTATTGATAGTTAATCTACAAAGCTTTTAACATTTGATTAAATGGTATCGATCCATGTAGATAAGAGAAATGGTATATTTACAATATTTTCACAATAAATCCTAAGTGGCAAGTTACTAGTGGGGCAAAAAAGTAATCTCAATAGTAAATTCAAATTTGAACAAATCACAACTAACCACCTATGATTTATTGTGAAAGTTTTGTGAAAATGTTGTGAACTTAGTACTTTTCTAGAAATAATGGACATGGACCAGCAACTGGGATAATCTGGCATTGTTGGTAACTTGTTATTGTCAATTTAATTCCAGCTTTGCTTCTTCTTCTTTTTTGATCTTTTTTTAGAATTAATTCCAACTAGTACATGGGGACACACTTTATGACTCTACAGTCCTGATTGGTTCCACTAATCATGGACAATATTATATAGTAAATGTGTTGTGACTTGTTACCTCCAAGCCAACTGAGTTTAGCTTCCCCCCTCCATAAAAACCACAGATGGGCCAGCCCCATCTCTTCCAAATAGTGGGATGGAAGAGATGGGGATAAGCCCACATATTTTACAAGAAAAGGCCCAATTGGTCACATTATGTGCAAATGACAGTTTGCAAGTCTAGAAACATGAGTAAAGTCCTAAGTCACAACATTAGATTAAAGAGATTTAAATATTTGATATCTTTTTTTTTAATTATTATTTGTAATTCGATAGTTGAGGGAGAGGTGGTTTAAATTTAAAATTTTTTTATTAGAAACATCAAAAAGTGTCAACTAAGCTACAAAGTTCTTGAAAATTTTTTATATCAATAATTAAATTAGATAATTTCCTAACAAAATAAATCGAATATAATCCTTAGAAACTTTTAAAACATTCAAGGAATTGGTTTCACCACAATTGAAAATTCTTCATAAAAAATCATGAACTGGAATGTTGAAGATGGTGCCACTGAGATAGAAAAAAAAATCACTAGTTTTGTCTTTGAATATATGTATGTATATATGATCTCTTATATTATTTCATTTACATCACATTTATGTTCACAAATTGTTAGCCTCCATTTCCATCTTACCAATAATTTAATTAAAATTAGTGTTAACGTGTATAGTGTTATGGGCTTTAGGCCTAACTAGATTACTTGTATAGTGCACATTCTTGTACTACATATTTACTTGTATTGTACTCTTATGCGTCCTATATAAAGGCACATATGTATATTCTTTAATTGAGAAATACAATACAATCATTCAGTATTTCTAATATGGTATCAGAGCCACTGCTCTAACATTTTCCTAGCAATCTTGTCTTTATTGGTATTACTTCATTCTCAACATCACTTCCACCATCATAGCAGCCGTCGCAACCTCTCGTCGTTGAATCTCCGACATCTCCCAACCATCGTCTATAGGTTCTAGACCTGCCGCTACTGCCATTGAGAAGTCCTACATCGCAAAGACCACTACTCTTCTCATCACCGACTCGAAAATTACTCCGATTAATTTTCTGCAAGTACCACTGAGATCGTCTTGCGCCGATCTACTCACTTGTGGAACTCCCACAGCCAACGGAGTCCACACATGCCCGCACGCGCCGCCATAGTAATCTTCATTGAAAGCCATGCGACTTACGCTCCTCCATGCACCGCAGCCCATCTCGGTTATACTGCCACACGCCGTCACGCTCCACCCCTGTTGGTCACGCGCTTTCACGTGCTCACACGCGCCAACACCAGTTTGCTGACGTCATTCTGCCACGTCAGCCTTAATTGCTGACATCATTCGCTTGCGTCATCTGTTGACATGATCTTCGCTTGCATCATCCGGTAGTTGACTTTTCTTTCAACTTTGACTGTTGACTTCCACACAATTGATCGTTCACTTTTAAGGCAGTTTGATCGTTGACTTTTTTCAGGGGTTGACTTTTTTGCAGTCCAGGTGCTCCTTACCCAATTTTTCACTTAAATTTCATTTTTGCAGTCCATTTTTGCATTTTTGTTTCTAAATGAAGAATAAGGATAGTTCTTCTTCTTGTTGCAATAATCGTTGCCAACAATCCAGTAAACGTTTTTGCAATTTTTGCAAACGTTTTGGCCACAATATTGAGACTTGTTATCATCGCAACAAATTAGCTATTTCAATTTCTGCTGCTACTGTTGCTAACACTGAGAGTGTCCAACCAATGGCTCCCGTCTCTGCGCAGTCTAAGTCTTCAGGTTGCATTTTCACCATGTCCACAGATGACCTTAAAAACATCATCGCCAATGTCATTCGTATGGTTGGTAATACATCTTATTCCTCTTCTCTCTTAGTTTTATCTGGTATGTCTCCTTCCTCTTAGCTTATGGATTCTGCTTGTTGCAATCACATGACACCTCACTCGTCCTTATTTTTTGAACTTAAATCTGCACCACACCCTCTTAATATTCGCACAGCAAATGGTTCCACAATGTCTAGTCATAATATTGGTTTCGTTTCGACCTCCAACCTCTCAGTTCTTGGGGTCTTTAATGTTCTTGACCTTTCTTACAATTTGTTTTCTGTGGAACAAGTAGCTGAGTTGGGTTATCGTATTATATTTGATTATTCTAGGTGTATTGTGCAGGGTTCAAGGACGGGACAAGTGCTTGGGACTGGTCCTAGAGTTGGGCGTATGTTTCTCGTGGACAACCTTCGTCTTCCACTTGTTGCTCTTGTTTATATTGCCACAGTTGCTGCAGTTTCTTCTATTCCTTCCCTTGCACTTTGGCATGCTCAACTTGGTCACGCATCTTCTTTTCAGGTACAACAATTGGCTTCTAGAGGTTTGATAGGTTTAGTGTCTACAAAAAATTTTGATTGTGTTTCATGTTAGTTAGGAAAACAACCAGCTTTGCCTTCCAATACTAGTGAATCAATACACTGATATCTTTGACCTTATTCATTCTGATGTTTGGGGGCCTTCCTCTGTCTCTAGTATTGGTGGATCTCAATATTTTGTTGTCTTTGTTGATGATTACTCTCGTTATAGCTGAATTTTTAATATGAAACATCGTTCTAAATTATTACAAGTATATTCTAATTTTATATAAATGGTTGAAACTCAATTTTCCAAACGTATCAAAATTTTTCGATCTGATAATGCTCTTGAGTACACTCAATATGCTTTCCAAGCTGTTTTGTATTCCTATGGCACTGTTCATCAACTAACTTGTCCAAGTACCTCTCAGCAAAATGGTAGAGCCGAATGAAAACTTAGTCATATTCGAGACACTGTTCGTGCTCTCCTTCTCTCTGCCAAAGTTCCTGCTCCTTTTTAGGGTGAAGCTGCTCTTCATGTTGTTCATGCTATTAATCACATTCCCAGTCTTGTCATCCAAAATCAAACTCCATATGAGCGCCTTTTTGGGTCACCTCTAGACTATCACCACCTTCGCTCTTGCATTCTACTTATTTCGTTCTTCTTCAACCACATGAGCATAACAAACTTGAGCCTAGGTCAAGGCTTTGTTATTTTCTTGGCTATGGTGAAACTCAAAAGGGGTATCGATGTTATGATCCCGTTTCTCATTGTCTTCGTATCTCCCATAATGTTGTCTTTTGGGAACATCGCCTCTTTGTCGAGCTCTCTCACTTTCGTGCTTCTCTATCTTCCTCCTCTGTCTTAGATCTATTTCTAGATGAGGCGCATATTCCTTCTGTAGCTGCTCCTGACCCTCCTGTAGTTGCTCCTAATCCTCCTGTAGCTGCTCCTGATTCTCTTGTAGACTTCTCTGTCCAACCACCAGATATCCTTGATCCCTTTCCTAGTTCCCTCTTTAATGAACAGGTGGAAGATGAACAGGTCAAAGACGAGCTACCCAACCCTGAGCTTGGGTCCTGTCCTCCTACTCTGCCTGAAGATCTTGCACAAGACATTCCACCTCATCGCTCAACTCGAGTAAGATCCATTCCTGCACATTTCCTTGACTATCATTATTATACTGCCCTTGCTACACTGCACGAGCCTCACACTTATCGTGAGGCTTCCACTTACCATTTATGGCAGATTGCAATGAAAGAGGAATTTGATGCATTATTTAAAAACCATACTTGGGACTTGGTCACTCTCCTCCCTGGAAAATCTGTGGTTGGTTGTATGTGGATCTACAAGATTAAGACTCGCTCTGATGCGTCCATTGAACGCTACAAATCTCATCTTGTTGCAAAAGGTTTTACACAGGAGTATGTGATTGATTATGAAGAGACCTTTACTCCAGTTGCTCGTATCTCATCTGTTCGTGCCCACTTAGCTATTGCTGCTACTAGTAAATGAGACTTTTTCCAGATGGATGTCAAAAATGCATTCCTTGATGGGGATTTAAGTGAAGAAGTTTATATGCAACCTCCTTCTGGTCTCTCTGTTAAATCAAACAAGGTTTGTGACCTTCGACGTACACTTTATGGCTTTAAACAAGCTCTATAAGCTTGGTTTGCCAAATTCAGCTCTATCATCTCTCGCTTGGGTTACATGGCCAGCCATTATGATTCTGCCTTATTTCTTCGTCGCACTAACAAAGGCACTATTTTACTTCTCCTGTGTGTGGATGATATGATCATAACTGGTGATGACCTCAGTGGCATTCAAGAACTCAAGGATTTTCTCGATCAGCAGTTTGAGATGAAAGATCTTGGACATCTTAGCTACTTCTTGGGTCTTGAAATCACTCATTCTACAGATGAACTTTATATTACTTAAGCTAAGTATGCCTTTGAACTCTTTTCTCGAGCTGAACTCATTGATAGCAAGACTGTTGATACTCCAGTTGAGCTTAATGCGCATTTGACTCCCTCAGGAGGAAAACCATTGTCTAATCCCTCTCTGTACAAACGCTTAGTTGACAGTCTAGTTTATCTCACTGTTACTCATCCAAACATTTCCTATGCTGTTCACTAGGTGAGCCAGTATTCATCTGCTCCACAATCGACTCACTATGCTATTGTTTTGCGCATTCTTCGGTACCTAAAGGGCACTCTCTTCTATGGTCTTTTCTATTCTGCTCAGTCTCCTTGCATTTTCTGATGCTAATTGGGCAGGAGATCCCACTGATCGCAGGTCCACCACTGGTTATTATTTTCTTCTTGGTTCTTCTCTAATTTCTTGGCGAAGCAAGAAACAAACTCATGTGACTTGCTTCAGTACTGAAGCAGAATATTATGCCCTTGCTGATACCACATCTGAGCTTTTTTTGACTACGATGGCTTCTCAAAGACTTAGGTGTATCTACATCCTCTGCTACTCCTCTTTATTGTGACAACAAGAGTGCCATTCATATTGGTCACAATAATGTCTTCCATGAACGGACTAAACACATTGAGATCGATTGTCATTTTATTCATTATCATCTTGTCCATGGTGCTCTCAAGCTAATCTCAGTTTCCTCTATAGATCAACTTGTAGATATCTTCACTAAGTCACATCCTACACCAAATTACATCCTAAGGGACGCCTTCGTACTTTAGTTGACAACCTCAAGTTGGTCTTACATCCACCTTGAGTTTAAGGGGGGCTGTTAACATGTATAGTGTTACAGGCTTTAGGCCTAACTAGATTACTTGTATAGCACATATTCTTGTACTACACTTTTACTAGTATTGTACTCCTATGCCTCCTATATAAAGACACACATGTATATTCTTTAATTGATAAATACAATACAATCATTCAGTATTTCTAACAATTAGAATTTATCCTAAACAGTATATAAATAAAGTAAGTTTTATTAGAAAATGATGATTACATTTCAAATTGCTTGTGACACTCTCTTTAGTCACTTGCTAATCAGTCAAGTACGTACTAAACTAACATTTTTTTCTTTAAGTAAAAAAATGGTAAGTAATTAATTAAGAAACGTTTTATTTAGTTTAGATAAAAATAATTTTGGTCTCGTGATGGTTAAGACATAAGAATGGTATCATATTTTTGTTACAATGGATGCACCCAATAAATTGAAATCAGCAAGTTATATGACTAGATTTTTTAAAGAAAGAGAATTGGTATTCATAAAAGTCCAGCAAATATGCATATATAATCAATCCAAAGGTATTGTCTTTCTAAAAAATTATATATATAAACAAAAACCCAAGGTATTGTCAATGTTGCAAAGATGACAATGTAACACTTGCAATTTCGCCTACAAATTTACTAAAATGCATCGATGGTTTTTATCAGTGTTTAATTATGTCGGTAAATAGATCCTGTTGTATTACTACTAGTACTCTAGGGGAGGTATTTTATGCACCGAATGCCTACGCACTACTTTCACCAAATGTCAACCATAAAGTTAGATTTGAATTTGACTCCTTTCTTAATAAATTAATATAAATAATTTTTTTTAAATGTTAAAGAATTAATACCCTAATGGCATTAGTTTAAGAATTATTTTTAGAAATATTTTATAGAAAAACAATAAAACAACTAGTTTTGTTGACAGTTTTTTTATATTTCTTATAAAAGTAATGTCAAAATTTTTATAATATGATTTATTAACAATTACTCTAAAGGTATTTCTTAACATGATTAAATTTTTTTTCCCTTTATGTCATGCCCATATTGTTCATAACTAGTTCAAGTGATTTACTGCTCTAACCCAACCTTAATTTGCACTTGATTTGCAATACAAATATTTATTTACTGTCCTTGACATTGTAGTCAAACATTGGCAAGTCATGGAATTGAGCAAATTAAGGGATGATTTGTTGCTTGATTTTGGGTGGTTGATTATTTTAAGTGAAGACATTTTTTAGGGTACAAGGTATAAGTGCATCTTTGATGCAGTGGTCACTTTATAAGTATAAGTATTCGTGAGGGGTGAAATGTAAGGATCGGGTTTAAGTTTTCGTGAGGGAGTTTCACACACCCATACACTTAAATTAGACTAGAATATAAATTATATCTTGTATAAAAAAAAATAAAAAAAAGGTACAGGATACAGGTGGTTAGGATTAGTTTAGATTATAATCCTTTTCACTTCACTTTAAAGTGAAAGATATCGTGAATAGTGAGGATATAAATTCTCCGTATCTAAAATTATAGATGCCTAAACGGTGTCATGTCAATTAAGATCTCATACTATAAATATTTCGTGCTAACCGATTTTAAATTGTGTAATACTGTTCTTTTTTTCTTCTTCTTTTTTGAGAAAAATAATACTGTTCATTTTCAGTTCTTTAAAATACTAATTTTTTTTTAATCATGAATTGAACCATCTTTGTTTAAAAACAAACAGAGATTATTTTTTCCGATTAATCACCTCATCATTTGCTTTTTGTAAACTCTTCCGTACTTGAAGTTGGAATTTACTTTCTCTGAAGTCTAAACTAAAAGCTATAAAGGAAAACGTGGCACCTTAACAGGTGTCAATATAATTTTTTGCAGTTTTTGCCCCTAAACCTCATGTAACTTTTCATGGTTTGCATGATGGAAATTATCAATTGATGAGTTTTATTTGCTCGCTATTAATCAATGTAATTGGACATCATCTTCACATGTTAAGATAATGCGTAATTATTATACTATAAATTTAAAAAAAGGTCTATATGTTTATTAAGAATATGTGAATTTATCATGTTAATTTAACGTGCTAATAATATAGCCTAATTAGCTAACTCTAAATGCCGCATAAAATCAACATTAAAGTCTATAAATCTTGTATGTGCTCGTTTTTTATTTTATTTTATTTTATTTTTTATGTTTGATTAGAGATAATATAATTAATTAATTGCTTAGTAAAATATTTAAAGTTATAAATTTTAATTAACTTGATAAAGAGGATATACTTTCAACTTTAAAGAGTACGTCATACAGTTTATATAGTTTTTGAAGTACATTATTTTCGTGGGGAGAGATGGTTAAATAAAGTTAGGGATACATCAATGTCACAAAATTCTTAGATTAGCCTACCACCTCATACATGGGTCTATCATAATCTACAATTTAATTTTTATAATGACTCATGTGTAAGGTGGTATGCTAATTTGAGAATGTTGTAAAGTACTTATTGTGAATTTTCGTTGTGCACTTGGAAGGACTCCATAAATATAGGGGAAGACAAAAATTGTAAGATTGAATTTATTCAATCATTTTGTTGGCTTTATTTCGTGCCAATTTGCTTGTAATTCAGCATTTAAAAACCCTTGTATTTAGGTGGGAATCATGTAAGAGTAGTGTGTGAGAGAGTGTGAAGAAAAACTCAAGAGTGTGCACTCAAACAGGGGCTCGCGACTGGACCTCACGACTAATTCGCGACTGGCAAGTCGCCAAAAAGACACACGTGTGAAGCATGCAGGGGGAGTTGAAGAGTCATGCCTGCTGTCGCATTACAGGACAAAACCTCGAGTTGGTTAGGCAATTAGCTCGCGACTAATTCTAGTCGCGAGCTCGAGTTGCCAGAATGCCCTGTTTGGCTAAAACTAACTTTTCGCATTCCAAACACACACCAGTATAAATACCCCCTTATACCCACGTATTGTAGAGAGCTTCCAGAGATAATTTTAAGAGAGAAACCCTAGAGAAAAACAAGATTGACTCATCCACAATTTCCATCCTTTGATTATCCAGAATTCCTCTACTCTCACCCTCCATTGTTATATCCTTGAGAGGTACATTTTAGCCAAATCATTTTCTCACCATACCCATATTGTGAGAAGATTATTTGGTGCTTAGGAAGCAGTTATGAAGGGACTAATTGATATTGGTTGATGCTATGCGCTATAGCGGAATCCAATAAGCTAGAGAAGACAAATGTTCGGCGTAACCTCATTGGAGTAGAAGCTTGGAGGGCTTAGGTACACTGGGTAGATTAGGCTTGGAGGATCTTCTGCTGTTCATGTATCCCAACTTCATTCTCTAGTGGAATATTGACCGCTTAGAGGGAGGTAGAGAGGTTTTACACCGAGGACTTCGGTTTCCTCTTCGATAACACATCGATGTGTTGTCTTTGTGTTTGCATCTCTCTTCCGTTAATCTTTACCTTTAATTGCTGCTTGGTTGTAATTAATTATGATTTAGATTGTTTTACCAATTCTGATTTAGCTTGTTTTCATATTTCGCACATACATTGTTTGATTATAAGCTTGTGTTGGTAATTTGTAAATTGCGGGTCTAAACGTTCATAGGTATTTTACAGACTTTTAATTTGAACATTCAAAAATCACCCATAGAGGTTTTGTTTTTTTGTTGGTAGGGTAAATTTCTTTTTAAACCTTAAAGTTTGGGTGTGTTTCATTTAAACCTTGGAGTTTAAAAATGTTTTATTTAAACCTTAAAGTTTCTAAAAACATTTCATTTAGTCCTTCTTTCACATTTTTTTAATCTTAATTTTTCTTTAGAGACAGTTTCAACCTATGACGTTCGCTTTTAATGATAACTCTTTATCATCAGATTAAGACACCAATTAGTTTTAATGATAGTTTTTTATTATCAGACTAAGACATCAATCAGTTTTTTATGTAGGTGGAGATTAACCATCAGATCTCTTATTTAAACATTAGATATTTTACCTGAGTTTGGATACGGATGAAAATTATTGCGTCCGCGTCTGTGCGTTTTTTTTTTTTTTTCTTTTGCTGATGCACGATTCAGGGGGGACAGCGGTTACTGTTCATGCACTGTGCATGAACAGTAGCCGATTTTGTTGACTTTTCAGCACCTCTGTGGGTCCCGTGTACTGTTCACGGGACCCACAAACTTCACTTTTCAGATTTTTTAAAATTAAAAATGGGACCCACGGCACTATTCACACATTTAAAAATTATTTTGGTACAGTGTTTTCAGTTTTCAGTTTTCAGTTTTCAGCAATAAGCTATATGGTAAGCTAATTTAAATGAATTTTTTTTTCAAATTTGAGATTAAAAGGAAACTTACCCAAAACTCTAAGATTTAAATGAAACACACGTTTAATTTTAAGGTTTAAAAAGTAATTTAACCTTGTTTAATAATTTCTATATGTTTATAGTATTACGTTTACCATGACTATATTTGACAAACTAAGAAAAATAGTGTTGACATTGTATTGGAAAGTATATATTTTAGGACTATAACATTTTTTTTACCAATTTTTATCACAACTATTCTATGTGGTAAATTGTAAATAGATGTTTGTTGCTTTCATATAAACCAACTAGTGCCACTACTCATAATTAGCTATAATAAAAGTTGTGGTAAAGTTTGTGGAAGAGATCATGATCCTATCAAAAAGGTTATCATCCTAGAATTTTTGTATATATTATAATTTTCTGACACCTTACTTCAATAAAAACCAAATTTAATACTATAAGAGCATTTTCATTAAACCTCTCAAATGCTAAAAATCTTATTTTTTAGCATTTTTGAGACAAAAACACCACTCCATTAAACCGGCTATATCTCAAATTTTTAGGATTCAAGCTACAGTGCAATCTCATATTTGAGACCGCACTGTTGCTACATTTGTAAAACATAAATGATTTTTTATTCACCTCAGACTCTCTCTCATATATCTTTCTCTTTCCTCTCTCCACTTCTTTCTTCTCTCTTCTCTCTCTGTGCTTCGTCGATGTGCTTCGCCCATGAGTGTGCTCTGCCGATGATTGTGCTCCGCCGATGGTTGTGGGTCGTGGGTCGTGGTCTGATGTGCTCCGACGATTTTGTGGGTCTGGGTTTATGGGTCTGAGTTCGTGGGTCTAGGCTCGTGGGTTTGGGTTCGTGGGTCGGCGTTCGTGGATCATCAGGGTTGAGATCGGGGTGGTGGGTTTTGGTTGGGGTTGAGATCGAGGTGGTGGGTTTTGGTTGGGGTTAAGAACGAGGTGTGTGGGTGGTGGTGGGTTTTAATTGGGGTTGAGATAGGGGGTGGGTGGCGGGTTTTATGGTGGCGGCGATGGAGGTTTTGTGGTGGGTTTTCTGCTGTGGTTTGTGGTAGTGGTTTTGGTTCGGCTTAGGGCATGGGTCGTGGGTCACCGATCCTGGGTTTGTGTGTGTGATGGGTTTTGGTTGCTACAATGGTGGTGCTATGACTTGTGGTGGGTTGTGGTTGCTACAATGGTGGTTATGGCAAGTGGAGCAATGGTAGGGGTGGTGGAGGATGGGGTTGGCTGGTGGCTATAGTTTTGTGTGAAGTTGTTTTATTATTATTTTAATGTGTAGTTTATATTATTTAAATGAAATGGTAAAAAATATAGAAGGTTTGATATTGAGTACATTGTGAAATGAGTTGTTAAAAGTTAAAATTTTGGGTTTTGAAGTGGTATATGCTAAAAATTTTACTCAGCTTGATAAGAATGCTCTAAGTTTAAAACTTCGGATTATATGGTATTTAACTATTTATTAAAAAAATAGCAATTCCAACTCATTAAATAACAATGTGTAATGCCTGTTGTGCCCAATTTTGCAACACTAATATTGAATGGTATTGCATTTTCAGTTTCAAGACCGCATCATTATACCCCCAAAAAAGAAGAAGCTCAATACTGCATATTAATACTTTTCTCCAAGATTTTCAAGTCATTTCATGAGTCATGATTCACACGTTGAGAAAAGGACGTATAAGAACATTTGATTAACATTAATTGTCACTCTCCACTCCGTATTTACTATTTTTTCCTTCAAAAGGAGACGGCTTCCATTGTGAAATGTGAAGCAGCGTGCTAACACTGGCAGTGGGTGTTGAATTAATTATCGTGGATTAGACACTTGGCACTTGTTTGATTTTCTTTCTGTACGTCGTATCTCTTAGTACGTAATTAGATAATGTACAGGTCAAGTTTTCACGAAGATGTATGTTATTTCGCTAATTCACTTAATTAAGAGCCATAATAACTCTCTAAAAAAAAATTAAGAGCTATGATTTCTTGTAATAAAAAAATCCAAAATGACTAGATCATTGCAAGATTTTGTCAAATTGCTCAAGTGTTTACTCCTTTTTCTAAATATCTGCTCTATATATTTAACTATTTATACACAACCATTATTATACATCAAAAGCTTTGATCTTTTTTGTTTCATGATCATCTTAATAAAAAGCTCTCAGCTTGCACAATCAGTTCGATCGATAATCGCTTCTCAGTGTTCTCATCATTCTAATTACGACATTGGATGATCTAGGACCTTCGAATATTACATGTACAACTCAAAAGGTTCATTTAATAAGTAACAAAAATTAATTGGCTGGGTACCAATATCTTCGGAACAACGAGGGCAGGGGTTTGATATTATTTTTTTATATAAATTTAGTCTATTATTTCCTTTGAATTTCTTTATTAGATATACTAATTCATATGTCAAAAAGTGTTTACTCCTTTTTTTCTTTTTATTTTTTATCACGATTTCATATCTGTTCGAAGATACAGAGTTGATCCAATAAAGAATTATCGTATCCGCAATTCAATATATACCTGTGTTATATACTTCTCTGCACTTCTTATATTCACTCCCAGAAAATTGAAACAACACAACAAGAATTGTTACGCCCAGTCTGCTATATATAGTCAGAGGCTCACGGTGTATCTGAATGGTGAATTTGTGGTCAAGAATGAGGTCCAAACAGCATATGAGTATGTGCTTGAGATTTGAGAACCTAATTAACAAAAACTATTCCATTGGATACAAAAAGGTAAAATTAGGGCAAAAGTTTAACGTTTTGAGTTTTGACAAAAAAAAAGTGATCTTTCTAATTGGTGTGTATATCACACATAAGTCCTGGTTGCAGAATCGTCAAAAGTGATCTTTCTAATTTGGTTCTCAATGTTACCTTTCAACAAAACCTGATTAGGGTTCTTCATAAATTTTTTTTTTTATAAAAAAAACCTCTGATTAGGGTTTCTTTCCAATTAAAGTTTAAAACCTCGGTTTTGGTTTCTTAAGACGTATCTTCTTTAAACTCTATCGTTACAATTAATGATCCGATTCACCATATTTTTCTCCAACAAGATAAACATATATGAGGCATAAATATAAGTAAACACGAAACCATGCTAGCTAGGGTAGCCATGCGTAGTCCTCTTATTTTAAAGCAAACTATATTTCACAGCATATGGTATGGAAACAAGCAAGCTAGAAGCCCATAAGACACAAACGATAATACTAAACTGATTACTTCAGTACCATGGTGAAACTAAACATGTGCATGCCATATATGCATACATATATATGCATGCTTTGGCTCCTTAACATGTTGTGGGTTGGTTCCACTTTATTATTACACACCATATTTATTATATATACATTTTACCTTCATTCTCCGATCACATAAAGCTTAGTACCTTTTGCTTTTATCATCTGATGACTTTGTTCCTGGGCTTTTATCATCTGTGAAATAATGGTGAGATTCACTGCCACTTCCAGTAGCATGTCCATAGCTCCCATAGGTTGGGTTCACATCATCAGGATCGTTGTTAGTGTTGCTGTCTGTCTCAGTATCAGTGCTTGTAGCTGTGCCCTGGTTGGCGGCTTGGGCCGTTTGGTCCTTCGATTCAGTGCTTGTAGCACCAACGCTAACCTTTCGATTAGCGTTTATGGCTTCGTTTAGGAGCTGACGCTTGGCCTTAAGCCTACGCTCATCCACTTTGAGAGCCTCTGCATTGGCTTGCAGAGTAGAAATGATCAAGAGGAATGCAACAAAGAGTGCAGGCACGGTCTTCATGATGATCAATCTGTCTAGCAAACCCTGAAATTAAAAAGGCCCAGATGCATGTTAATAAAGATTATTGTTTAACAAAACTAAATGATAAACTTAGCACTGAAATTAAACTTAGGTTATATATGAAAGATATATATGATATAGAATAATATACCAGCCTATATATTCTGTTAGAGAATGTTCATGCACCAATGAAGGAATGTGTAGCTGAGGTGCCAATTTATAAGGTGTAATAGTTGAGTTTAAATCTTCTGTCCCACTTTTCCTGCTCCACTCTATACTTCATCAATAAAAACTTGCCACGTGTTCACCTAATTAATTAAATACTACTATTAATTAATAATGATAGCATTAATAAATCAATAATGGTAGTATTTAATTAATTAAGTGAATACGTGACAAGTTTTTATTAGTGGAGTATAGAGTGGAGCAGGAAAAGTGGGACAAAAAATTTGGACTCGTAATAGTTGCGTGGTATAGAATGTAACTGAGCACTAACAAAGCAAGGGTGCAATGGGAGTATCACTATGGTGTGGCACCAATATTGGCACACGCTGTGGCCACCAAAGAAGTGATAATGATTATTATTGATAATTAAACATTTTATTGTTAATATTCAATGAATTAATAATTTATAATGTATCATGCTTTCATTTTAGGGTTCATAATATAGTGTGATGCGTGCGATAAAGTGAATAATTTCTCACCTGCAATAATTACTAGCACATTTCTTTTCCACTACGTAAAAGTGTAAAACTTAGTGATTGATCAGTTGACTTGGGCAAGTTTAATATATTCAACTCGCTACGGTTAAAATTAGTGATTATAATCTCGGCAAAGTGTTTTTACTTTTTAGGCCATATAGTACGTGCATTGACGGTAAACAACAAAGTACATTAGTGTGGTAAAAACTATTTGTGCCAATCATACTTTAAAAAAAAAGTTTCATATAAATCCAAGAATATATCTTCTAGAAGATATGGTATTATCTGGTGCTATAGTTTGATGACAAAATTTCTCTACTTTTGAAGCCAAACTTATGGTCTGTTTGGATTAAGGAGAATAGAGTAGAGTAAAATTGTCTAAAATTAGTCTATTTTCAGTAACTTTATTCTATTTTCTTTCACTCCTCTTTCTTTATTTCTCAATCCAAATAAGCCTTTATAGTCAACAAACTTTTCCGAAGTGAACAAATTAATTAAAAAAGCATCGAACTTTTACAATTTTTATTAAATATCCAACATAGAAAATTAATTCCTCCAAGACATTGTGTAAATAAGTTATCAACCACTTGAGACGGATATATATATATATATATATATGTATGTATGTATGTACTTAATATCCACACATGGAAAATTATTCTTCCAAGAATCATGTAAGGAAGTTATTCATCAAGACAGTTGGGAAGGTTGAAAAGGGATATAGCAAAAGTTTTGAGTTAGTGAGATGAAAAATTAGAAATCACTAATATATTCATCCACGTAGTGTGGAGTTGATGGTCATTATGGCGCTATTGACACTGCTTATTTATGTGATAACCAAAATCTCATCTGGCACGTTTGAAGAGGCAGCTAAAGTACAGTCAAAGATGGTTAGAATACTTATTAATTAATGGATGATGATTCTGAGGGATGATGATTTGATGATGTGAATGAATGCTTCTTTCAATAGTAAGGTTGTCTTTTCATCTTTAAATGTTATATAGAATGTGCTAATTAAACTTAGAGTTGTAAAATTAACCCAAAACACCCAAAACCAATAAGAGAATTCAACTCAAGCACGAGATAATATTATTGTCTTTGAATTTTGATTATGTAAGCATTGACAATGAACTCAACAAAGTTCTAATTAAAACTTTTGTTTGAAAATCCATTTTTCTATTGTAGATACCTACCATTTTGAACATATCCCTCCAACAAACTCCATTTTTTCTCCATTATATTAAAATATTCTCACTCTTTTTTTTTTTAAACCAAACAGCAAACCTATCAACAACCTCCATCCTCCAACAAACCCAAATCCTCGTGTGTGTTTGCAACCAAATAGTTGGTGACACACCTTTGGTTGACAATTAGCATAGTATGAAGTTATATATTGCTTATTTCAAGGGTGAAATACAAAAATCACTCTTTAGATTTGGCCTAATATCATGTACTACCAAGTTTTTAAAAAATATCCAAATTCAACACAATATTAACCCTACAAATTCTTACAACGATAATAAACCATGATCACAATACGAGAGAGAGAGAGAGAGAGAGAGAGAGAGCTACTTGTGCTACCATACACATAGAAGAACACCTAGGAATGGCAACGGGGCTGGTTCGGGGCCGGTTTTTTTATGCCCAAATCCAACCCGTGGGCCGGGTTTGGGGTGGGTTTTTTGATGCCCAAACCCAACCCGTGGGCCTGTCCCCATTACTCGAACTTAACCCGTTTAATAAACAAGTTTTTTTTATCCCCAAACTCGCCTTGTTGGGCCCCGCAAGCCCCGTCCAACCACTTTTGGGCCTAATCTAAAGCCCCTAATTTGTGGCCCAATCCAACCCAATCTTAAAATAAAAAAAAAAAATCAATTTTACATTTTCCTGATGATTTATGATTTTCCCTTTCAAAATCACAAACATAAACACAAATCCTATCACAAACACGGAAACCACAAACACAAACATAATGCAAACTCACATTTAACAACAAAATAAATTGTAAATAATAAACATTCATTAATGAAATTTTTTTATAAAAAAATGTAAAACCTTAAGATTCACAGCTTTGAAAGAGGAAATGAACCCAAAAAGAAGAACCAAAAAAACGGAGAACTTAGACCACCAAGATCTGATCATCACCAAAGGTTACATCTCTCTCCGATCTAACTTCCGTGACAAACAGCAACTACCACGAGATTCGTGTTCCTCCGTGACAAACAACCACCAAGTGATGAAAGTGAGGGTGAGGATGGGTTAGTGAGTGAATGAGAGTGGGGGTGAGGGTGACTCGGTGAGGGGCAGCTGAGAGAAAATGAGAGCGAGAGTGAGAGAGGTGACTTGAGGTGTGAGGGAATGAGAGGCGTGAGTAACTGAGAGAGTTAAGGGTGGGTCGGTGAGAGCTTGTCAAGTTGGCCTATGAGGGAGAGTTGGCCTTGACGTTGGGGTGGAGACTAGAGAGATAAAGAGTGAAGTGGGTCGGTGAGGCATGAGGGAATGAAAGGGAAAGTAAGGTGAGAGGCGGCTAACTAGAGATGAGTTGATAAGGTTAGGGATTTAGGGTTAGGGTTGGTATGGGTTGTGTGTGTGTATATATATATATGGGTGGGGTTTTTTGTAATTTTGTCTACATGGGTTGGGTTTGAGGTGGGTATCACTAAAACCCGCACCCGACTTGAACCTGCTTTGGGTTTTATTTTAAAAACCCCTGCTGTTTCGCAAGTCGGGTCGGGTTGGGTACTTGCAAGTTGAGGTTTTTTTTCCATCCCTAAGAGCAAATTTTGAAATAAAGTAAACCTTCAGTCAAGAGCTGGCATAAAGGGGCTAATTTACGCCATCAATAAATGAATCACACGTCATATTTGTATTGAAAAACCAATACACTCTAGCACACACAATTATATCTCAATTAAACTCAAAATTCTCAAACACGTATCAAATGATTCAGACCTAAAGAACAACTCCAACGCCTAAACCCACTCCATCTCCTCCTCTCCTTTGAGCATCGAAGCTCCACCCCACCGCTAGAGCCACCGCACACGTCGTTAGGAGCAAGCACTGCTGCACCACCTCAAGATTTGATCTTTTATGATTTGTTTTTATTGTTTGATCAGTTATTTCCCCGAACTTTAGGTTTCAAAATTTGATGGGTTTGGGTTTTTTTTTGGATATCAATTTGTTCATATTGGAATGGGTTTTGTTGTTTTGGTATGGATTTTGCTATTTTTTTGGTATTTTCATGGGCTTTAATTGGATTAGGTTCAAACCTAAAAAAAACTGATTGTAAGTTTTTTTTTTTCCTAGCTAGCTTGGGTTCTTATGGTTTTTATTTCAACTCCAAATCATGATTATTGTGTACTTACTTTTTAGGTTATGATTTTTTTTAGGTTTTCTATGTAATTGGATCTCCTATATTGCTCTGCCTGTTGTTTTGGAGTAAATACATAAAACTGTGTTTTTAGCATCTAGGTTCTTTTGTAACTAATGGTATTAGACAATATGTGATGAATTTTTTAGTGAGATTTGAGATTCTAGGCATGTCAGAAAACTATAGAATTTTTTGGTGGTGTTTTGGGTATGTTAAATTTGTTGAATTTATTTGGGTAACCTAGTGCTTTGCCATTTGTGTATATGAGAATTTTTCCTTTAGGGTAATTAAAAGTTTTTATAATTTAATTTAATTTCTTTTGTAATGTTTTCGTGTGAAAATGCATAAATATCATGTGAAATGTTATCCCAAGGGCTATTCTCATATAGTGTACAAACTAAAGATGGTCCAATATGCACTTTCATGCTTGGACATTATATAGTATAGTCTATACCACTCACAATGCTAAGAACTCTTCCCTGGCTGTAGTGAGTAATCTGCCCTCACTTGTTAATATTTTTTTTAATTATTGCTTGCTTCATCTTCTTCTTTTTTTTTTCTTTTTTTTTTAATGTCATCTAGATTTGAACTATTGTTGTGCTGAATGCCTCCCCACAATTATTTTTATGGTGAATTTTGTCTAATGAATTGATGAATGTTGAACTTTAGATTCATGAGATGACCACTTGTAGGATGCATTTGTTGATAGATCTTGTTGTTTGAGTATTATTTTTGTGTGATCATACTGTCATTGGATGCAACTAACTATTTGCAGGTTGGCCTTAAAACCTAAGGGCATCAGAGCAGCCCCCCTCATTTCTAGGTTTCTTCCCCTTGAGGCACTTTTGCCCTAGTATAGTGGTGATACCTCTTGGGAAAGGGTCATTGGACGCACATAGTTTATGTTTAGGCCTAGCAATAGGACTATAGAAAAAGTAGCAATTGCAATGGTAGCAACTTTGTCTTTGCCACCACCAACAACAATACTAGTACAACAGCAAAATGAAGTATATTTTTAGTCTCTATGGGTTTCAAAATTTGTTGAATTTTTTTTTTTTTTGGTCCTATTTGTTTTTTTGGGTATAGAATTGTTTTGGGTATGTTAGATTTGGGATTTAGGTGTTCAATTACTGATTACGTGCTGTCAATCTATCTTTTTTAAATAGGTAATAGTAATAGTAACTGAAGAGGGTAAAAATAAGGTAGATGAACTCGATCAAACACACTTGCCACAAGCAATGGTACTGGGATAATGGGTTCTCAAAAGGCATAAATAGGACGACGGATTAAGGCACCAAATGAGTCCACACAACGGTTCCTTTAGTGGACGGATGATACTCCTTTGTGGACAGATTCTAGGTATATGGGCCTGAGGGAGACGGATATCAAGGCCATTTGGCATCGACATGGCTTAAGCAAACTCCAAGGATTCCTAAAAGGAAATATCTTGCATCCTATGATTGACCTTGGTCAATGGAACCCTTATATGGGAAGAATCCCGCAAAATATGTACATTTATTAGGATCTTCCCCATAAGGAAACATCTTTTTGCCCAAGAAATAGAAGTTGGTTCTACACTACTATAAAAACCTCAAGCCCTCAGAAAACAAGGTACGCATATTTTTCCCAGCTTTGGCACTCTAGAGTGGCAAACATTCTCTAACTCGACCTTCGGAGGGTATTTGGCTGGTACCACATCGATGTTCTCTGTAGGGTTTTTCCTTTCTTCTTTGTTGTGCAGGGTTTGTCTAGTGAATGTGAAGATTGTGCAGCTTACTGACGATTTTCAACATCATCAATTGGCGCCATCTATGGGGAGAGATTAGATTGCTACTATTTCCCAGACAAAAAGTTGCATGGTGCTTACTCGTTCAATGGCAACCATCAATAATGAAGAACCACGCACTGACGCCCTCGAGAGATAAGTTCAGACTTTCGCCACGGCCGTCGAACGCCTCACGAAGCAAAACCATGATCTAGAGAAGCAACTGCGCCAGAAAAACGCTGGGCCTAACACCCAGGAGGAGGATCAAGAAGGCACCAGCCCTAAGGAAAGGGACCAAGAAGGGCAGGAAGGTAGCAACACCCCTAGTAGACCAGAACAACAGGACACAAGCCGTCCATCCGTTACAGAAACAGTGCCACCGCACATGGTCGCAGAGATGCAGATGATGAAGGAGAGAATGGACTTCATAATGAACTCCCTCAGAGGACGAGTGTCAAGCGACCTCGACATGTTGGTCCATCGAACGAACTCACCTTTTACCGCACCCGTCATGTCATTTCCCCTTCCACTGAAGTTTCGTATGCCACAGTTAGAAGCCTACGACAAGTCAAAGGATCCTTTAAATTATCTAGAGTCGTTCAAGACCCTCATGCATTTGCAAGGGGTGGCAGACGAAATCATGTGTTAAGCCTTCCCAACTATGTTGAAGGGTTCCGCAAGGGTATGGTTCAACCGACTAGCGCCCAACTCCATCAGTACCTTCAAGGAGCTAAGAGCACAGTTTACCTCGCATTTTATAGGGGGCACAGGTATAAGAAGTCTATTGTGTGCCTAATGAGCATCAAGCAATGGGAAGAGGAAACAATGAGGTCCTACATAACTCGCTTGAATAAGGAGGCCCTCTCGATTGACGAAGCTGATGATAAGATACTAGTGATTGCATTTACCAATGGGTTACGTAATGGGAAGTTTCTGTTTTCCTTGTACAAAAACGACCCAAAAACCATGTCAGATGTACTTTACAAGACTACTAAGTACATGAAAGTGGAGGACACACTACTGGCCCGGGAAGAGAAGCCCAAGAAGAGGGAAAGACAGGAGGATGCACGGCAAGATAGGGGACGGAAGATGGCTAGGACGGCAGAATGACCGGAGGACAGACATTCCAAACCCCCCACTGGGAGGTTTACAAGTTTCACCCTGCTAACTGCCCTGATTGACCAAGTCCTGATGCAGATCAAGGACAAAGGAGCTTTGACATTTTCGGGAAAGCTGAAAGGGGATCCCAGTAAGAGGTCTAGGGACAAGTACTGCCGCTTTCATCATGATCACAGTCATGATACGTCCGACTGCTACAACTTGAAGCAGTAGATAGAAGCTCTTATCAGACAAGGGAAGTTGCAAAGATTCGTCAACAAAGAGAGGATGGATCCATCACAAAAGCAAGCTACCAGGGGGGAAAACGAGCATCCTAGACCCCCCTTAGGAGACATACGGATAATCGTAGGGGGAACCAAAACATCCAATTCGTCCAAGAAGGCACACAAGACCTACGTACGGATGCTTCTAAATGTCCAGTTGACAGGCTTC
This sequence comes from Castanea sativa, assembly GCF_040712315.1. NCBI lineage: Eukaryota > Viridiplantae > Streptophyta > Magnoliopsida > Fagales > Fagaceae > Castanea > Castanea sativa. The sequence goes on from NC_134014.1 coordinate 13,351,046, forward strand.
GTCCCAAAGATAGCACGGATTGACAACCCTGTCATTAGGTTCACATAGGAAGATGTCAGGCGTCTCCACCACCCACAAGATGATGCGCTCGTGATTAGCGTACGGGTGCGAGACTACAACACCTACCGAGTCCTTGTGGATAACAGGAACTTTGCTGACATCTTTTACTACCCAGCGTTCCAACAGATGGGGATTGATAGAGAACGGCTGGTCTTTAGTTAACGAACCCCTCGTTGGATTCAGTGGAACAAGAGTAAATCCCCTTGGTGCAGTTACTTTGTTCGTGACAGTTGGAGACTACCCTCAGTAGATTACCAAGGATGTCACTTTCCTAGTTGTCGACTGTTCGTTTGCATACAAAGCCATCTTAGGTCGTTCTACCCTTAACTCATAGAAGGCCGTAACTTCAACCTACCACTTGATGATCAAGTTCCTAACTGAGTACGGAGTGGGAGAAGTACGGGGAGATCAAGTGGCAGCTCGCGAGTGCTACATAGCCATGCTAGAAATGGACGATCATTTACAAACCCTGTGCATAGAGGACCAGTGGAAGGTGGCAGAACCCGTGGAAGGATTGGAAGAGATAACCTTGGACAATACTAGGCCCGAATAAACAACTAGGATTGGAACCCTCGCTAGCCCCCCCGTCCTCCAGGCGCTTGTAGCATTTCTAAGGGAGAACCAGGACGTCTTTGCTTGGAGCCACGAAGACATGCCCGGGATTGATCCGTCGGTCATAGTCCACAAATTGAATGTATCACCCTCTTTTTCTCCCATCCGTTAGAAGAAATGGGTATTCGCGCAAGAACGAGACAAGGCTATAGCAGAAGAAGTTCGTAAGTTGTAGGAAGCGAAGTTCGTACAAGAAGTATATTACCCCGATTGGTTAGCCAACGTAATGATGGTCAAAAAGGCCAACTGGAAGTGGAGGATGTGCGTTGATTTTACGGACTTGAACAAGGCATGCCCCAAGGACAGCTACCCTCTACCGTGAATTGACATCTTGGTGGACTCAACAGCAAGGTAGTAGTTGCTAAGCTTTATGTACGCATTCTCTGGTTACAACCAGATCAAGTTGGAAGAGGCCGACCAAGAGAAAACTTCATTTGTCACCAGTCAGGGTCTTTTTTGGTATAGGGTGATGCCATTCGGACTCAAGAACGTGGGCGCCACATATCAAAGACTGATAAACAAAATGTTCACGCATCAGATTAGGAGGAATGTGTAAGTCTACGTGGATGACATGTTAGTGAAAAGCATACGGGAGGACGATCACTTAACAACCTCAAAGAGACCTTTGACACCCTTCGGTCTTATAACATGAAGCTGAATCCAAACCAGTGCGCGTTCAGAGTGATGGCAGGAAAATTCATGGGGTTCATGGTGTCCCAAAGAGGTGTTGAGGTCAACCTGAGTAAAATACAGGCCATAATGGAGTTAGCTCCGCCGAAGACCATCAAGGAGGTACAGAGCATGAACGGCAAGGTAGATGCACTAAATAGGTTCATCTCAAGAGTAATGGATAAGTGCCTGCCCTTTTTCCACACACTGAAAAAGTCCTTTGAGTGGACGACCGAGTGTTAGCAAGCATTTGAAGACCTGAAGGCCTATCTTTCTTCCCCGCCATTACTAAGCCCGTCTGTACCAGGGGAAGAATTGTAGACCGCTATCAGCACAACTTTAGTCAAAGAGGAGAACGGGGTGTAAAAACCAGTATACTTCACAAGCCGAGCACTCTAAGGAGCAGAAGAAAGATACCCTTCGATGGAAAAGCTCGCTTTTGCATTGGTAACTTCGACATGCAAGCTAAAGCCATACTTTCAAATGCACACTGTGATCGTCCTAACAAACAAGCCCCTACGGAGAGCAATAAGCAGCCCTAAAGCTGCAGGATGGATGGCACTATGGTCGATTGAGTTAAGCGAATTCGATATACATTATCGACCACGTACGGCTATAAAGGGACAAGTTATCCCTGACTTCATTGCAGAAATGGAAGGCTAGAGGGCAAGAGAGAGCCCACAATGGAGCGTCCACATGGACGAATCTTCTAATAGGCAAGCAGGTGGGGTTGGTGTCGTTCTCCATTGGCCGGAAGGAGGCAGGGTCGAATGCATGTTCTGACTTGATTTCTCTTCGACTAATAACGAGGCAAAGTATGAAGCCTTGATAGCAGGACTGCATCTCGCTAAAGCAGTCAGAGCCGTGAATATGGTCGTGTATTGCGACTCTCAAGTAGTGACCAGCCAGGTTGATGGTGACTATGAATGCAAGAGCGAGAGGATGAAGAAGTACCTTAAGCAAGTAAAGAATCGAGTAAGCGACCTCCAAGCAAAGTTTGTTCAAATACTCAGGGAGGAGAATGAACACGCCGATCGTCTTGCCAAGCCAGCATCAACAGAGCATATGCTCATCCCCAGTCAGGTACTATCCTTTGTTCAAACCTCACCAATCAATAGATGGTATCAATGTGCAAGACATAATTTCCGAAAACTATTGGACGGCACCAATAACCTCCTACCTGATGGATGGTGTGCTACTTGATGGCAATGAGGCTGCAAGGAAGTTGAAGGTTCAAGAAGTGTGTTTCATCCTGATTAAAGACGTTCTATATAAGAAGGGCTTCTCCTTGACTGTACCTACAGTGTCTTATCCCAGAAGAGGCAGACTATGTCATGCGAGAGGTCCACGAAGGAATCTGCGGGAACCATTCTGAAGCACGATCCTTAATTCATAAACTAATCCGGGTAGGATACTATTGGCCTACCTTGCAAAAGGATGCCACCACATATGTCAAAGCTTGCGACAAGTGTCAGAGATTCGGCAAACTCATCCAACAACCAATAGAGGAACTAACCCCAATGACGGCCCCATGACCTTTCGCTCAATGGGGATTGGATATCATGGGCCCGTTCTCCGTAGCAATTCGACAGTTGAAATTCCTGGTAGTCGATATAGACTACTTCACCAAGTGGGTAGAAGCCGAAGCTCTGGCCACCATTAAGGAGAAGAATGTGCGAAGCTTCGTATGGAGGAACATCATCTGCAGGTACAACATACCAAAAGTACTGGTCTCAGAAAATGGGAAGTAGTTTGACAATGACGCGTACAAAGACTTTTGCTCACAACTAAGGATCAAGAATCACTACTCATCCCCCGCCCACCCTCAAGCCAATGGACAAGTTGAGGTCACAAACCGATCCTTGCTCAAAATCATCAAGACTTGGCTTGAGGGGGCAAAGGGTATATGGCCAGAAGAATTACCAAGCATTCTATGGGCATACAAGACGACGGTAAGGACGCCTACAGGGGAAACATCATTTCGACTTACATATGGAAGCGAGGCAGTCATCCCGGCTGAAGTATGACTCACAAGCTACAGAGTGGGAAACCATGACGAAAGAAGAAATGATGAAGCTATGCGCCTGGAGCTTGATTTGGTGGATGAGGTTAGAGTAATGGCTGAGCAAAGGTTATCATGATACCAAGACCTCATGGCCAAACACTACAACTCCAAGGTCAGACATGGAGACTTCCAGGTTGGAGATCTTGTCCTGAGAAGAGTAACAGGCACCATAAAAAAACACCTCCCAGGGGAAGTTAGGACCTAATTTGGAAGGACCATACAAGATCATATCATGGCATAGGAAGGGAACTTACCACTTGGAGACATTGGACGGGCAAAAGTTGCACCACCCCTATAACACGGAGCACCTGAAGATGTATTACCAGTAGATGTCATCTAATGTGCATTGATAATAGCTTAATTTTGCATATTTATATCATTGTTAGAAAATATTATCATACTTATTTTGAGTTAATTTATGCATTTTATATTTGGTTTTGGAATAATGGTGAATAATCAATTTGTGCTTAATTGAATCTTATTGCGTGAATTTATCTTTTGTAGGAGAATGAAATTAAATAAGTAGATTTGTGCAAAGAAGAATGCTAATGGACTTTACATTTACAAGGGTCATGATAAAGTTAAAGAAGGCCAACCCAATTAAATTTAAGTCCAATTGGAGCAAGGAATCAAAAGAAATTTGCATCAAATCTAAGTCCAATTCGGATTGGGATTCCAGCCTGCACATCAGTTAGTATATTTGGCATAACTTTCAGCTCAGATATCCAATCGAAATGATTTAAGTTGGACTGGAAATTTAACTTAAAAGGCTAAAACTTTTTAGTTTAACAAAAGTCCTAATTCTGACATTAAATTGGCCAAAATCGTCGGTTAAGTGAAGCCTAAAAATCTGGAATTTTCCCCAAACGGGAATTCAATTTGTAATAGGATTCTTTGACCTATTTAAAGGCGCTTTAGGGCAAAATTCAAGGAGGCTAGTGCTAGGGCTGGGGGCTGAACATAGAGAGTGCGGCCACTTCTTTGGTTTTCTTCCATGACAGTTAGTTTTATTTTATTTGTCTAGTTTAATGTTTAGTATTTTATTCTTGTGTTTTATTGTAATTACTATGAGTAGCTAAATTTATAATTTGGGTTGAGGATGAAACCTTGTTAAGGATTATTAGTAAGATTTATGTGATTTGATTTTTCCCACAATAGTTGTTCTTTAATGATTTAAATTGTTCTTGCTTCATATCAATTGACTAAGATGAGATTCTAGATATGAGTTCAATCATATTTTTCTCATGATTTAGGATTTATCTTAATTAATTGAATACTTGGTTTATTAATTCTTGATTATAAAATTGGATATCGCTTGTGATTTATCTGTCAATGGATACAATTTATGATTTGATTTTTAGAATTGGATATATCTTGTGATTTGTTTGGCTATAGATACAATTGATGATTTGATTTTGTCCTTAAGAAGCGAAGAAGAACATGCTTTTGATTTTTAAAGTAAGGATTTTAATGAGAATATTTTTCATGATAGCAAGATTGATTTCTAGATTATCATGTAGTGAGTTGGGAAAAATTAATGATCATAAATATATGCTGATATGACTTAATTCCAAGGCGGATTCCAAAACCTTAAATCATTTCCCTTGATTGTTTACATCTTTTTATTGCTTTATATCTTTTGCTTAGTTTAACCATTTGCTTAATTTTATTATTTGCTTAGCTTATTTAATCTCAAAAAAACCAATTTTTATTAAACTAGAATAGGATTAATTTGGTTAAGGTTTAATTAATTTTCCTACGTTCATTCAAGTCCCTGTGGGTTCGACCTCGTTCTTGTCAAACTATACTTCGGTACGGTTCGTACACTTGCGAGTATTTTAAAATTTCACAACATCATCAGCATGGACAACAATACTCCTCATTTCCAATTTATTGCTTTTTAGTTAAATTTTTATTATCTACAGTCTTTTAAGCCCGAAGGGTAGTTTTTTTTTTAATAAAATTTTCAAAGAACAATTTCTATGCCCGTATTTATCATACAATAAGAGGAGTTATTCAGAAATGCCATATGTATGCTATCTACATTTCTACCAAATAATTATTAAGTCCACAAAGTGGACGGGTTCATCCTAAAGGGATGACTTGTGCTCATTAAGTCCACAAAGTGGACGGGTTCATCCTAGAGGGATGACTTGTGCTCATCAAGTCCACAAAGTGGACGGGTTCATCCTGAAGGGATGACTTATATTTAAGTCCACAAAGTGGGCGGGTTCATCCTCATTAAGTTCACAAAGTGGACGGGTTCGTCCTAGATTGATGACTTATATTCAAGTCTATAAAGTGGACGGGTTCATCCTATAGTAATGACTCATATTTAAGTCCACAAAGTGGACAGGTTCATCCTAAAGGAATGACTTATACAGGTCCATCCTAAAAGGATGATTTATATTTGTTTAATCCACAAAGTGGACGGGTTCATCCTAACCAAGCTTATATTTGTTAAAGAGGTGGGTTCATCCCAAGAGTTGATCTGCAGGTATTTAGTCCAAAATAGACGGATACATTGCAAATACATACTGTAAACATATAATCAAAATATTATGAAGGCCCATACAGGGAGATGTCTACATGAAAAGCCTAGAAAGCAATAGGCAATGGTTAAATTGACACAAATACTGTTTTTCAAAATATCTTTACATTTGAAAAAAAAAAAACTAAATAAAAGTAAAAAGAAAAAACTACTGATGGGCAACGGAGGTCTCCTTCTCCTTCTCCTCAACCATCTGACTGACTTCAGGTTGACGGGTACCATCCTTGACGAATTTTTTTTATCAGCTGAGGCAGCATCTCCGTCATCTTAAGGGTTGGGATTGGTCTCATTGGTAAAGATCTCGTCGGTTCCTTCAGAGAAGACGGGTTGGGCTGGAGTCTGAGCTTGGGCGTCGATAGAAATGTGTGAAAGGTCCAAGTCAGGAAAATAGGCTTTGACCTGACGGAAGTAGTCATCAAAACCATCGGCAAAGAAGCCTCCAAGCTCCTTTAGGAGGGCATCAGAGTCACGATACTCTTGTATTGCGTCCTCCTTGGACTGATGGAGGTGACCCTTTGCCTCTGAGATCTCTGCCTCCTTATCCTTGAGAATCTTCTTCAATGCCTCGACTTGCGCCTCCGACTCCTTAAAAAGCTGCTTTGTCAGGTCAAGCTTGTTGATCTAGACCTCCTTCCAAGCCGTCAGTTCCCCTAACTCTGAATCCTTTGCCACCACCTTATCTCTCAGACTAGTGATCACCGTCTCATAGGACGCACAACGGTCCATAAGACCTTTTATCATGACGACCCCCTACAAGAATCGAAAACCCTTGTTAGACTAAGGAATAGACAACAAAATGGATAAAGGAAAGAGGATGGGATATATACCTGAGTCAGGCTGAAGAGACCCGTCTCCTTCATAGCTTCGGTGTCATGGTTGCCTAGATCCTCATAATCTTCATCCTTGATGATTGAAGAAATTTGCTAGAGAACGTACTGGGAGTCCTCGCGAAGGAGGACGGGGGGTTTCTTGTTGACTAGACCCTCACCTACCATCAAGCCTTTCCCCTTCCCTGGACCAAACCTGGGGGGCAACTTGCCAGTAGTAGGGGACTCGCCAACAATTGACCCCGGGGCCACCTTAGGCTTTTTAAGTGGACAGTCAGCTTTTTCTGACAGTTTCCTTTTAGTGGATGGATTAGCCTAACCCGTCACCTTAGGGGGTAAACTACCCTCCAATTTTTTCTTTGAGCTCTCCTCTTACTGTCTTCCATTTTTGCATAAAGATGGACGAATAAAAGTTAAAAAAGCTACTAAAATGCTAAAAAGACAGGCAAATATTGGGCACTGAGCTTACGTTGGTGCACTTGTTTGTCGTAGCGACGGGCAGCAGTTGTAGGTTCAGGACCGTCACAGTACCAGTGGAGAGTGTCCAATGTAACTAGCTTAGCCCACATTCTCTCTAACAACTTGGTGGTCTTGAAGATTTTTTCCAAAAAACTCCACTACTTAAGGGTGACTTCTAGATGATCTCGAGCTGCAATAAGAGATGGTTAGAATAATTGAACAAAGTTAAAGAATTGAACTTAAGACGGGCGAACACCTACCAGACGGGGGAATTATACCTCAGGTTTTGTCTACAGGCATGTATTCCTAGTCGTTGGGGTGACACATCCAGTCGTCCCCTTGGATGAAAAAGTATCAACTCTTTCAGTTCTTGTTGGAGGTCAGGGTCTCGCATACTAGCCTAAGCAACAGACTCCTCGGTAAGAAACTGTACATGCCCTTTGACTGGGTAATATCAGACGGACGGTAACAATGGAAGAACTCCTCCACCGTCAACCTACGCACCCCATCAGGCATCACCCCGTATAAAACTTCCACACCTAGGAAGACTTTCCAGGCATTCGGGGAGATTTGGGTGATGGTCAGTCCTAGAAACTGAAGAACATGACGGTGGAGAGCACATAATAGGAACCAAAGTCTTGCTTTTAGCATCTGCTTATACACTCTGACGTCTTCAACGCCCTCATAGTAACATTTTTCGGACTTGAAGGGTAGACGGATGTGTATGTGGACGGGTATCTAGTACTTCTCCTTAAGTGTATTGAAGTGTGCTTGTTTAATGGAAGAAATGAAGTCATTGATTGTCCACAAGGGAAGTATGATAAACTCCCTAAATTCATCAGGACCTATGACGGATTGAATAGGGGGTTCAACACTGTCTCATCATTAGAATCACTCTCTGACCCATCCTCATCCCATTCCTCATCCTCCTTTCTGGAAAGTGAGTTGGCTGATGGAACCCTTTCATCGATAGAGGTGCCGGGGTCTCCCTAACCTGATAGAATCACCTCATCGTAGCCCGCTCCATCGCGAACACACAGTTGTTCACTTGATGCCTCACTAGACATCTATCACCTACACGTGACGGGTAAAACCCTAAGACTCTATAGATCTACGCAGATGACGGGCAGGCGAATAAATGGCAAAGCAAAGGAAAAACTCAGCATAAAGGGAAGAATACTTACAACTTGACAATGCAAAGAAGGTGACAGGAAAAGTATAGAGGATGATCACACCAGGTAGACGGAACGACGGCATGAGAGAGTGGACGGTAGCGCTCTGATCAGAAAGTTGGTTGCGAAAAGTAAAAAATGAAAAGGACGAGCAGCATATATATAAGGGGAAAGGCACGGAAGACGAAGGTACGTTTTGTTCCGAGTAATTAACCACTAAAAATGTGCCACGTGCCCCTACTGCATTAATGGCCCTAGGTTAGCATGTAAATTAGGACGCGTCTCCCAAAGTTAGGATTGGACCGTCACTCCATGGATCCGTCTAAGAGTTAGGCGACGGACCTATAGAGTGAGGGGGCACCTAAAGAGGGTAAAAATAAGGTAGACAGACCTGATCAAACACACCTGCCACAAGCAACAGTACTGGGATAATGGGTTCTCAAAAGGCATAAATAGGACAACGGATTGAGTCACCAAATGAGTCCACACGATGATTCCTTTAATGGACAGATGATACTCCTTTATGGATGGATTCTTGGTATACGGGCCCAAGGGAGACGGATATCAAGGCCACGTGGCACCAACATGGCTTAAGTAAACTCCGAGGAATCCTAAAAAGAAATATCTTGCATCCTACGATTGACCCTGGTCAATGGAACCCTTATATGGGAAGAACCCACAAAATATGTACATTTATTAGGATCTTCCCCATAAGGAAACATCTTCTTGCCTAAGAAATAGAAGTCGGGTTTACACTACTATTGTAGGGGCATTGGGCCCAGTAATTTACCAAGGATGGCCCAACGAAGTCTTTTGGGCTAGAAACCCAAATCCGAAGACATCAAAATGATCTTGGAGTATCTGAATGTATCTCATAAAGAAATGCCAAGTAAAGATATGATAAACGAATGACCAATTACGTCCAAGGAGTAGATTTGTCCTCGGATTGTTAAGCCGAGGACATAGGAAGAGAGGTTTAGTGTCCCCGAGTTATGTTATAAAGAATCCTATGACTACAGGAATACATAGTACACGTGGAGGATAATAGAAAGAGCGGTGAAATATCTAAGGTAAAGCTGCTACCACCGCTCATACATTAAAAGCTCTGTAATTGATATACTGACTGCATAGATGGAAAGATGGGACCTGAGCATGAAGTTTGGAACTTGGTCCCTGACCCCAGCGGACTTTAGGAAAAAATTGATGGGACAAGTATCCTAAACCAGCATTGCAACCATGAGGTGGAAGATGATGAAGAGAAGAAGAGGAAGTATAAATAAAGGGGAAGACCTACGAAGAGAAGAGAGGCTTTTTCAGTAAGAAAAAGGGCCAATAGTATATGATTATCAATAATTGTATCCAATCTTAGGAAATACTATTATAAACTATCCTCGGATTGTGTCCGAGGAGGAACTTTCAGTCTTACTCTTGCAAATAACTCTTTATTTCGTGCCATTGGGCCCAAAGCCCGTTCTTTTCCTTGTTATCTAAACCATCCCAGAAATCTAGATTACAAACCCATCCTCTACAAATTTATTGTAAAAAATAGGCTTTTCAAGCCCATTTCCTTCCAGTCATAGATTGGGAATTTGAATTGTGTCCTTACAACTACTATAAAAACCCCAAGCCTTCAAAAAATAAGGTACGCATATTTTTCCCAGCTTTGGCACTCTAGAGTGACGAACATTTTTTGACTTGACCTTCGGAGGGTATTTGGCTGGTACCACACCGGTGCTCTTTATAGGGCTTTTCCTTTCTTCTTTGTTGTGCGGGGTTTGTCTAGCAAACGCGAAGACTTTGTAGCTTACTAACGAGTTTCAGCATCATCAGCAACTTTATTGAGAAAACAGTACAACATGTATGAGAGAGAATGTGAATCTATTAGAATTCTGTTAGAGAATAAGTTTTGGTTTCCTGCCTAAATTGATATAAGCTTAAGCTTATTATAGTCCTATAAATAGGACTCTTGTAGGCAAAAGTTTCTATTGCATGACTTAAACATAGATACTATAGTCTCGGGTTAAGGCACTTACTGCTAAAAATTACCGCATTTCTATGCATCCAAAGATTCCATAAAAGATATTTTATTTATTTATTTTGTTGTTATTTTTTTTAATAAAAGTAAATTTGTGTCTAAAATTGGCAGATGTGAGCGATGAATATCTCAAATGTGCCATCATGTCTCAGATTTTGGCCTATATCTTTTGTTGAATGCTACTGCTGGCCAAGAAATGAAACTTTAGTACTACAAAGCACTTGTGATCAAATTGAAAGATGCAAGTGATAAAATTGTTATATATTGCAAAGTTTGAAGGTGGGAATGACTTGTGCGAAGGGTGGAGTGGATCAGCCAAGGAGATTGCATGAGATGCTTTGCATATAAGGATAGTTGTTGCATGTATATCCATATTTGAATTGTTGATGATTAGATATAGTTGCATTTGATTATCAAATATTTGATAATGAATTTTTGATGATTAGATTATTTGTATTAAACACTGGAGGAATAATAAGCAGCAGAAAAATTTTCCTGAACTCTTTTCTATCTTTCCCATGATTGATTATCAAATATCATATTTATCTATAAGAAATTCTCAGCCATATAAAATCCTTGGCCACTTTTTCTTTTGACAGAAATAGCAACTTAGATCAAAGTAATACATTAGCTTGGATATTTTAAATAATTGTGAGGAATTGTTACATGGCTCGTTTCTTTGCAAATGCTACACTTTCTCTTCTTCATCAATTGTTTTTCCCTTGGATGTTTTTGTCTCAAAGCTTTAGGCTTTCCCTTTGAAGGAACATGAGGAGGGTCTCGCAAAGTAATTGGAAGATTTGATAATACTTGATTGTTTAATGTATTGTTATTAGGACTTCCTAAATCATCAACATCACAAACATCTTGCATGGCTAGAAGAAGCTACCCATAAACCTTTTGTAAAGTTTGTCCAAGATGCTTGTATTTCTTCTCTGACTGTGACCCCTACCTCTACAACTTCCAAAAATTGAAGCATCAAACTATTTCCATCAAGGTACAAGAAATTTGTGGCTCAACCTTAGTGGCGGCTCCAAAAATATTTTTCAGGGTGGTCATTAAAAAACTTAAATTATATAACATTTAATAAAAATAGAACTTCATATATTGACCATAAAAAAAAAACACATACACATGCACACAAAGACATAAAGTCTAACAATTTTCTTTTTGAATTATCTTATTTTGAAATCTTTGTATGACAGTCTTATTATCAATGCTGCAAATTACATTTTTTTCAAAATTTTAGTTCCATAAAACTTTTCTTGGGCTTTTTCTTTTTGTTTGTAAGGACCTAATATATTATTAAGGGGATCAAAGTTTAAAGAAAAGTTTGACTACAAACTAAGTTGTAGCCTAAGGCTACAACTCTCACTAAACAAATTAACATGGTTACATATTTTGAAAATTTAAATGTTAAATTGTATGTTCTTAAAATACAAGTCAAATTTCATGTCAATTAGAAGTTATTTACTATTTAGTCTACAAACTTATTTTTTTATGTATAATTTTAGACAACAAAAATTCAAAATTTAAAGATTTGAGTGATGACATAGCTTTTGATATTTGATTTTTTTGAAATTTTGTAAGTATGGAGGATTTAAGAAAATAATTGTAATCTAATGGTGGATTTGCCAAAATTCACATCCAATAAAAAAATATGAAGTGGAGTAGTCTTGATAACCCCTTAAAATGTATACTTGTTATATATTTATGTAGGTATTATCTCCTTATTACTATGCTTAATTTGTATAATTAAGTCATGATTTGAATTGGTCCTTATTATTTATCTTTACATGATTTCTTGAATAAGATGTCATTCATTATGTATAATTTTCTACTTTGAGGAAATCATGTGAGAAAGATGAGTTTACAGGAATTTGTAAGAGAATGGAGGCCAAATTAGAATTAAAGTGGAGCTAAAGGACCATGCTTAAATGTCTAAGGAGGTGCAACTGGAGTGCTTGAGTCATTTACCATGTTTGGAAGCTTCAAGTAAGGAAAGAAATCAAAGAGGTAAAATCTAAAAAGGAAAAATCAGATTTGAGTGCTAATCAGTATTTTGGGCGTATCTCTTTCCTCAAAACTCTAATTAATACAAGGCCAAATGAGTTAGAACCGTGACTTAAATATCTACAACTTTATAGTTTTGAGTTTTCTGAAATTTTCAATTTTTGAAGGCCGAAATTAACTCACAATTTACTGTTATAAAACTGAAGAAAATTAAAATAGTAGAAGTTATTTTTCTTTGGAAACTTGGACATTAGGTTTTTGGAGGGGGGCTGTGGAGAATGAATTCTGGAGAGAAAAACTTGTATTTTCCTTTCTCTAATGACAGCGTAAACTCTTTGCTAAGGACAGGGGTTATGTTTCTTCTATACAGTATAAATTCAATGTGATTCTTTCTAAGATTTTATCAACAACATATTTGATTGTTCAATTAGACTTCTTTTGATATATTAGTTCTTCCATGCTTTCAATAAGTTCAATCATGTTTTTCTTATCTTAAAATGTATACTTGTTATATATTTATGTGGGCGTTATCTCCTTATTACTATGCTTAATTTGTATAATTAGGCTATTATTTGCATTAGTTCCTATTATTTATCTTTACATAATTTCTTGAATAAGATGTCATTCATTGTGTGTAATTTTCTACTTTCAGAAAATCATGTGAGAAAGATGAGTTTATAGGAATTTGTGAGATAATAGAGGCCAAATTAGAATTAAAGTGGAGCTAAAGGACCATGCTTAAATATCTAAGGAGGTGCAATTGGAGTTCTTGGGTCATCTACCATGTTTGGAAGCTTCAAATAAGGAAAGAAATCAAAGAGGTAGAATCTGAAAAGGAAAAATCAAATTTGAGCACTGATCAGTATTTTGGACTTATCTCTCTCCTCAAAAACCCAATTGACACAAGCCCAATGGATTGGAACCGTGACTTAAATATCTACAACTTTCCAGTTTTGAGTTTTTTGAAATTCTCAATTTTTGAAGGCCGAAATTAACTCACAAATTACTGCTATAAACTTGGACAAAAATTAAAATAGTAAAAGTCATTTTTCTTTGGACACTTGGACCTTAGGGTTTGGAAGGGAGGCTGTGTAGAACGAATTTTAGAGAGAAAACCTTGTATTTTTCTTTCTCTAATGGCAGCCTGAACTCTTTGCTAGGGTTAGGCATTATGTTTCTTCTATACGGTATGAATATTCAATGTGATTCTTTTTAGGATTTTATCAGCGACATATTTGATTGTTCAATTAGATTTCTTTTGATTTACTAGTTCTTCCATACTTTCAATAAGTTCAATCATGTTTTTATTATTGTTTAGATGAATTTCTAATAGTTTCAAATAGAAATCACGCTTTAAAGTGAATGGGTTTTTCTGAAAACTTTTCTAACCGCATTGTCAATTTAGGTTATCATGTATTCTTGAATTGTCTCAGTTTAACTGAATCATAAGTATTTAATTGTAGAAGAACAATTAATTATGAAATATATATATATTCTTAGATCACAAAGAATTTCATATCAATATAGGGAAATACCTCGATGCCCTAGTATTTACATTATTGATTTAAATAAGTTTTTATTATTATTCTTGTTAACAATCACTAAGCAAAAGTAATTTTCTTCTTCACACAAATTGTTATTTAATTATATTGTCTTTGAATTTATTCTGCTCCTTATGGTTCGACCTCGGTACTTCGAGAATTATATTGCTACGTTCTCCTACACTTGGGAGTGAGTAAGTAAGTCTTAATCTACAACCAAATTTGTTGCTAAATTTTGTCCAAAGTGTAATTATGTTGAGCCTAAAAAAATTTAGGGTGGTCCAAAATATTTTTTAAGGATAAAAAATCATAAATTTTTTAAAATTTACATATAATAATTAAATTTTTTTTTCAAGTCAGGGTGATCCTGTGACCACCCTGAACTCTATGTGGAGCTGCTAGTGCTCAACCTATACAACATCACCAGATACATCATGTACAATGAGCTTCTTGGCATTAATTGTCCATGTTTCTAAAATATAATGTGATGGAAGAAAGTGCACAAGAGATTTCTTCACAAAAACAGCAAAAATATGCCTACAAATAATTCCAAAAAACTCAAACATATGGCATGTACAAATAGTTTTTGTCTCAATAATATCCAATGACAATTCATAAAATGAACTTTCTTTCCCATAAGCTACCACTTTATATATCTTTTTCACTTCTTCTTCACAATATTTGGATGCCTTGTATTTTTTACTACAAAATAACTCTTCTTGAAATTTCATAAATTTCTTTCTTGTATAAACTTTTGTTGCCTTTGCTTCCATCTTGTAACACGTTTTCAAAATTAGCATTGAATTTTTTGTCTTTACATCCTGTTCTTTCTATTTAAGATAACATGCATTCAAAGTTTGGTCATATTGATACATAAAGTCACTTATTGTTGTACTTGAACCAACAAAATTTTTAAAAATTTTATTCATGCTTTCACTCCTTTGAGTTTTAGACATCCCAACACAAAATTTCCTTCGTAAGTAAGCGGGAACCCATTTTTCACGTCAAATATAAAGATTTCCCAACCAATCGTTATTCTCCAATTCATAGTTCTCCATAATCTCATTCCACTCTAGCTCAAACTCTTCAATGGTGAGTGTATCATGGATGCAATAGTGTAATTCTCCCTGAAAATGTGAATATTTATTATATATATAGGACAACTGGTCTGGAACTTTTTGTAAAATATGCCACATACACAATCTATGAGTTGCATTAGGCAATGCATTTGCAATTGCCTTAGCCATAGTCTTGTCATCATCTGTGATAATTGTAGGAGGATTTTCATGCTTTGCATTAAGCCAAGTCTTCAACAACCACATATAAGGTTCAACTGTTTCATTCACAAGCAAAGCACATCCAAACATCACAGATTGATGATGGTGGTTAACCCTTGTGAAAGGAACAAAGGACATCTTATAAGTATTTGTTTGGTATGTAGCATCAAAAGTAATGACCTCTCCAAAATATTGGTATATAATTCTTAACCTAGCATCTGCCCAAAAGCAATTACCCATTACTCCCATTTTCATCAACTTCAACTACATAAAAAAAACTTGGATTTTTACATTGACTCTCAATAAAATATATATGTACATTCCCTGGGCATCTCCATCTTGAAGCAACTTTCTTATTTTATTACCCAAATAATTTTGAATATCGACCAGGATACATCCAACATTATAATCACCATCGGATTCTTTACTTAACACAAACATTATCTTGTTTGAAGGTATACCTGACTCATTGAGTGTATCTATAAGATTTCTGTGGGCATTTGTCATTACTCTATGCCCACAAAGCATGCTTGTACTCTTAGGAGAAAGAAGCTAATGATTATGATCCTCCACAAACTTACACACAAACCATGTATCTTCAATTTTCTTTAACCTAACATTTCTTTGCATCCCACTCTTGTTTCTACACACTTTGGACCTATTCTTTCTATGTCTTCATCACGTTTACGACGAAACCCTTCCTTTGAACAAACATATTCAATACCAACCAATATTCTATCTTTTTGAGTCTTTTGAGTATGATTTACTCATATGCCAAAGCCCTTTTGCCTTGCATATGCATTATTACACACATGAGCAACCTCTAATTTATCAAATACCATATCAAGACATGGTTCTAAATGCCTATTGCATGCAAAAAGGTTGATTTGAATAATTCAATAACAAGTCTACATCATTTTGATCTTCATTTATTTCTGACTCATCATGTACAAAGTCTTCCACCATATCATAAAGTGAGATTGTTTCAAGTTCTTCATTGCTCGCACTCATATTTTCAATTCAAGTAATTTTAAATTTCAAAACAATCTATAAAAAATAAAAGAGAAGAAAAATTCATAAGCAACGATTGAGAATAAATTCAACTTGTGTGATATTACAATGTCAAACTTTCCCAATTTGGCAAACTTGTTTTATTACAAACTTGTTTTAGGATACAAGTAAAGAGTAAATCCAACTACTTAGTACAACATCGAACAACCAATTTGAATTTTTATAAATTCAAAGTAATTCCACATAAGCACAACAAAGGTAGGGTACATTTGAACACCTTACTCAACAACTCAATAAACTCTACATAAATCAGCTCAAACTACATCTTTAATTACAAGTAAGAGAAAATTGACATTACAAGTGGGAGAAAATTATATTCGAAGCTAAAAATATTATAATAGCTGTCAAATAAATGATACTAGTTGTGTCCCAAAGTCTTAGGTTGATGGTGGGGAATTCAACAACCACAATAAGAAAACTTGTTGAAAAGGCATCTGTAAGAAAAACAAGATTCTCATTCAATTAAATTCATTTTAGTGTTGGATTCCTAATTGAACAAGCTCCAAAGAATAGCAAATCCAAAAATTTAAGTCAAGGTTTAAAAAAAAGAAACACAAATTGAAAATTAAATAAATATGACAGTATAATCACAACGGGACAACCTACAAATAGTTAGTTGCATCCAATGATAGTATAATCACACAAAAATAATACTCAAACAACAAGATTTATTAACAAATGCAACCTACAAATGGTACATCTCATGAATCTAAAGTTCGACATTCATCAATTCATTAGATAACAATCACCATAAAAATAATTATGGGGAGGCATTCAGCTTAAAAATAGTTCAAATCTAGATGACATTTAAAAAAAGGATGAAGCAAGCAATAAAAAATATATATTAACAGGTGAGGGCAAATTACTCATTATAGCAACGGAAGAGTTTCTGGCACTGTGAGTGCTATAGACTATACCATATAATTTCCAAGCATGAAAGTGCATACTGGACCATCTTTAGTTTGTACACTACATGAGTATAGCCCTTGGGATAACATTTCACATGATATTCACAAGCATTTTCACACGAAAACATTACAAAAGAAATTAAATTCAATTAATAAAAACTTTTAATTGCCCTAAAGGCAAAATTCTCATATACACAAATGGCAAAGCACCAAGTTACCCAAATAAATTCAACAAATTAACATACGCAAAAAACCACCAAAAAGTTCTATAGTTTTCTGATATGCCTAGAATCCCAAATCTCACTAAAAAATTCATCACATATAGTCTAATAATACCATTAGTTACAAAAGAAGCCAGATGCTAAAAACTCAATTTTATGTATTTACTCCAAAACAACAGCCAAAGCAATACATGGGTCCAATTACATAGAAAACCTATAAAAAAAAATCATAATCTAAAAAGTAAGCACGCAGTAATCATAATTTGGAGCCGAAATAAAAACCATAAGAACCCAGGCTAGTTGGAACAACAACAACAACAAAAAAACCCACAATCAAATTTTTTTTTTTAGGTTTGAACCTAATCCAATCAAAACCCATGAAAATACAAAAAAAAAAGCAAAATCGATACCAAAACAACAAAACCTATACCAATACGAATAGATTGATATCTAAAAAATAACCCAAACCCATCAAAATTTCAAAACCTAAAGTTTGGGGAAATAACTAATCAAATAATAAAAACAAATCATAAAAGAACAAACCTTGAGGTGGTGTGGCGGCACTTGCTCTTAATGACGTGTGTGGTTGCACTAGTAGCAGAGTGGAGCTCTGGTGCTCAGAGGAGAGGAGGAGATGAAATGGGATTAGGCGTTGGAGCTAGTCTTCAGGCCTGAATTGTCTGATACGTGTTTAAGGATTTTGAGTTTAATTGAGATGTAATTGTGTGTGCTAGGGTTTATTGGTTTTTCAATACAAATATGATGTGGCATTCATTTATTGGTTTAGCCCATTTACGCCACGTCAAGGTTTACTCTTTGAAATATGTTACTTTAGCCTAAATCATCAATTTAAATATAATTGGTATGGTAGATGAAGTTTGATTAATGCTTGGCTTGGAATATGACTTTATGATAAACCAGAGGCATGTCTAATATCCATCTTTAAATAATAATAATAATTGGAGATTTTGGTAGTTGGGTTTTAGCAAGAATGGCAACATTGAGCATTAGCTTTCAAATTTTATTTTATTTTTCATATTACAACATTCGAGTTTGTACTTTGGATATTTTAGTTAGCTAAACTTGTTTCTCCTATTATTTTGAAGGGGAAATGATTCCTTAAGAACTTGCCAAATTTGCGAAATCTCGTCAGTTAACATTAATTAAATGAGGGCAGAATGTTTTTCATAGCTTGGGATAATTATTGAGTACTCCTAGAGTACCATAAATGTGTATTCCCCCCTCTTACATAATTGTAGGTCCCACTAATTAAATTTATGGTAGGACCCACAATTTACGTGAGATGAGAGAGTACGTATTTATGGTACTCCCAGAGTATTCAATAATTTTCCCATGGCTTGAGGTGATTAGACCGAAATTTTGAGTATATACAATATGTTGGGAAATTTAAACCCCGGTTGATAGAATTAACAAGTTTTATGCCCAAGTTGTTAATTAGATTTATTGTGAATAAAACTTATTAAAACAAAAAAAAAATCAATATCATGTGCAGCGGAAAAGTAAATAAGACAAGATATAATAACCCAAGAAAACCAATAAAACAAACTAGTTTCACAGTAAAAACTTAGGGGGAAACCTTTCCAAAAAGAAATTCACTATAGTAAAGAAAAGTTTCAGATCTAGTACAAAACTTTTGTCCCTAGACTCTACAATCCCCGTAGATGAACTTACAGTAGAAACCTTCTACCGCTTCAGAACCTCTGAATTCTTCAATATATGAACGTCACCCTTTTGATGCACGGATCCCGGTATGTGACTAACTCCTTTGCACGAATCTTAGTATATGACTCACTCACCAACTTGAGGAAGAATGTTGGTTGCAAAATTCTTCACTTCATCAATAATAAAGATCAAGAAGCACTTGGTTACAAAACCCTAAGGCGTAAAGACGCAATAGCTTTTTTCAAAGAGAATAAGACATCAATCACCTTTTGCATGTGTTCTCTTTGTATTCACTTATGTGACGGCCTTTAAAATAAACCTTATATATGTCGAGGGTTGTGAGAAAAGAAACCCTACACAAATACATAAGCATGGGCTGAAAATTAGATTTGGGAAAATTAGATTTGGAAATCTGAATTTCGTAATTCTCGATAGATACCTCGGTAGATAGTATCTGTCGAGCCTTGATAGATAGCTATCTGTTGAGCAACTGTTGAGCTTTAATGAATCAGCACTTCTTCACTTGTTTCTTGGACATATTTTCATGGCTTCAATACTAAATTTGAACTCTTATTCTTTGAAGTATTAAATACATCCTAGATCTACCCAATTACAAGTAAAGTACGTTTTGCCAAAAGATTAGTCAATTACATAATATATGTCCTTAATACAATATATTACTCAAGTGTGCTTTTTATGAGTTTATGGCCTACACATAACTACATGAGCTTGCTCATGGGTCCATAGAATTTGCAAGTGTTTTCAAACCACTAGACAAAATCCACTTCCTAGGCTCATGAGTAAGCTTAAATAGGCTCTACTCTTGACCATCCATATCACACTACTTTAAATTTTCTACTAAAGATTACATGGGCTTGGGGCCATGAAAAAAATTAGAAAAAAAGGAAATATTAATGGGACCAAATTATTTTGGCTTGCTTTGTACCAATCCTTAGAAAAATTTGGTATTAACATGAGTTAACCTAAGAACTCTAAGATCATAATCCAACATCAAATATTGTTGCTACAAATTATATATATATATATATAAATCAATTGATATAACAACTAAACTAGTGGAGGGAAGGAGATCTGAATTGTGAATCTCATAAAGGAGAACAAACAATGCCACCAATATGGCTCTTGTCAACATCATTCACATATAAATAAATGTTGATTCTCACTCTCTTTTTAATAAATAGGTTTTTTTGGGGTTATTTTTATCATTTTGTCAATTTTTGTTAGCAATTTCATTATGTAGCCCAAAAAACAAGCATATTAGTGACGTAGCATCTCGAGTTTCAGAGAAATTGTTCAACTGGTAAAACATCTTTTCATTTATGGGGAAGGAACCATTTATGGGCATTGCCCGAGGACCATATAGGCCCATCATGCAAGAAAATGAGCATCAATTTGGCCGAAGAAGGGGAAATGAACAACCACCATGCCAAGTGAGGTCGAGGCAGACAGCCAAGGGAAGGCGTCGTAGGGGAGAGAAAGGGAGGCATGTTGAGGAAGCACCCATCACTTTCGCATTATATTCGTTGCACCAACAGGATAGTCGCATCAATGGAGCCTATGGAGGACATGATGCCCGAACAGTGCCCAAACAGCCTATAGCTCTCCCTACACTTCTCTCAAAGGAAGGATGAGACAAGTATCAAATAGGCATCAATCACCCTACAGCTGGAGGGTCAATATTAAGTGCAGACTACTATAAAATGAAGGGAGAACCCCATTAAAAGAGGATGAGAGAGAGAGAGAGAGAGAGAGAGAGAGAGAGATGCTCAAATTTGTGTTATTGTTAGCTTTGGAATAACTTCCTCGGTCAGCCGAGGGAACATTAATGCGAAACTTTCCTTTCCCTTGATCTTTTTACTTCTTGTTCCACTTTTTCATCTTTCTGCTAGGCCCACATACCCCACGTTAGACTCTGAGCCTAGGAATCCACGAGTTGATCTGCTATTCCCATTTCTAAACAACTAATTGAAGTGGGCTCGTACCCCAGGCCCAAGCCCCTAGCCTTTGGGCCCTTGGGAGCTCGAACACGACCCGCACATCATCATTTTTTTTTTTTTTGGTTAAAGACCCGCACATCATTAAATAAGGAATTTGGCTTCATTGTAGAAATTCTATCCTATCTAAAAAAGAAAACGAATGCTTTATTATTTAGAGCAAAAGGAAAATTTTAAAAAATAGTAATGACTAATTTGATCAAATAGACACTATAATGTTAATTTTCTTCTAATATATAATCATCTCTAATCCAGCTCATCACACAGTGTATATATATATATATCCCTTGATTACGACATTCAAAATCGTCCCGCTAAACAAAAGCGAAATGAAAAAGCGCCAAACTCCATGGAAGAACCAGACTCGTCCATCAGAGATCGCGAATCGGAGATCCTTGTCAAAGTAGTTCCAAAATGCAGAATTTCAAATCCCTAAATTTTCTCACCTATGCGGGTTCACCTCCGTCGCAATTCGAATTCAATTTCTCACTCGCTCTTCTTCTTATTCTAGATCGTGAAGAAAAAGCTTGAATTCTGCATTCACATCCGTTTCCGAAGATGCATGTGAATCTTCGAGAGTACTCGGTGGATTCATCTTCGATTTCTGAGATCTCTGACTCTAATCACAATGGAGAAATCGACAAAAGTAAGTTTGGATTTGAATCCATCCTGGTTCTATATTTATCGCCCTTTGTCATTTTTATGTGATATTTTGTTTTGATTTCTCTAAATTATCTACGATAAAGCAAGCACAAAAATGCACTATATAAATATATATATATATATATATATATATATATATATATATAATCTGCGAAATAAAAGGTACTCGCAATTTTCTGATTAGCTTGATAATTACGCTGGTTAATGATTAATTTGAAAGCATTTTGGTTTTGAGAAAATTTAGAAAATCAAACTAAAGTAAAATTTTCACATAACGTAGTTTGATTGATTAATCATTCTGTTTTTGAGTTTTTTGAATAATTTGTTTCATTTTTAAAGCTGCGAATCTGGCTATTTCTCAGGTCTTGAACTCGGTGGATACAGATCATTAATCTAAGAAGCTTCTGGATGCACTGATTAATCTAACAAGCACAAGAGGTAAGGGCCCTTATTGTTTGGCTTAGCAGGTTGGTTTATTTATTTTTTTTACTTCATGAGATGATATGCTTTGCATTTTCATTCCCCTCTGATAATCATAGTTGCTTTGAAGTTCAACTGATTGCACGAAACTTTTAAACGGAGTTGATTTCGTTGAATACGATTTAACATAATTGATTAGCATAATGTGCCTCTACGTGATCGAGAGAAAAGAATTTATCTCATCATATGAACTGTTAATTTATAATTTTATATAGACAGTAAGCTCTTTAAACTGCCTGTATGGCACGTGAAAATTCGAGCTTTAATGCCTTGGTCTCAATGGTGACATAGACTGGCAATGACCTTCTCTAAGTTTTAGGTAAATAGCTTTGTTTTTGTCTTTAATGCATCTGATGTATATATGGTTTTGAAAAATCTGTAGGTTAGCACCAATACTCAGAAAAGGATGAGAAATTATACTACTTGCTCACTAAGAAGTCACTATGATGCAGGACAAAGCCTTAAAAAGGCAATTTGATGTAGGATCTTTAGGATTTTAGCATGGAGTTTGAATTCTTGATGCACTTGAACGGTTCTTGAATAGGGTTTAGGCAATAAAAATGTTGGATCTTGAATAAGCTTGATGGTTGTTTGGTGTTAAAAACAGTAAATATATATTTTTTGATAATTAAAAAAAAAGAAAAAAAAAGATACAATGAAAAATAAAGAAAGATAAACACTAATCAATCATATCTAGGTTTTCCCGAACAATCACACTTAAGTATAAGAGAAGACAATCACACCCTCAAAGCTTAACATAAGCTGTTTGAATTTTTTTAAACTTAGAAGGACTAGAACTACTGCCTGTGTACTACTACTTGGTCTTTTCATCAATAAGAGTGTTACTTATCAAAAAAAAAAAAAAGACTAGAACTCTAAATATCATATTCCTAAAAAGACTAGGACTACTAATAATAAAGAAAAAAGTATGCAAGAACTTCTATGCCAAATAACAAAATGACTCAAAAATACAAAATAAGACTCATGGGCTTTGTACAGCTAAGGAGAACCCATTCCAAAAAAATAAAATTTACCAGCTTGGCCTTGTTATGGTAAAACTTAATTAAAATTGATCCAGCAATAAATAAATAAAATAAGGCTCAATTGAACTTAGTCTAAAACATCCCAAATTAATGCTTAAGTACAACAGGTTGTCATTGCCTCTTTTTGACAGATGGAAGATAATATTGAACAAATATTTGGGCTACTTCAAGGTAGCTTGACTCGAGTCCTCCGGCACAAGAGTGTAAGTTGTTTTCAATTGATTGAGCTTGCTTGATTTAATACAGCTTTTTCAATGTTCACATAATATTTACATACAAAAAATATAAACTAATCCTAAAAGAAAGAAACAAATAACAACAGAAATTTAATCCAAACTTAAAGTCTAATTGTTTTTCCATTTAAAAAAGTAAAGGCTCCAGCTGTCCAGAGGATTTTTTTTTGCACATAACATCTCCCTTCCCCTTTAAATAATAAATACATCCCTTGTCCTCTAGGAAAAAAACTCTGGCTATCTTTGTTAGGCCTATTCAGCATCTTCCCATGTGGCATCTGTAGGTGACAATCCTTGCTAATAAATTTGAATTTTAACCTTCTTTCCTTTGGTCTTCAATCCAGCATTGCTTGGGGTCATGGGACTAACCTACCCTGCTCTAATCAGGGGCAACTGTGATTGAGAAAAAACATTCTTCCCAAGTTTCTCCTTGAGCAATGAAACATGAGAAACTACATGAGTCTGAGAACTAGCAGGTAACTCCAATTATAAGCTATAGCTCTAATAATTTTCATATTTTCATAGGGTCCATAATTCCTCGGTGCAAGCTTTAGATTGGCTTGTAACAACACTAAGTTGCCTTTATGGCTGCAATCACAAATACATCCAAATCACGGCTTATTATTCCTTTTCTTGGTGGTGCTTATTATGCACCCTCTCCATATGAATATGAGAATCTTTGAGACTGGTCTTAAGGGTCTTGAGGAGTTGATCCCAGTTCAATAGTTCTTGTTCCACTGCCTTTACCCATACTGTGCCAGTGACATAAGTGAGAAAATTGGGAGGTGGTTGGCCATATACCACTTCGAAGGATGTTATGGTAGTGCTCTATTTAAGTCAGCCATTTTGCCCAGTCATTGGGTTGATAACTAGTGAAATATTTCAAATACATTTTTTTATGTCTTATTAACAACCTCTGTTCGTCCATTGGTTTGTAGATGGTTAGTAGAGCTGAAGTTAAAATCAGTCCTGTTCAAATAAAACAGTTTAGTCCAACACAAGCTTGTAAAGGTAAGATATCACCAACAATGATGTGGGGTATTGCATGGAGCTTAAATATCTGATCAAAGAAATTTGACCCTGCCTTATCAAAAAAATATATATATATAAAAAGGCAAGAAATTTGACCCTGTGGCCATGTAAGGATCACTAATGGGGATAACTGAGCATACTTTGATAGTCTATCCACTACTACCAAGATAGAGGACTTACCTTTGGATATGGGTAGACCATCAATAAAATCCATGGAGATATCTTCCCATACCTAACTAGGAGTCGTAATGGTTGAAAAGACCTACTGGGTTGAGTTGCTCCACCTTATGCTATTGATAAATTGCATACTGCCGTATGCAGTCTTTGACGTGTTCTCTTATGTATTTCCTATAAAATTTGGACCTAACATGGTGTAGTGTTTTTGATAGCCTTTATAAGTGCTTACATGAAACTGCCTGATGATGTCTTGGATAAGAGAGGATTCGTGTTTAAGATAGATCTTTTCCTTAAAGAATAAAACTCCATTTTCTATACTTGCAAAGGCCCACGGCTTCACCTTCTTGAGCGAGGTGAACTAGCTTCTGTAGATTGGGGTTGGAAGAATTTTCTTCTTTAATGGTGTCCAACCGGCTAGGAGTTGGATGAGATAAGGTTGCTAGCTCCGCAATGTCTCCCTCCTGCCTTTGTGACAAGTCATTCACACCCTTATTCTCACTCTCTTTTTTATAATTATTAGTAAAATCAAACCTCACTAGCTACATCCATGTTTGCTGTGCAGGGTTGGCAATCCTTTGGATCTATAGATATTTGAGGTTCTTTTGATCCATTCAGATTATAAATTATCGTCCCAAAAAGTAGGAAGGCCATTTTTGTACATCTAACACTAAGGTAAGGAGTTCCATCTCATATGTTGACATCAACAGATGTTTTTCACTAAGAGCATCACCAAAAAGTCTATGGGTTGCTCTTGCATTAAGACAAGCCCTATCCCAGACCTAGATCAATCACATTTTACAGTGAACTTTTTGTTGAAATTAGGTAAGGCAAGAACAGGTGTTGTAGTCATGGCCTCTATGAATTGTTGGAAAGCTTGATCAGCCGCAAGACTTCATGTAAATGAATTTTTTATTATAGAATTTTGTTTAATGGGGCTGTGATCTTGCCATAATTTTGGATAAACTTCTGATGGCAGGCCTTCACCCCAAGGAACCCTTACACGGTGGTAGTAGTTTTAGGTATTGGCCATTCTAACATGGCCGAGACATTTTAAGGGCTGACAGCTACTCCTCTTGAAATGATATGTCCCTATTATTTCACTTCAGTCCGCACAAATTGACATTTCTTCTGCTAAACTAACAGTTGATGTGACTGAAGAATGGTGAAAGTTTTTTCTAAGTGAGCTAAATGGTCATTCCTTGATTTACTAAAAACTATTATGTTGTCAAAGAAAATTAGGATGAATCTGTTCAAGCGTGCTTAAAATACTTCATCCGTGAGGGCTTGGAAAGCGGTGGGTACATCAGTGAGGCCAAAGGCATCACTAGGAACTTGAAATGCCTATGCTAAATTTTAAAAGCTGTTTTTGGAACATCGTCTAGACAAAAACACGACCCGGATGGTACTCACTTCATAGATCAGAGCTTCAAAGAATGTTGTGTCCCATGCAATTCATCAAGTAATTTTGTCAATGATCGGAATGAGAAATTTGTCTTTGATGGTTAGCTTGTTCAATGATCTGAAATCCACACACATACACCATGAGCCGTCATGTTTTTTAATGAGGATTACTGGCGATAAGTTGGGGCTATTACTGGGTTTGATTATGCCAGAAGTCAGCAGCTCCTTTACTAGATGCTTGATTTCGGTCTTCTGCCAATATGGGTACCAGTACGGCTGCACACTTACTGGTCCACTGCCAGGTTGCATGGAAATTTTATGATCATGACTTCTTGGAGGGGGTTAGGCCACTTGGAGCTTGAGGCAACCTGGAACTTCTCCAATAACAGATGTAATTCTCGGCAAATTGGAGGGGGAAGAATTTTGAGGACTGCCCTCTATTTGAAGCAAAACCCCATGCCTCTAATTTTCTGTAACCTAGCAGAGGTGCAGTTCCTTCACAATTCTGTCTACTACTTGAGATTATCCTTTTAGAACAATCTCTCTTCCATAGATGTTGAACTTCATCCACAGCCTTGAAAAGTCTCACAAAATCTCACCTAGAGATTGTAGCCACTGTAGTCTCAAGACTATATTTTATCCTTCTAAAGGAAGAATAAAGAAATCTACTTGGGTAGTAAACCCATATAATTTTAATGGCACACATTAAGAAATCTGCATGGGTAATAAAACCATGAAATTTTAACAGCACACACTTCCACTGACCTTCACTTTTCAATTCCTCCTTGGAATCTACCAGTACCTTAAGCCTTCCTTTTATGGTTGGTGTCAATTTGGTTTTATTGGCCAAATCCTCACTCACAAAGTTCTGAGAGCTACTAGAATCAACCAAATACCAAGGGTGTCATGTGCTTGTGTTGTCCTTGAAGCTGCATGATGTTTGGTGCAAGAGGTCCACTTATTGTGTGAAGAGAAATCCCAGGCACCACCTCTTCACTTCCCATCTCAATTTCCATATCCACCTCTTGATTGTCTTCCTTGGAACATGCTTCAATCAAGAACAACTTTTTGCCTTGGTGGCTTGGGTTATAATTTATTGCAGTTGAAACATAGCCCTTTCTCCCTTATTTCCTGCAACTTGATGAGAATCATTCGCCTTATGGGCAGGGTTGGTCATGCGGACGGACCTCCTTTTTCTTGAGTGGCGTTGGTTGTCATGATGGTCTGGAAATTCTATCATTGAGACATGTTTCTAGCCTCATGTAACCTGGCCAAGCCAATGACTTGGGTTAACGTGGTAGGCCTTCCTGCGAGAACGTCTACTTCAATGGTGTTCTTCAGTCCATTGGTAAAACAGCTCACCTGCTGTCCTTGTGGGGAGATGGACAACTTTAGCCAACAGTTTTTAGAACTGTGTTCGATAGTCCATGATTGTGCCACTATGCTTCAATTTGGTTAACTATCCAAAGTAATCTACATATTGTGTTGGTTTTAACCGAGAGGTCCATCTTTAAATCCACCCTAAGAAATTGTACCCATCTCTTGTTTCATTTGAAACCGAAGTTGAGCACCCCCTTCTAAATGAAAGGATACTAGAGCAACTTGGTCTTCAATGGCGTGGAGCTGTAAGAACTGCTTTACTCAACAAAGCAGACTTGTGGGGTCTTCCTCGCCATTGAAGCAAGGGAAGTAGATTTTAGCCATTTTGGGGACATAAGAATGTTGTGTCACCTATCTTGTTGCTTTGTCTGATTCTTGCTTACTGTTGCCACATCTTGTTTTGGAGCAAGAGCTTTCCCCTTCTTCATGGTGGATAGACAGTGTTAATCTTAGGAAAAAGCTTTGATATGCGCTCGAGAATCTGTTGTTGACCAGTAAACAAATAGCTCACAGTGTGATTAAGTGCTCCACCTTTGGTCCATACCCAAGCAGCTCTTATACAATGTACAACGGATTGTTGTTCCCTATTTTGACAGATGGTAGATAATTGAACAAATATCTGCGCTACTCTACTTTAAGGGACTGGATCGGGCCTAAGTCAATAGACCTAGCCGAAGTTGAAGTGACTTCATTAGTTACTGACATCCAGCAGGGATAGCAGAATTCTCCCTTCTTAACATGTGTCCTACCAGTCTAATCTGAATATCTGATGCTTACATGTAACAATGATAACATCCACTTTGCCAAAGTGGCCTTTTAACACATTATTTCTTAAGGAAATGTGAAGATTTATTCAGTCTGGGGATAACTCGGAGAGGTCTGCTGGCAAAGGCATGTCCTCCGCATTCCATTTGTCCTTCACTGATTTGATGATCGCAGTCTTGTCAATAGTCTATGATGAGTGGTGTTGTTTGTTGTCCAGGAACAGCTTTGTTTTCTGAAGAGGACTATTTATGACAAATTGTCCACAGAGAATTATAAACATAAAGCTGTTTTAAACACTGACTCATGCTCACACACAGTTAGATATGTTTGCGTTTGAAGTTATACCCCGAGGATAACTTTATGCTATTACTAATAAGTTAGAAAATTAATATTTGTGATAATTCACCAAAATTCTTGAGCACCCAGGATTATCTCTCTACTAATTTGATTGTCTATTTTGTCATTTTAAAATGTCATTTAGTAGTTGAAGTGTCTCTATTGAGTCAAGACTTGTCTAATCTGTCTGTGATAGTCTCTATTAAAATGATCAGCTGACCAACCCTGGTTATAGGTGCAGATGCTTCAATGTAATGAGAGAGAGAGAGAGAGAGTTCAACCAAGATGATGCCTTCAAAAATATATGATCGAAATGATATCTTCAATATGAGAAGTATATGATCCAAGCAGACACATCATCCGTACATGATAAATATTACTGTAAAGAAATCATAGTGGTAGACTGGTAGCTAGGGACATGATATGGAGGGTTCAAGTAAAACCAGTCAAACATAAGCAGTCAAAAAAAACTTTCGAAAATAAAGAATAAACTAGAGAAAGGACTTCTTATCCTAGGTTATGGTAGGGAAAAATGTGCTAAGAAAAGCTAATGGTGGTCTTTCAGATGCATCGTCCCAGTCCTTAAAAAGCTCAGTAGCTGCCACATGGTTTATCCCTGTAGTTAATTACCTTGTTTTTAATGATGTAAAAGGGCACCAAGCATGACCTTTGTAGGTTCCTTTATGGAAGCAGTTAAAACTTACTTGATGGGGATGAGAAAGAATCTGAATGGATAAACAGCTATACACACCAAGAGAAATTTTATAGGCTCTCTTTCTCGGAAAGTGATTTTTTGAAGGGACAGATAAGAATCTAATTTGACAGTTAAATACTCAATGGGTCAATAAAAGAAGCTATGAAACACACCAGTAGGAATCAGAGAGAGGGTGGGTGGTGGGGTAGCTGCAGTAAAAAGCTAATGATTTAGTGTAACCCACAAGAATATTTAAGTTAATGAATAAGAGAGTGAAACGAGATCTAGCTGTACTTAAAGCCTTAAAGGCAAGGATTTAGTGTAATCCACCAAATTTGAACTGTTGAATGAGATTCTGAAACCTGTGTATTGTGTATTTGAGAGAGAGGAGTAGAGGCCAATGGGCTGTAACCCAAATGGCACTTCCAACACCCCTAGAAACGGGATGGTGGGTATGATGTTGCAGGTTCTAATCCTTCGTGGTGCGTGAGTTAGATAACTAGAATAATGGTTTTGTATAATCCAGGAAAGTAAAGCTATTATGTGGGCTTCTAGTACAATCTTTGGTACATGAAAGATGGTAATAATAAAAAAAGTGTCTTCCCATTGAAAAGTAAATGGAATAAACCATTTCCTAGTGCCTCATAAGACTGGATTTGCTCAACTATGTTTCTGTAACATTTGAAGGCACAAATTCATCAGTGGAAATGAAAATAGGTAAAATTTGGAAGCATGGCTTTTGAAATTTATGTATCAATTATAGAATCTGCCTAGGTACATAGCTTTTCTAAGTCTGAAATAGGCAGATTAGCAGTGAACACATCCATGATCTGAAGTTTTAAACATCCTTAATTGGTTTTTAGAGTAATTTGCAGACCTTTACAGAAACATGTAACATCAAAGAAAATTTTTATTCATGTATTTACATATTCCCTTGGGAAAAAATAGAATACTTTGGGAGTACATTCTGTTTTGTGTGTGTGTGTGTGTGTGTGTGTGTGTATTTATTACAATAAACAAATCATTTGGAAGCACTTAGCTGGATGTTTCAAGAAATGTTTAGGGCATGCTTAGTCAGAGACGCATTGATTATTATGATGCTTATATACCATCTTGCCTTGACATTTAACTCATTAAAACATCAGCATGCATTTGAATTTGAGAATAAAATCCTGTGGTCCTTGGAAGGTTATGAAAATTGCATTATCTTCAATTCTTCATGATAGTTTTGGAAAGCATGCTGTGAAGATGTAATTGTTCCCCACTTAAATTATATTGCTAGTAAATTGTCTTGCCAGCTCAGTATCACCTAGAAAGCACATAAGAAGCATACAGTGCTCCTTTCTTCTACCGTTATTTGAGGGTGTTTATATACATGCTGTGACTTGGTATAGGGCTATCATTACTATTTTAAGAAGGAAAATGCCAAAGCTACTCTACTAACTTTACTACAAAAAACTTACAAACTGAACTGGTAATGAATTGGTGCCACATTAACTATATATTAGATAAATTTCTTAATTACCTTTTGCTTTGTGATTTAAAAGTTGACGCATCAATTTGTAAGATTTATACAGTAAAATTTTTAATAACTGTAGCGTCACTCTTTTGAGAATATATGTGACTTTGGATGCTGCATATGCTGTAATGCTTATCCTGTGAAAGGCAGCCCACAGACTAATTAAACTCCAGATGAGTTAAATGAAAGGTTTGGAAAAAAAAAAATTATAGATGCTTAGCTAAAAAGTAGATCATTGTGTGTTGAATTTTTCTGAAGTTGATTCCTGGTGGCATATTCTGATCTCTAAATAGGGATTTGTTCTGGTTTATAAAAACATTTTGATCCTGGTTTGAGCTTCGTTCCTTCAGAAAACTTGAGTATTACCATGGCTATCTCATGGGATATGTAGAGATCCAGCAATGATTCCTCACGTCAGACAGTACACAACTACAACCATAGTAAGGTATCATTCAGAT
This sequence comes from Castanea sativa, assembly GCF_040712315.1. NCBI lineage: Eukaryota > Viridiplantae > Streptophyta > Magnoliopsida > Fagales > Fagaceae > Castanea > Castanea sativa. The sequence continues at coordinate 13,382,406 of NC_134014.1, forward strand.
TTATGGAATGCAGGTTTTCTAAATCATCTTCATTCAGCCTTCAACATCCATCTACAATAAATAGTATACTTTCTGGTGCTCTTTAATGTTGTGTCACTTTTTGATACTGTTGTTTTATTGTGTCTCACACAAGGGAGGCAATGTCACTTGAGCATCAATAATGCCCACTTGCCCAGTAGTTTTCCAGCCTCTCCAAGAATATTTAAAGGTTTCTCAGTAAAATGTCCCTACTAATATTCACATGGTACCATGATTTTGATGAGAATAAGGATTAGGTTCATGATTAATCAAAATTTTAGACAAATTAAAAAAATTATAAAATTATACTGCCATTTAGAACTTTTTCTTTATCTCAAAGTCTGGTTGTCAACCTTTTATTTGTGTTAACTTTGTTTGTATTTTAAAAAACTAAATAATAATTGATTTGCTTGAAACTTTACTTGGTGGTCTCTGAATTTTGTCCAATGAAAGAAAGCGATTGGGCTTTTGAATTTTTCATTGAGTGCTTCGAGCGTGATAGTTATCATAAATGTCAAGTGGGGAAAAACCATTCACTGGTTAATGGGGTTCCTATCTTGATAATTATGATTATGATATAATAATTAGTGATTGCATTGGATAAAATATCTGGTCCACTAAGGAGCAGGGACCCCATTGCTGGAAATGTGGAGCTTAACTGTCCACACCTCATAAAAGGAGGAAAATTCCAAAATTCTAACCAATACAAAACAAAAGGCCGGAGATAGAGAAGTGCCAGAGAAACAACCCACATTGCACATGCATTTCGTTTGTTTATCATTTCTTTTGTGGATCATCATCCCCCCATAATCATTGCACGGAATGAAAACAAATATTTATGCGGGACCCTCAGTCCAGTCAACTAGTGGAAGCCAACACCACAGAATCACCCAATTATGCTTTGACACGTCAACAATACACATATTTCTTTTTTTTTTTTACCTTATTAAACTTTGCAAATTTCAACGGAAAAATGAGGATTTAGCATTAATTTTTGAAGTATGTAGTCAAAAGGCGTATTTTCAAATTATGTAGCAAAATATCCTTATTTTGGAACTTGAGTTTTGTGTATTTTGTTATTTAATTTTTTTTGAAAATTTTGTGCATAATTAATGTCGAGTTTTACTTAAAAATATGCATAAAACTCGATATTGCTAATATTGAGTTCTAGTTAGAACTTTGACAGTAGCAATAACAAGTTCCAAAACAAATGTATCTTTTGCTACATAATTCAAAAAGGGGGTTGTTGACTATGTAGTTAAAAAATTAATGCTAAGCAGTCATTTTTTTTCAAATAATTGCTCTTCATCATCAGATCTAACTATCTAAAACACCATTTGATTTTTGGTGTCAGCTGGGTTTAAACTTTAGATCCGACTTTATTTCATTCTTTTTCGGTAGTCATGTTCAATGAGACATTTAAACCAGTTGTGTTATTGTGGTTGTGATTACTCACTGCTATTGATCCCACACCAACCTTTCAGTTCATTTACCAGCACTTGCTAGTATGCCTTTTTAGCTATTTCGTACGTTGTTTTTTCTTAGTAATTAAGGAGGGGAGTAGAGCCTACGTCTTAATTTCTTGACAAATGTTGGTAAGCTCATTGAATTTCCTTGGGTTGTGATTTTATGTTATTTATTTCAGATGTTGAATTACCTTTAACAAGTTCACATTGTGATTGTGACCATAATTCCAGAAATTTTGCTTTAGAGAGGGAATTCGTTTATATTTAGTGAAAAAAAAAAGTCAATGAAATTGTCGATAATATTAAAAGCTGTTTCTCAAGAAGAAAAAAAAGATTTGAAAAGGATAGTATATGGCAAACAATATAAGACAAATGTTAGTTAATGTAGTGAGGTAGAGATTGTTAGTTAGAGCACGATTTTCTGAGAAAAAATTAGATGACAGCTGGAGATTGCCCATATTTCTCATATTTTCTTGGAACAATTTTCTTTTTTTGTGAGAAATTTTACTCCACTACAATGCTACATAAGTTAAGGCCCACTGGCCCAGTGACACATTGTAGAATATATATATATAAGTTAAATTTAATAAATGTTTGAAAAATTAAACGAAAAAAACAAGCCGAGCCTCTTGTTTTTTTTACCTAATATGTTTGAATTTTTACCCAAACATTTTCTATTATATATCTACTACATCATAAAATGAACCTTAATGATTACAATGAAAGAAAACCAAGATAGAAACTTCAAAATTGTCACTTATAGTGTTGCATTAGGTATACTGTGAGAGGATCTTTGACCTCTCATATTTCATGAATGTGAGTTGAGATAAAAACATATAAAATCTCATCCTTTAAAGGCTTTGTCAAAATAAAATAGAAAGGTTAAAAGGCCAAACTTCTTTGTAATAATTAACAAAGGTGCTTATTATCTCATGCCACTGACTGACTCATTCTTAAATATAATAAAGCCCCCTCTCACAAATAAACAAAAAAATCCATGTGTATAAAGTGCCATTACCACTGGAGCATTATAATGCAAATACATGTACTATGCAATCTCTAATAATTTGAACCCTGACCTAACCAACCACCAAAGACTAGCAAAATAAGCAACAAAACGTTAAAGTAGGGGGTGATGGGTGGGAGGCACAACATCACAAAACACAAACACAACACAACAACGCAAAGCAAAATTAAAATTTAAAATAAAAATGAAATTTGTGAACTGACTCGTGCTATCTTCTGATTCCTTTATAACTCTCTCCCTTCACATTTCGCACCGTTCCGTTCCTCATTCTCTCTCTCTCTCTCTCTCTCTCTCTCTCAAACACAAACACAAACCCAAACCCAAACCCAAACCCAAACCGTTGGATCCGAGCCTATGTGAAAATAGAGTACTATCATTCTCTCAAAGGTATATAGTTTCTCTTACCTTTCTTTATTTTGGTTTGTAAACTATATATCCTTATATATATATATAGCCTTACACGTTTTCGAATCAAATTTATTAGATTTCGATACCAAACAATTTTGGTAAAAAGCTCTGTGGGTGGGTACTCTGATGGCGTCAACGCTGATCTCAAACAACGTCGTTTCCAACACTGATCGTTCACGAAAGAAAAAGAAGAAGAAAATCCAAGCCAGAGATCAACAGCTACAACAACATGAAGAAGATAAAAACCACAACAAATGGAAATCCGAGGCTCAACAACAAATTTACTCTTCCAAGCTCCTTCAAACTCTCAGCCAAGTCCACCTCAGCCCTCCTCCTCCTCCTTCGGCTACGGTTACGGCTACGCGGCGCGGTCGAGCCGTGCGTGAAGCCGCTGATAGGGTCTTGGCTGTGGCGGCTAAGGGAAAAACACGGTGGAGCAGAGCCATCTTAACGAACCGGCTCAAGCTCAAGTTCCAAAAGAAGCATAGGAAGCAGCAAAGAGTGGTGAGTGCCCCCGGGACTAGCCGGTCGCCCAAGAAGCCTAGAGTGAGCGTGTTGAGGCTAAAGGGGAAGAGCTTACCGGCTGTGCAGAGGAAAGTGCGTGTTTTGGGCCGGTTAGTCCCCGGTTGCCGGAAACAACCCTTGCCGGTGATTCTAGAAGAAGCTACCGATTATATAGCCGCGCTTGAGATGCAAGTCAGAGCCATGACCACCCTCGCCAACCTTCTCTCCGGCTCCACCTCCTCCTCCTCCTCCTCCTCCGCCAGCTCTAGCTCCGCGCCGCCGCCGCCCTCGCCCTCTAGCTGAACACACTTTTCTCTACTGCCACGTGTCCTTTCCATTATCTCTTCTTTCTTTCTTTCTTTTTTTCTCTCCCCTATCTCAAATCTCTCTATTAATTCTCTGTTAAATACGATGTTGCCTTTTTCTCTTGCAAGTAAAATTGAAAATCTTTTCATACTACCTTGAAATAATTTTTTTTTTTTTAATTTCGTTTTGATATAATTAATTAGACATGAGAAATTAAATATTTTCGTTGAAAATATTAGAAAATGCTCACCGAGCTACTGGCAAATCTAAATTTATTTCTTAACTTAATTTTGTTACAACATAGCCTACTATCTAATCTTTTGTTACCGACTATTAATCTGGTAGCGATTGTAGGTGTTACTATTGATAAAGTGTAAGTTTTTTGTTTTTTTGTTTTTGAGAAAAGATAAAGGGTAAGTTTATGAATGAATGAGGGTGATGATAAAAATAATTATTATCAATAGTAGAGTTTTCCAAATTTTATTGTATTCATAAATTTAAAGGGGAAAACAAAAAGTATTTAGGCAATAGGGCTTAATTGGAGTATTTTCTTAAGAAAAATAAAATAGGCGAAGAGGAATTATTCGGAAATATTTTTTATTTTTGTACTTTGTTTCTAATTTTATTATTTTTTGGAAATAATAATAAAATTCAGGGCTTGTGGTTGTGGTTATGCGCATTTAATTCAGTGCTGTAAAGGGCATTCAAAGCGTGCTTCTTTACAAGATCTTTCATGGTGATAACATTGGGTAAGATTATTAATATTATAGTATCAGACAGACATACTTGCCGGGATTATTATTTGTTATTATTGGATGGTAGGCAGGGTATGTTGTGCACATTTATTAATTTCTTATTCAACATTGTGCTAATATATGATTGGATGATATTTTGTTTTCTTAAAAAGGAATACTTGTATAACATTCTCATATGAAAATTATTCATCCAAAAAAAAATAGTATATGAAAAACTCTTTTATTCCGACACATAATTAATTAATGGTTCCAATTTTTATGGGTTATTTTTGCAAAGGTGGTGGGGGACCAATTATGACAATCTTATTCTTACCTTACTATGCTCCTTCATGTATATGAATCATAATTCGACATAAGTGTCACTTAGGTTGATTGTTTCGGACTATATGAGGAAAATTCATTGTTTCAATATCTTAATTACAATGTCACGACATTCTCATTGTATTTGGGGAACAAAATTCATTTTGACATAATTATGAGAGAAAACAAAAATCTTACACGAATTTCCCTCTTTTACTGGTGGTCTATATTATTGGTTTACTAGATTGAAATTCAATGATGGCCTATTTTTGGTAAAAGCAAAGCAAAAAATTGTCAAATAGTGTCATTTCGTTTGGTATAATTAATCACTTATTACAAGCAATGGGAAGAAAAAAAAATTGACAAAGACACCTTTGTGATTTGCATTAACTGGGATTTGCTTTGTATAGAAGTCAAAATGGGACACATGTAGTATGAGTTTACCATGGTGGTGACGGGGAGAGAGAGAGAGAGAGAAGTGGATAGTGATTATAGTGATCACTGATCAGAGAGTTAAAGTGAGCAGAGAGGAACATGTGGGAGTGTCTTGAATAGCTAACTCCACTGCCCAAAAGTTGCCGAAAGCGCCAAAACAATTTATGAGACAAGCATTGTTAACATGTCACATGGCTTCTTTGTCCCCACGTTAAATAGTGCAATTTTATTTTGATTTTTTGATTTTTGACACTCCCCGAAACCCAAAGTATTTGGTCGCATGTGAGAGCTATCTGAAACACCATTCAACAGTTTCAATCAAGGCTATTTAGCCACACACAAAAAAAAAATCAATCTAGGTTCACCAGCCCTACTAAAGTCTAAAATGAATGAATGAATGAAAGATGGTTTTAGAGACAGGGTCCCCTAGACAACCCAGGCCTAGTTATGAGAGTCACTCTCAAAAAAAAGGACTAGTGGGTTTGACACCTGTTTCCTCTTTGTCTCAAACTATTGTTTTCCACTGTATAATACCACCTCTTGAGGCACACGGATACTTCTTATTAGTTTCATCACTATCAGTTGGATTGGCTTGGAATGGAATGGGTTAATAATGGGAGACTCTAAATAGGGTAAAAAAAAGGACCACTTGTTTTGCCCCCCTCTCTCTCTCTCTCTCTCTCTCTCTCTCTCTCTCAAGAGAGTCATTTTTAAATACTTTTAGAGTACAAAGAATGATGCTCTCTCCTCTCACATTCATAGTAAGATCCGCTCATTAAATTCATAGTGAGATCCACCATGAATATAAGAGAAGTGAGTACCATTTCTCCATGCTCCGAGAGTACTTAAGAATTTTTCTCTTCAAAATATTTTTATAGAGTTCACAGTTAATGTATGACCTTCAAAAATTCTAATTATCTAATTTAGGAAATATTTTATAAAAAAAAAATTGAAAATAAATTTTTAAAGAAGTTAGTCATTTTTTTTTTTAAGATCCTAAAATAGTTTATAAATAGATGCTCTAAGGATATATACTAATAACACCCATAAATTCACGAGTTTCAAATTGAATCTTGAATTTTTAAAATCGTATTAATTTAAAACTCTAATCAAATCTCATATTAAACCAAAAAAGTCCGGATTTAGATTGACATGATTTCATCATGACTTTTGAGTGGAATTGTAATATACTTTTGTGTTAAAATTCATTTCTCTCTCCCTTGTGTGTGTTTGTTTCTCAAAAAAAAAAAAAAAAAAAAAGATTGATATGATTTCTAAAGTTTATGATAATCTCAAACAAATGAAACTATGGTTCCGTTTGGATACAGCTGAAAATTAAAAACTGAAAATATCGTAGTAAAATAATTTTTAAATGTGTGAATAGTACTGCAGAACCCATTTTTAATAAAAAAATTGCTGAAAAAGTACGTGAACAATGCGTACACAGTGCATTTGTCCCCTCGTAGTAGAAACGAAAAAAAAAAAAACTGAAAACGCAGAAAACTCAAGACGTGAACGCTATAAACTGTATCCAAACCAAGCTTATGACTTCTATTAGGTTAGTTTATACATATCTTTAATTTTAAGGTTTAATTTAAAACTTTTGAAATTTTAAGTTTTAATTTGAAAACACACTTAAAATATAAGGTTTAAAATGTAATTTTCTCTTGCTCTGATTTTAAGGGTGTAAAAAGCAGGAGTAATTATAGGAAAAATCTACATAAGTTGTCAAAGAGCACATGGTAGCATTCATTTCAATCAGGATACAAACAGTAGAATGCAAATGCATCCATGTGACTTATTTAAAACCCACATTTAAAGTTTTACACAAATCAACCAATCAGTGTCAGTGGAATGCGAGCATTGGGGTGCAGGTAAAAAAGAGGAACGTTAAAATACATAAATGGACTATCATAACTTGTGGCATGTAGAGTAGTGAACGGTAAAGATATATTTTTTACATGATATATTTTTACATGATTCACTATCATTCTTTTATTAATCACAACTTTTTACATAATGAGTAGACTTATAATACAAAATTATGTCAATTTATAAATTCCTAACCTTTCTTTAAAATTTAAAAAAAAAGCATTTGAGTTTGAGAAATCAGAGTTTGGTTTATTATTAGAAAAAGAAAGAGAAAGAAGGAAAAGAAGAAAAAAGGGAATTGGGAAAACTGTTTATGTGTCACATCAAGCTCTAGCTCCAATTATTGGGATCAAAATGACAAGGCGTGAGCAATTTTTTGAAGGAGGGCTACATTACCTTTGTAGGCCTTAGCTTATTGAAACTCGTGACACCAACTTTTAAGCACATGTTAGTCACAGCAAAGAAGTTCGTAAAATCAAAAAGAAGGGGTGGAATGCACGCAGCGACTATAGATTATTCCCTTTGTTTTATGACCCCCCCGCTTTTGTTCAAAGTATCACATTATTGATTTGATTAAGATATATTTATCTTTTAAAACGGATGTGATTAAGATATATTTATCTTTTAAATGGATGTGATTAAGATATATTGAGGTGGTTATTAGTGGTATTGTCATACTTTTACTATGATTAAAAACCCTTTCTCCCAATTAATTCTAAGAGGGGAAAAATTGAGATCTTTATAGGTTTTTTTTCTTTCTTTTTGGGATAGATACGCAAATAGTGGGAGGGAGGGAGATGGCTTGAACTTCAAATCATAAATATAGAATATTGTAGAAGATATCATTACCATTAAACTATTGTTTAAACTTCAGATCTTTATAAATTTTATTAGTAGAAAATACAGCTTTCTTAGGCTGCGTTTAGTTGAATGTAAAATATTTTCCGAGTGTAAAATATTTTCAGGTGAAAATATTTTCGGGAAAGGAAAATATTTTCAAGTATTTGGCTGCATTATGAAAATTGTTTTAGAAAATATTTTCATGTGTTTATTTGCATTCTGAAAATGCTATTTTTCTACTAGTTTCTCACATTTTCTCAACTTCAAAACAAATTTTATAATAGAAAATTTCAATATATAAACTTAAAAAAACAAAAATCAAAACAAAACCATTCATTAAACTCAAACAATTTGGTCAAACTGAGAGAGGGAGGAAGAGAGAGTGATAAAAAATTGAGGGAAGGGGACATGTAGATCGAGAAAGATAGAGATCAGTCATGGGTGGGTTATGGAGACGATCTTGGCGGTGCTGGGGTGCGATCTCGGTGGCGTGATCTCGGTGGCGTGATCTTGGAGGTGAGGTTGAGTGAGAGAAGAGAAGAAAAGGGAGATGGGTTTGAAGGGATGTGGATCGAGTATTGTAGAGGGTGGGTTTGAGAGGAGTGTTTCGCCGGTGACGTGGGAGTGACGGATCGAAGATTTTGGAGGTGAGATGGGCTTCACCGACGTGAGGGAGAGTTTTGCCTTGGTGGATTAGGTACATATGGAGCTCGAAGTGGGCGGAGGTGAGGTTGAGTGAGAGAAGAGAAGAAAAGGGAGAAAAATCACCAACGCAGAGGGGAAAACAGCGGTGCTGCCCTTCAGAGTGTGGGTGGACCTCGGACCGGCGTCGGCGTGTAGGGTGGAGCTTTGTCTCCCTTTTGTTGGTGCGTGCGTGCATGCTGAAGAGCTTGGCAAGTCGGACCATGTGGAGTTAAGAATTCTGGAAATGCTTTGAAGGTAAAATAACTCCTGCAATTGTTTTCCGGGTTTGAGGGCTTTATTTTACGGTCAACGCAAATGTTTTCCATTTGACCAAATTTTCCATACGCAACCAAACACACGGCAAGCTGTAAAATATTTTCCCGAATCTATTTCCAGTTGAAACAAACGCAGCCTTAATAGTTTTTGTCTTTTTTGGTTCTATCATAATTTAGTCCACAAACTTTTAATTGTTACAATTGACCTCCTAAAATTTGGATTAAAAACATTGTTAGGTTTTGTTCCAAATTAACAGTTTTTGTATTTTTGAGACAAACAAATTGCACCTTATAGTTTGGTCCAATCACAATTTAGTCTCACGAGCATTTTCAATTCTTACATTTTGACTTCCTAACTTTTAAATTAAAACGAAATCATTTGAGGTATTTTGGACGAAACTAACTACTTCATCTAAATCGATCCAATCCAAACTTTAGAAGGTCAGAGTATAACTATAGGAAATTTGTGGATTAAGTTATGATAGTTTTTAACTTCAACATGAAGATAAATTGTAATTTTTATTATTTTGTTTTGTCGATAAATCCTTAATAGCTTGATTTATGCTTTACCATGCACTCCATTATAAATATCTGAATGCCATCAACTGCTTTGATCTAAAAAAGTTGTGTAAAACCAATATTGTGAGCTAAGTAAGATGCTAATCAATTCGATATTCAGCAACAAGCTTCCTCCGTATAGAAAAGTTAAAAGTTGCCCATACTCTCTGTACCCGAAAGGAGAGAGAGTTTAAAAGTTTCCATCATCCACCCCACTACTATCATCATCTATCATATTATTCGATAACAACTAGCATGGTATGCTTAATTATCAAAAATAATTGCTTCATTACCAAAGAAAATCACATAAAGTAGTTTTGAAATGAAAGGCAATTGGCACATGTTGACTGAAATAAAAAAGATCCTCTCAAATTTTACTTGAAATTAACTCCTTTTTATGAATTTGACCGTGTATAAAATATTACATTATTTAAAATTTTAAATGACATGAAATCAGATCGACTTTTAAATTTGTAATATTTAGTTTGAATCAGGAATATTAATCTTCTATTTCAAAAGGGGATGAATAGTCACATGAAACTAGGGGCCTAGGTTAATAATGTTGTTAACAAAAGATGTGGACACAAAAAAATGAAATGTCCTAAACCCACTTAGCTCAAACGCTAAGAAATCTAGTCATAAAATGAAAGGTGTCGGCTTGAAGGGGCATCAAATCATTATTAGTGCTTAGCATGTGGCATGCAACAGTTGGTTATTAACAGTTGCAGCTACTTATCATCAACCCCATGTGTTTGTTTGTGCTTTCTTATCACTGCATTTTAGCTTGAAAGAATAAACGAGGTTTGGCTTTAGGTATAACAATAACAATATTGTTCTAAAATTAAGCAATAGTTTTATCATCATCACAGAATAACTTGCATTTCCCTTTTCTTTAATCTTAATCAATTGTCAATGGTCTTGAGCTACCTAGCGTAGATGACTTGCACAAATCACTTACCAAAAAATAAATGAGTTGCACAAATCCTTGTCCCTGATAACTGAAGCATCAAGAATCGACCCATCCTAGCTTCTCTACTTTTTGCTATTATTTTTCTCTCTCTCTCTCTCTCTCTCAAAACAAAGGTTTGAGGAGAAATAAAACACCTATGTTTTTAATTTTTATTTATCTTTATTAACAATAAAAATAGTTTCAAACAATGATATTAGTCTGATGATACTTTTTTTTTCATAACTACTAAGATGATATGTCGTAATTAGTATATAACAAAAGTGGTATTAGTAGTTGACTTATATAAAATTGAGATATTGTCGTATTAGTATTACTTCATTCATAACTTTCCACCTTCAATCACATTATATAATATTTTAAATGATAAAAAAAAAAAAAAAAAGTTAAGGTTGATAGTGAATATCATGTGTATTGCTTGGAGAAGTACATACCCACCTAAATCAAAGTACACGTACCTACTTTATATTTTCTGCATACTTTTATTAGGAACCTATAGCTACCATTAGGTTTTGAAAAAGTATCACGAATTCGATCAATTAAATTGTCTAGATGACTTTACTTAGCTTGAGATAAAATATAAAATTCTAAAGCAACTCTTTGTTAAAGCCAATTGATCTTGAATATGCACTCTAACTTATAAACTTCTAGTTCATATTCTCTTAGGGTTCCTTTCTTCTTGTTAATCTCGGCTATATTGGAAAAAAAATTAAAAAGAAAAAAAGAGGGTACAAATTTAACAAAGATTCTTAGAACATGCTTGCACACATGAGGAAAATCATTAGCTACATGTGAGATGTCATGGCAAGCCCCAACACCATAGATATTGCAATACACTTTTTGGCCAAGTAAGCCCCTTGATTTATAAGCTTTTTTTCATAAGGGTCTGCACCATGTGGTTACAAACAAAAGCCAAGTAAAGAAAAGGACATGCATTTAACGAAAAAAAGAAAAATGATATAATTTAACGTAAAAGTTTCTAAACCACATGGAGGGGTCATGGGCTTGTCTATTAAACTCCAAAGGAAAATTAAAGTAAAAAGAGAGAAAAAGAAAAGGTGGTGTAGATGGGAACCCCCATATGGTCACCACTAGCTATTGATTGAGAAGTTCGTTTCATTCATTGATGTCATTCATATCATATTTGATATTCCCAACTGGGTTACTGTGGCACATTTTGCTCGTCCTCTTCAAAGGTGACAATTGGTGTACCTAAATATTGAATGAAATATTAGGGTTCTTTTCTTAGGTAGGTATTCTAGACACTAGATTCAGGTCCTTCATTCAAACTTTTGTACGAAAGCTTATATATGATATGATATGACCATTATTTGACCTAAATCACAAATATTCTAAATGAAGATTTTCTCTCTCTTTTTTTTGGGGTGTTTAATTCTTTAATTACAAATATTTTGTGAATTCCGAGGATCCTTAACGTAGACCTTATTATAAATAAACAAGGGTGATAATGAGGATCCAATTTATTGTCACTCAATAGCTTCCTAGTTGCAACGTAATAAAGTGTTATTCAATTTTATGTCATGCGATTAATTTTTTATTTTATAAAATTTTGGTACTAAATAACTTATTCACAATATTCAATGCAAAAATTAAGATGGTCAGCTTACTCATTTAAGTGAGACGGTGAGACCACTTCATTATCACCATTGTTTGAATGTTTTCTTCTATAACAAAAGTTAAAATCTAGTGTGTATGTATAGCCTTTAAATCAAGGGGCTAATAAGCTTTTCATGTGCATATATAAGGCGGCCAATATGCGACAATGAAGAGGATAATTTGAATCATGAATGTCTTTTTAGAAATATCAAAAGGTGTCAACCAATCAAGCTATAAGACTTTTAAAGTTTATTTTCAAAACTTAAAAAAGTATATCTAATAAAAAAAGACTTAGAAAAGCATTTCAAGACGGTGTGTGAAATACTTATGCTAATTATCAAGTCCTTATATTACTATGTTTTAAGGAATGAGGAATACAAATTCAAATTCTTTTCATAGAAGAACCAATTAATTCAATAAAATACAAGAAACTATACCATATTATGTGTTGGGTAGAGGATATTTTGGGGAGACTCCAATTAAGCAATTAATATAACATATAAGGGCACCACTTAATCCAAAAGTTTAGGTTAATAAGTTTTGGCCCAACTATGTTATATTAAATGCTCACACTTGTTATTATTTTTTAGCGTAGAACTTCCCTTACACATGTATACCCAACACTTTTTCCCTCGTGTGTGAGTCATTGTCTCTCTATGTGTTTCGAGACTTCTTTTTATGTTATTTTCAACCTGCAGCCCATTTCCATTAGTGAGTTGATGGTATTGACCAAATTACCACAAATTGAAAATAATATAAATCAAATTAACTACTACAAAAATATATTAACTGTCACCTTAAAATGTAGGAATTAAAATAATATTTTAGCCCAAAAGAAATTCAAACTAGTTGTTACTCATATTTTCTATATAAGAGTTTGTAATCTATGCCATTATTGGGAGTACAACTATAAATAGATTAGTATTATAAGAAAACATTTTGCCTATACCTCACGCTCGCTTATGTGTTGTGAGTGCGTATGTTATGATTGATTGTCATGTCGAAAGAAAAGTAAATAAAGTGAATAATTATTAAAGTACATCTTATGAAAAACTCTAATGCAAATTTTTCATTAGAGCCTTTATTCATTGATTGCAGTATCTTTTGAAGTAATTTTCCAACTTGTAGATTGAGCACACTTATCGGGAAGCAAATCAGTGTGTGGATGCTTTGGCGAAGATAGACAATGCTAGCAATGGAGTTTTTGTTTTGTTTCAAGATCTACTGCCTGTGGCAGATCAACTATGTACCCTTTATAGAAAGTGAGCATTTTGTAATAGACTTATTGTCCTTTAATTCCAGCTATCCTCTTTTACCAAAAACAAAAAAACATTATTGAATTGAAACAAACTTGTTTAAATTAAAATGGTGTCCCCATCATCTCTCTAACGTCAAGAATAGCCTTAAAAAAAGAGTCACAATTATATCAAGAAGATAGATAGGCTTGTTAAGGTGAATTTTCTTCTTCTTAAATTTTTGTACAAAGAAATCACGACTGAGCAAGAATAGCTGGCCGTATGTTGCTCCATAAACTCGTATGGCATAGGAGGGTCCCATTGTCTTGCAAGTTGGAGTGGTGCCAAGAAAATTGGAGTGTAAGTGGGGGCCATGAGTTGAAGAATTTGATTTTCACCATGTGGGGAGATAGCGTGCAGAACTGAAGCGGTGGCAATGCATTAACTTGTCTGACGTGATTTGGTTCATGGTTTTGGCCTTTAGAGCATCCACAACGTATAGGCCAAATGGCAAATGCAAACTCAATTTCTCATTTAACTCTAAAAATATCACTCCATTGAATATTGTAAAAGCTAAAGATTGTAAATTTTTTTACAATCAGGCTACAGTGTCATTCTAAATTTAGGATGCACTGTAGCTTAATGGCAAATAAAAATAATATTATTTAATTTTCTCTCTCCTCCTTTTTATTAAAAAATTCTAACACATTCTCTCTCCTCTCTCTCTCTCTCTCTCTCTCTCTCTTTAATGGCAAATAAAAATAATATTATTTTAATGTGTAGTATGGTAAAATAGAAGTTTGTATGTTGGTGAATTGAAAAATGGTATTGTATAATTGATAAAGTGGTTTTTAAGATGGTAAAATAGGATAAAATTAGGAAAAATGAATGTGGATGCTCTTATATATGGGAGTTCTACTACCTCGTATAATCTCACAACTTTTACAGCACTCATCATTTTTACCACAATTCACTTATTTAATAAATGGCGAGTTTGTGATTGATGGTCTGTCAATTTTATATAAAGGTCCACATACAAAATTCACACTTTAAGTCTAATATTTTTTTTATTTCAGTCTTCTAAGTTTTGGTTCAAAGTTTAACATTATTTTTATTTTAGTCCTTTAAGTTTGGGTTTTGAACTCAAACTTAGAGGACCGAAATGACAAAACCCAAACTTAGAGAACTGAAATGAAAAAATGTGAAACTTAGAAGCTGAGTTTTGTAATTTGGCCTTATATAAATCACCACTCTTTCTCCACAAATTAAATCCTAGTAAGTAATATGGAGAATTGTGGCCAAATTGTGTGTGTGTGTATTTTTTTTTTTTTGTAATGCTAGCTATTTATTTATTTATGGTGGTGGTACTACAAACATCTCTACTTGGAGTTGTTTACTCGCTTACTTGTATTATAGGTGCTGTCAAATTATGTTGACAATATACTTTTTAATATGATGTTAATATATAGAACAAGTAAGCTATATTTAGTTATCAATTTATGGGGGTCATTTGCATTGCTTGTTGGACGTGCTATTACATAGTGGTGGTACTGAAAAGTCTATGTCAACATTCCCACTTGAAGTGTTACTTGTAGAAATGCTATCAAATTAGGTTGATAATGGTCATTTTCGAATGTTTCTAATGAAGGTGTCTAGATAGGAATGTGTATCCACCACCAACCCAATGTCTTGAATTGGCTTTTGTTAGTTGGTGGGTTGGGTTGGAATTTTGTTTCGAGTCTCGAGTATGGTTGGGTTTGAATTGATAGTATTAATACCCATTTGACCCAACCTAGCCCACCATATATAAAAATTGATTTTATTACCTTTATTTTAATTATTTTAATTTGTTTTATTTTGGTATTTAATAATTTGTTGTAATGAAATTGGAAATTTGCAATATAATTTAGGCATACTATATAAATTTTAATAATTTATTTAAAATAATTATAAAATAATTAATGAAAGTCTATATTTTTACAATTCATAAACATACAAGCATAATTCATCGACTCAATCCAATCCGACTCATGTAGGTTGAGTTGAGAATTCCTCAACCCGACAAGCTTGGGTTAGGTTGAAAAAATCCTACAACTCAATTCATGTACACCTCTATGTTTAGAGTTAAGAATTCAATCCTTTCACCCATTGGAAATATTGAATTATTAATTTTTTTTTTTTAAATGCTGATAATTTACTTTTTGAACAAAAATTTTAAATTGCATTTAACAACTAGTTCTTACATGCTTTTTAAAAAATTTATGAAATTACGGGAAAAAAAATCTCTTCACGGTGCTACATATTGTTGGTTTTGTTACAGATCAAGTAGTTCGGTTTAAACTCACAGCCTTCATTACAATAATGCCACCTAACAATGCATAATAAATCATCTCTTTTATATATATATATATAATTCCATGACTTTTAAAATAAAAATTAGACAATTGTGCTTATTATAGTTCCTATTGCTGTTAAAGGTTTTTATTATTTATTTTTTGGGGTGTGTGCGTCAAGAATCTTAAAGTTGTGACTTAATTATTATTATTATTATTATTATTCAATAGTTGGCGGTTGAAATGAATTAATTCTTAAATATTTTAGTTAAAAACACTAAAAGATGTTAACCAGTTTAACTATGGCTTTTAACAATTTCTTTTGATGATATTATTGCTAACCATACTTGTAAGTGCACAATTGCACCTGGACCCAAAGACAATCACGGGCTCAGGCCCAATGAGCCTTAAACAATGAAATTTGTAGAGTATGGGCTTGAGATCTAGATTAGAAGTACTGAGAACTTGATAACAGGCTAAAAGTTACAAACACTTGTAAATAATGAACGATAATTGTAAATTGACCTCTTCGGACGTGAGCCGAGGACTACTTCTGTATTATTTCTCTTTCTTTCTTAAAGGTTACAATTCTTCTTTTCTTTCTTTGTTTCTTGGACCCCCCACCTTTTTCTTTGGCATTCATCCCCCTTAAATACTTCTTTTCCTGATACTTTATCCACGTGTTGCTCCCACTCTCCCCCCCTTCTAGATATTTCTTTTCTTAGTGCCTTTGAATAGTGACCAGAAGTTTCAGTTCTACTGTTCAGGGATCACTTCCCCATTAATGCAGCCAGGGAGGTAGGTGCAGAGTCTTTAATGTGGAGGTGGCAGCCTTTGCTTTTGGTATTTTTCTAACATCGGTGTTCCTCGAAGGTTCAGGGTTTCCCCCCTTTAACCAACAGTCTTTCCGGAATATTGCCTTGACCTTCATAGTGAAGTTTCGAGTTCTCCTGGGTCTATCCGAGGAGAAACTTACCCTCAGATGTGTCCTCGGACCCTCGGCGTATGGACCGATTCGCAGTACTAACAGATTCTTAACTTAAGAGCAGGTCGGCCCTCCTTGCTACAGCCCAAAGGCCCATATGCCCACTTGGGTCTTTTTACTCCCCACAACACTAATTCATGGAAGACCACATGTGATAAGTGCACTTCTATTTTTTTGGGAAAACCTATAAAATTTTCATTATTTTTAATTTCTTGTTAATTCACGAGCAATGTGATTGGGATATTAGTTTTTTAGTGATTTATATGAAAGTTCTATTAATTTAGAACATGACCGTTCAAATGATCATTCATATATAAGTTTAATCATGTAACTTATTTAAATAATATAATTAAAATATACGTGGATAATTATTTTAGGTATCATGTAATTTTTTGTCTCTCTCTTCTTATGCTAAAACAATTTCGAGGAAAGAACTTTTTTTTTTTTTATGCATCGAGGAAAGGATGTTGAGCAGTGAGGCTTACACAGTAATTGCAAAAGATGTTGGCCCAACCAAAGTGGAAAAATAGATTGCAATGGAATTCCTAGTCACGTGAATCTCAACTTCCAAGTTCCAAGCATACGTAGCTTAGAGTTGAATAAAACCGTGCCATATCGCTGGATGGAAAAGTGATACAATTAGGGTGGTCGATACCGTACCGGTATCGGTCGTACTAGCCAGTGCACCGGTACCGATACACTTCTATTTTGTACCGAAAAAAATATCGGTCGTATTAGCCAATTTCGGGCAATACCGGGCGTACCGGCCGGTACAAAAAAAAAAGTTTTTTTTTTTTAGTTTTGTAATTTTTGAATTTTCATAAGGGCATAATGGTAACTTATTTACATTAACTTATTAGTATTATTTATTTTCTTAGTATGCAATGAACAACTAAGCTTTCTATTTTTTATATTGTTTTTTTTTTCTTTTAATTGATACTAAAATCTAAAATTATGAATAATTTGTTCTGAATTGAGGTAATGTTTTATGATAAACTTTTATATTTACTATAATATAAGTAAAATATTATATGCTTATAAACATGGTTCTAGAGATTTTGGTGTGTGTGTTTGTGTGTGTGTGTGTATATATATATAATAGCGGTAAACCCAAAACGGTACACCGGTATTAACCAGTATCCGAAATATATCGTACCGGTGGCCAAACTGGTACAGCCTCCGGTACGGTATTGACTTCTTTAGATACAATAGAGTATAATATAAAGGAAAGAAGGAAAATTTTAAATTTTTTACTATTTGTTTGGTTGATAGAATAAAATATTGAATAATAGAAAATAAATATAATTTTTTGTTGTTTGATTGAAAAGAAAAATGAGATGATAAAAAAGTAGTTTATCTAAATTTACTATTACCTCCTATTACATACTAAGAAATAAATTTTCCACTAATATAGGAAGTAATTTTTTTATAAGTTGAATTAGTAAAATAACATCTTAACATCACTTCATATATATATATATATATATATATATATATATATGTAAGTATGTATGTTGCCAACACAATCCGGCATTGTATAGGAGATTTTTTTTTTTTTTAGAAGAGTATAGGAGATGATGATTTGACGCAATGAAACCGGTGGGCAGAAATGTTGAAGAAAGGGAGATAAGAGACAAAATGGTACATTATTCTTGTCTCCAGATTTTCATCTCTATTTTTTCTCCTATTTGGATGGAAAAAAAAATTGTGGACAAAGGAGAAAATGATAATTTATTCTATGCTCTTCCAATCATTTATCTTTTTTAGTTTCTACCAAACGATAGAAAATGAGAACCTCGTTCACTCTCACCTTTTTCTTATCAGAAGTATTAGCTATTTATTATTTTCCTTGCCTAGACTAAAGTTGTTTCTATATGTTAAATTACGCCAATTGTCTTAAAGTTTACACTATTAGAGTATGGTAAATTTAATATATAATTATGCAATTCTAACACTATAACGTGGACTAGCAGAATAAGATCCAAATTATTAAAATGAATGGAATTGGGTGTATGACTTTCTCCCCTCTCTTCATATGTGTGTTAAAAATACTTAAAATTCTAAAAAAAATAAAATGAAATAGGTGTAATATTGTAATGCAAAATATTACAATTTTTTTTTTAAATTATTGTGGTTATTGAGATAATTAATAAATAATATAATTATTGTGAATCTTGTGATAATGATTTGACTATCCTTTTCATCAAAAAGGAAAAATTGCAATTAAGAGGTTATCACCGGAAGACCTTCAAGGCTTCAAGCCTTTTACTCAACATTCCAGCAAGGTTAATTCATCACCATTTTTCAATAATCCCATAGTCTCCTTCATCTAAAATTCTAATATAAAAGACAAATTTCATCTTTCTTGTGGTGAGTCCAATCAAGCAACTTGTGATTGTGGTTGTGGTTGTGGATATTGTGGTGCCACACCTTGTAGCCAATGAAGAATCATATCCTTAGAAGTAAATCAAGCTATGTAGTGACAAATTACTCAAGACAGAAAATTGAATCTATCATGATTTTCATGTCTGGTATCTGACTTTTATGTGAGACGGGGATTATTGCTCTTAAAATATTGAATATTTTCTTATTCAAGATAATTGATGATCTATATACATGAAACTAATCACTTACTCTTTTCGAGAAAAATAAAAATTAAAAACCACACACTCTAGAATATGCTTCAAAATTTTTGAATATTCATATTTATGATCCAATTAATATTTATCTCTTATATATTCTTTTGTTTATAAGCCTAACACCATTTATAGAAACAATTAAAATACATCTTCTATAGATACAAGAAGAAAGAGAATTCCTCCCCAAATGGTGAGGCAAGGTAGATGAAGGCTTTCTCTTCGATAACACACAAGAGGATTTATATCTTGTAGCTACTTCTTTTCCATTTGGATCAGTTTTGAAACATACATTTTGAAAGAAAGAAAGAAAATGTCAAAACAGAATTTTAAGAACTATAATTTAAATGTTGGGAAAAGTTAATGAATACCTTAAAGGTATTGGTTTAAGAAATTTTTATATAAAAAAAAAGTAATTGATTTTTTTTATAACTTTTTTATATTTTCTATAAAAATTGTATCAAAACTTTCTTTGAATAGTACATTATCAAATGCTGTAAAAGCACTCGTTAACCGAACTCTTAAATGTTTAATACAATGTTTAAAACAAATATTATAGCCCTAAAAAAAGAAACTATTATGCAAAAATACAAAATTGTTTTGAAAATGTTTTTAAAAAGCATCCCGTGAACTACAATTTGAAAACGTCTAGTGTCCCTAATATTAAAAACACAAAACCAAATGTCAAATTTTCCATGTTATAGTCAATTGAAATCCCTATAGTTTCTCTCGTGAAATTGTGGGGTCAATTAAAAAAAAAAAACATATATCAAATTTTCCATCTTATTATTAATTGAAATCCCTAGTTTCTCTCGTGAAATTGTGGGGTCAAATCAACCTTCTTTTTTTTTTTTTTTTGTAATTTATTTTGACGTGGACAGCACCTTATTCTATGAGTATGATATATTCGTGGGATGGTCCTGGTCTCAAGAGGATGGCTAGCCCAATTACACGAGAATGAGCTCCATCATATAATAATGATATAAATATATATATAAATATACACACATTTGTGACAGTGTGAGAGTGACACCATATATACCCTTCCCTGGTTAAAGTACTGGGAAATTATGAATGCTTAGAATTTTGTTATGGTTTTATAGGTCCACGACAAGAGGTCATGACTATCACAAGAAAAAATAGAAGAGAAAAAGAAATTAAAAGGTGCATGTTGTGTATGGGAACCCATATTGTCACCACTAGTCATGGAGTGGTTCATCCATATCCTTCTCCTTTCTAATTGGCTGATATATGATCATAACTGATAAATAAATTATTACTTTTTTCAAAAAAAAAATATATATATATACATATATATATATATATATATATATATATATGATTACCTTTTTCAAAAATTTTTTTTTTGAGAAGATACTTTTTTAAATAAGTTAAGCAACATAACACCAATTTTTTTAATAGTTTAATTTATTAGAAAATAATAAATGTAATCGCTTTACTTTTATTCTAACAAACATTTCATATATATATATATATATATATATTTTTTTTTTTTTCAATAGAATACATCATTTCTCTGTGGGAACAAAATTTGTATGATTGTATCTATAGAAGAAACTATAGGTATTTAACTCTCAGTGCTTTCCTACATTTTTTGTAGCAAAAGTATATGATATGACATTTTCCTACCTCAGTTTGCAGTAACTCTCTTCTCACATTGAAAAGCATATGTTAAGATTTCCACTAAATTATATTCGATCTTTTCTTTCTTTATTATTATTTTTTTCTTGTTCAAATTAAGTTGTTGCAGTGGTCCCAACCTCTTTTTAATTACCACAATAACTTTTAATGGCTTGACTCTTTTAGTATTATTATAGATATTTTAATAGACCTGTTTTTTTGTATTAAGGAGTTTATCTGCCCATTATAATTAATATTTTTTTATTTAAAGGTGATAAAGTGAACCAAATTAACCTAATCTTGTGGTCCTTGACATAAATGATTAATTCGTTTTTCCTAAATTAACCAAGTCTTGTGTTTAAACTTTAAAAAGAAAAAAAAAATGATGTCTTGTTTTATTAATATTAACTGAGTACCTTTGCTTGAATCACGGGTGAAGAATGAAGATTTTTGAATAAAGTCCTAAGTGTAAACACCAATTACTATTGTAAACAACTTTATATGTTATAGATTAGGCTTAGATGCATTATTGATCAGAAGAGCTAAGCTACATCTAGTCGAAACTTGAAACTTGAAAAACATGGCGGGCTTGTCTTCTCCTACAAAAGTTTATCATCCAAAAAAGTTAATTTGTAATCTTTAATGATTAATCTCCGCAACTCAACTTTTACCATTGGAAATATTGGATTAAGGCTAATGCCGTAAACAAGCCGATTCGAGTTAAGTATTAAATGTTCAAATTTGTTCTTTTAATTATTTTTTTTTGAATATGAACCGAGTTCTAGGTTGTTATTAAACAAGATTTAAAATTTAAGTTTGATTCATTTTCTTGTTGAATAAGCTCAAACTTATTTACCAACTACTTGATTAATTTATTCTTTTCCTATATAGAGTGAAACCATGACTAAAATATTTTACCTCTTCACAATTTTATAAATTTTAACTATGAATATACTGTTTATATCATTAATAAGTTACAAATAATAATTTAATATTATATGAACTTATTGACAAACTTATACGATTTAATTTCAAGTCTATATAAATATATTTTTAGAAAAGTATACATATAAAACTATAATATTGCATAGAGTTAAATCGAGCCCTCATGTTCCTAAACATATTATTTTGTTTAAGATTGACTTGTTTAATAATCGAGTCTAAATTTAAGGCTTAAGTTTGGCTTGTTTTCTAAACAAACAAATATAAATAAGTTTTTTTTTTAATTTTAAGCCGAACTTGGGTCACTTATAAACAGTTTGATTTATTTATAACCTTAATTAAGGCAAACTCAAGTAAGTATGCATAAGTTGGATCCAGTCTACATAAAAAATAGTGATTTTGATGAAAGGATGTGACTCTCGGTGAATAGACATGACTCTCTTGATGAAATGTTACAACATTTGACAAATGTTATAACTATTCGGAGAGTTGTGACCTTTCGTGAAATGAAAAGATGGGTATGTTTCTATAAACAGGACAATACTACAGATTATTGTCGTATTAATATTCTGTTTGTAAGAGGCAGTATAAGACAGGATATAACACTTAACAAAAGTTTTTACTGATTGTAAAGTTTGATTAATGGGAATGTATGCAAATAAATAATTTTTCTTTTATAAGTTCTTTGTTTTCTCTTTGCAAACATTTACATTCAAATATGAATATATAAATAAAACAAAAGATGTCAGATAATAGTCACTAGCCAAAATAACCTAGCACATTCTGATAGAGACTTGTGATTGGTTTTCTTCATACCTATCCCAAATAACTGCAGAGGCTAAATATAGGACAAATATTTTTCTTACGTGCAGAACCAAAATTTCATTTAATGCAGATGGGTCATGGGAGACCAAGCTTGGGGTTCGGGACCTTAAGCATTACAGGCAGTACCATATAATTGGGTCACTTTTGGACCCTCACAAAATAAGGCCAAAATTATATTTGACCTAATAAGCTCAGTGGCCAAAAATATTGTAAGAGAACTATTTTCACCTTTAAATTCTGAAAACAAAATTATGTCTCTTTGGAAGAAGGTATGTCATTTTCATTTTGAAGAGTAGGGGGGGGGGGGGGGGGGTGCTTTCGAAAAAGAAAGAGATGCTAAAATGCATTAATACTTTGAGGGTAGTTGGGGACCAAACAAATAATAATGTACACATTCGATTATTCTCTGTGAGTAGCTTTGCCATTTTTATTTTTTAGAGACCCAAAGCCAGTAATGCACTGACATCTAGCGACAGTATTTGTTTGTTTATTTGGCGTAGGATAAGGGATGCTGTTGCAAGATAACAAACTTTCTTTTTCAAGAAAAATATATAAAGAAAGGCACTGTGACAAAATATATATATAAATTTGTTATGAATAATGAAAAGCAAAAGATTACCTTAAAAAATATATTTAAAAGAAAAAGAAAAAGAAAAGCTGGGGAGGTCCACATTGTAGCCAAGTGGTCACAAAATCATTCTTACTTGTAAAAAAAAAATTATTATATATAAATTGTAAAAAATTTATGATTTTTTTATCCTTAAAAAAATTTGTGACTGCCCTAAATTTTTTTAGACCTAACATAATTAAATTTTGAACAAACTTTGGCTACAAACCTTTTTTTTTTTTTTTGAGGGGGCAACAAACTTAGTTGTAGACTAAGGTTACAACTATATTCAATTTTTTTTTATTGGATGTGAATTTTGACAAATCCACAATTGGATTACATTTTTTTCTTAAATCCTCCATCCTTACAAAATTAAAAAAAAAATTAAAGATCAATAGTCATGTAACTAATCAAATATTTAAATTTCAAGTTTTTGTAATCTAGAATTATACATAAAATATATGTATATGGATCTAATAGTAAAAAACATTTGATTAGCATAAAATTTGACATGTATTTTAAAAACATGCAATTCAACGATTAAATATTTAAAATATGTAGCCATGTTAATTTGTTTAGTAAGAGTTGAAGTCTTAGGCTACAATTAAGTTTGTAGCCAAACTTTAATCTCCTTAACAACATATTAGGCCCTTACAAGCAAAAAGAAAAAGCCAAGAAAAATTTTATTTAACTAAAAATTTGAAAGAAATTTAACTTGCAGCATTGATAAGAAGGCTATCAAGCAATGATTTCAAAGTAAGACTTTATATATTTTGCGTGTGCTTTTTTTTTTTTTCAATATATTAAGTTCATTTTTTATTAGATTTTGAATAATTTAAGTTTTTTAATGACCACACTAGAAAAAATTTCTAGAGCCACTACTGAATAAAAGCAAAACATATACTCTTTTCCAATGCTGAAAAGGAAAAATAAAATGATTTGATTTTTTTCTTTGCTAGTCTTTGTTGAGGTCTAAAAAAAAAAAAAATATATATATATATATATATATATATAATAAGAGAACATGATAAAAGGCTCAAAGAGATGGTACATTGGGCCAATCTGTGGGAAATAAAAAAGAGAAAGGTTGGGGCTACAAAAGAAAGAGGGATGATGGACCTGAGGTCCAAAAAAAAAAGGGGGTAAGAAGTCCATAGGAAAAAGGGGGAGAAAGAAAAGAATTCAGCCCGCTTGGACTTAAGAAAAAAAAAAACACAAGGAAAGACCAGAAAAAGAAAAGAGCTGGGCAAGGACGCTGGGGGCTGCCTAGGACCTCTGGGTGAACGACACAACTAAAGGAGGATTGAGACAAGCTCAAAAGGCACTAGGAACAAGAAGCAGATGGACCTTTCTCGAAGCACCTAGCGATGCAGCGCAAGGCCTGAGGACTTGGAAAGCAACTGCTCAGGAGTAAGAAGCCGGTGCCTCGGGGAACCCAGAATAAGAAATCCACGAAAGGAAATGACTTAGGAAACCTTCGGTTTGACAGAAGAAAACTCCACTTACTGGGAAAAATGACAAAAGGGAAAGGGCGGCCAAAAAGGGGTAAGCCCGAAAAGGGAGAAGACGGAGAAAAAGGGGCTCGAGGAGAGAAAAGAGCTAAAGGTTCAACTCCCCCAAAGCACCTCAGAACGGAAGGTCAACAAGACACTTTCAAGAAAAGAACACCAAAAGAAGGGGGCTATGGAAAATAAGGAAATGAGCAGTTATTAGAAGGGCTGGAACAAACAGGAGCTCTAGTACCCAGGGGACCAAAGGGGAAGAGTCAATGGTATTCCGAAACCCTAATGTGACACTATAAAAGAGGAGAAGCAGCCAACGTTAAGGTCATATTCAGCAAGATAGAATCAGATAGAATCATTAAGAAAAAAGTTCTAGAAAACTCAAAGAAAACAAAGAAATATCTCTCGGTATCCCAGAAATAGCCACTATAGCACATGCTTGGATTCAAAAGGATTCAAATTTTGCAAGTCTTAAAGGCCCAGAGAGTCATCTAAGTCTGTAATTTTTGAGCTTATTTGAACCTTGCACTAAGTCTTGGCAAGCTCATTATAATCCACAACTAAGAAAAACTAATGAAATATTTCCTACTGAGGATCCCGAGCATTCTTCTTTATTACGTTTTGTCTGCCTTTGCTATTTTCCTTGTTAATCAATACATATATTCTTGCCCTCTAATGTATGTGTATGTGTATTGCAGGAGTTTTGCCTTGTGCATCACTTGGTCTTTAAACAACCCATTTAGTTGCGGTAGACCAAGCCCAGTCTCTTCAAACTACAACTAGAGGGTCCGGGGTCCTTGTTTAAGCTTGGGCCTAGATACCGTTTAAAAAAGGACCCTCACAATCTTTAACCCCTCCTCTCTATATATGCCTATATCTTAAATTGAGTGATTATATATACAAAGAGATTAGTACCTTTCTCATACAAAATATTTGTTGGTAGTAGAGTTTAAACCATAGTTTTCAGTGTTTATTAACAATATTTAATGATAAGTGTTTAACTCACGGCCTAAATTTAAAGTATTTAACCATGGTGTTTTGATAAATCTCTTTAATAAGTAATAGTTTTAAGTAGCATTGTTATCATTATTTTATAAAACGTGGACCCATATGATATTGACAACACAACACACTTTTTTTTCTTTCTTAAAAACACATATCAAACACGCGTCCTTCTAGATTTGAAAAAACTTTGATAACATTATGAGTATTCAAAATACACTTTTTCACTACACTTTTAAGATCACAATTTTGACATTATTTTAAAAACCAATACTTAAATACTGTTACCAAATGAGCCCTTAAGCAACCTTTGAAAAAATCTGTTCTTTTTTTTTTGGCTCTTGTGTCATGTGTGTCTATATATATATATAAAATTGGAGTTACGTATCTCTCTCATACTAGAATAGTGGTTTCACTTCACCTAGTCATTGGTAGGTGTATGGTTGTAAACGAGCTCAAATATTCAATATTCAAGCTTAGGTAGACAATTAAAGTAAAACGTTCAAACTTTGCTCGAACTCGAACCAAGCATACAAAAAATGTTTAAACTTGAACTTGTCAAAAAATCCAAAATCATGAGCTTGGCTTGATTCATAAGCCTTAAACTTAAGCTCAAAATCAAGCTCTTTAGCTCAAAATCCAAGTATATTATTAAGCTCATATAAAGCGTATTATCAAGTCCATTTTGGCTTGGAGAAGTGATCCCAAATTCCAATGAATAAAGGCTTAGTTTGATATGGTTTTATTTTTCAAGCCCATAAATGAGTATGGACTCAATTTGTTTTTGTCGAGCCCTATTGTTCATGAACCATAAATATATTTTTTTTGTTACTTGTGCTTGACTCATTTATTAAGCAAGCCTAAAACTAATACTCAAGCTTGAGTTATTTATAAACAAACAAAAATCAGTGAGTTTAAGCGCTTTATGAACCGCTTGGTTTTTACAATCCTAAATTCCTAATTAGGTGAGCCACAAATGATATTAGACAACTTATAGAACTGTGTCAATTAATGTGAAAATGTTATCTTGCACGGACTCAAACTAACCAAACAACAAATTTAACTTATCATTTTTTTCAAATTTCGAGATTTAATTTATTACCTTCTGAATTTTTAATATTTATTTGATTTATTATCTTTTAGAATTTTGAGGTGTAATTTGTTATCCTCCTAAATTATGGAGTTGTAAAATATAGAGTAATTTTTTTCTAACTTGGTTTGTAAACCTATAGTTTAAGCTCCCCTCCTGCCCCGGCTCCCCAAGATGATCATAGCGTAGGTAGAGTTCCTTTAGTGATGCACTTGACGACCTCTAGAACTAGACTTTTTATTATTTGAAAGGATATGAAACTATATTAAAATCTGTATAGGAGAATTTCAAGGGATTTGGTTTCTAGGATATATTCATATAGATGTTATTATTAATCTATATCCTTAAGGGAGCATTGAATTATAGCCATGCGTTTTTGCTACTTTATATGGTGAATGAACATCATTCTCAAATTTGGATCGGTGTGGCGTGACATGACAAGTACCATATCAAACTTTTGCATCCCCCTAGCCCCAAACCAAATCCCTAACAAAAAGGGAAAAAAAATCCATACAATTAGATCAGTTTAGACAATCGATCTCTATGTCCATTAGCACAGGCTCTCTTCATTGGGTAAATCTTAAACTTGTTGGGGGAAAGTCCCCGTTTACGTAGCAAAAAAGAGGAAAAAACAAGGAGAGCCTTTTAAGGAAAAATGCAATAATGTAAAGGGTAACACATTAACACACTTACTAGAGTAATTCTTAGATACTCATAAAATACTGAGAATAGTGTTCTTTCCTCTCATATTTATGGTGGGTTCACTTGTTAAATTCATGGTGGGATCCATCATAAATGTAAGAAAAGGAAACACAATTTTTCCTTAATCCAAGAACAGGGATGGATCCAGAATTTTAAACTAGTGGTGGTTGGAGTATAAAGAAAAAAAAAAACTCCAAATAAAAATCCATATAGTATTAAAATATTATAAATTCTCAAAATCGTTGTTTCTAAATATATTAAGATGCAATTATTTACCAACAAAGACAAAAACAAAAACAAAAACAAAATAATGTTTTCTTCTTAATACTAGGTTGGCTAGGATTTTTTTTTGGTTGAAGTAAGAGTATTCATAGTGGTGATACTAAATTTTTTTGCTTTTAGTACTCCAAAAAGCTACTTTTTCTATTTTACCACTTTACTTTACAATACACCCAATATCAAATATTCTATTTTTTTTATATCATTTCATTTAAAATAATAAAGGAAAAAAGAGAATTTGAGTTTTTTAATTGAAAGAAGAGATATAATCTTAAAAAAAATTGTATTTTATTTTAACAATTTACTACAATCAACTGGTATTTATACCAGTTTATTGTAGTTGCGAAAAATTTAACTTTTACTTCTCAAATAACACATAATTTTTTGGTTCTTTGGTGGTAAAATAAATTTTTTTTTTGCTAAAATACAATCACTATTGTAAATGTTTTTATTATTTTTGTTAAGTTTTTTGGGTTAGATAATTGCCATTTGGGTGAGGCTAGTTAGGCTTATTAAGAAAAAGGAGGGTCCAACTACAAAAATGAAATAAATAACTAAAAAAAAATTTGGACTCAATGGGCCCAGGACTCCTTGAGCCCTCACTTGGGTCATGTCCCTGTCGAAGAGTACCTAAGAATTTTTTTATTCATGTAGGGACCACACCTCATAAAATGGATCTTACTAGTTGAAAATTCAGTTTATAAAAAAAAAAATGCTAATTGAAAATTCACCTTCCCTTTAGAACCAAAGCTTACTTTCTTTTTTATTATTCCACAAAGAATAATTATGAACATTTTCCTCCATCCCCATCACTAACTCCCAACAAGCAGATAGGGATGGAGGAAATGAAAGGAATTCCTCTAAATTTACAAACACATGCCCAACTAGCAAGAGAGTTGACAATAGAAGCAGAACTTACTTAAAAATCAAAGACACAATAATGTATCCTAGTTGAATTGGTAACAATATTTTCTTGTTGGGCCTAGGGATAAATTCATAATCATAACACCTATAAAGCTTAAAGCTTAAAGCTTAAACCCAATGGTTTTAACTTTAAAGCCTAAAACAGTTTGATCCCTCCACCTCTAGCCCACAAGCTAGCTAGTTGAAGCTCTTATGGTAAAACCCGGGGGACCCTTTCCCATATCATAAAAGATTATTGTACATAAAAAGGACACATGTAATTAAATTACTCTTGTGGGTTCTAGCTAACTCAATTGATAAAGTCTCAGATGGTTGAATAAGAGATTTGGGGTTCAATCCCCGCCTACACCAAAAACTGATTAGTGTCTTGGTCTGATGATAAAGAGCTATCATCAGAAGCGAACGCCATAGGTTGAAACTCTCTTTACAAAAAAAATTACTCTTCTTTTCCAAAAAAAGAAGAAGATTACTTTGATATATAAGATAATTAGAAAAGGTTTAGTGGCCCTAGACAAAGTGACTTACAGATAATTCACATTATACAAAACTATATACGGTGTTTGTGACTTACAGATAACATAGAAAACTATATGGTGTTTGTGACTTACAGATAACTTAGAAAACTATATGGTGTTTGAGGAAAGAAAACAAATATCTCATAGCAAAATTCATACTGCCCAGCTCAAGCCGCCATTCAATCAAGACAGTGCCACATTAATAGGCTTTTTGTGTGGATTCCACTTTACCACAATAAAGAAAACAATGGCAAGAGACCACGATGCTCTCAACTTTTGACTCTTCCATAACATTGATTGAACAAGACATGTTATAGAGCTTGATTTTACAAATATCACAATCATATAGGGACGGTGCAGAATCAAATTTTCAAACTCAATGTTTTCCAAACCAGCAAACCACACAATAATATAAAGGCTAAAACATTCAATCAAGTTTTTCTCCAAAAAGAGACAAGAATAAAAGAAAAATTCAAACGTGTTTCTTAATTGTTATATAGTTAAAATAATTACGTGCTAGATAGTCAACATCATTATTAGTAAACATTATGGTATTGCTATGAAAGTGGGAAGCTGAGCATCATGAGCCAAAAATTCCCACAATTAAGCTAAAATTTATAAATTGAGATTCACATTGAATATGAACTTGCAAATCTACCTGGTATAGTCCATAGCATTTGTGATCAAGTACAACAAAAGAAGTAAGAGGTATTGTGCTACCCTAAATTCTGCAAATTGAATTGGATTGGATTGGACTATTTAAATGTATATTGTGTGAATGTATGCTATCTTGTGTTTACTAGGAAGATCTTGAGTTCATAAGCAATTACAAGAAGTCAAATTATTATTATTTTACTTTTCTCTTTTGGGAATAAAGCATGGAAATAAAAACATAGCCCATAGAATGCTCATTGCGTCTAAAAACCTATAAATGAAGGGGAAGTTTAAATTGATGACCTAGATTCACACTGCATATGAACTTGCAAATGTACAATGGAATAATCCATATCATTTAAAATGTGATAAAGAAGAATAGAAGAAGCAAAAGTTAGTACGCTACCCTAAATTGTACAATGTTAGAAACCTAGAGGTTCCTAATGGGGATGGGTATGAATTGTAGGAGGATTGGTAGGAATTGTAAGAAAATTGACTTAATTTAAGTTAGTCACTCTCCATAGAGAAATAGAGAGATTAAAAGAGAGAGAGAGAGAGAGCGAGAAAGAGAGAGAGAAATGAATGCACTAAAAAATTGGTTTATTCTTCATTTGATATCTAACGTTAAATTATATTCATGTGTTTATAGGAGACTAGCTCTAATGTCATTGGCCCACATGGCTCAAGATAATTGGTTAGTTAATTTATTATGTTCTCTATGAATTAAGTCATGTGTTAAATGAGCTACATGTATTCAAATCTTAACTAACTCATCATAATCCTAATCTCAACCAACTAGCTAACTGCCTAACTAAAAGAATTACAACAATTATTTCATATTCTTAACATACGAATGTGTGCTGAGTCCCACATCTCGTGTTTACTAAGAAGATCTTGAGTTCATAAGTAATTACAAGTAATTTGATTAGTATGATTTGGGTATAAAGTGTGGCTATTTAAAAAATAGCCCAGGGAATTCTCAAGAATACTATGGCCCGTTAAAGCCCCACACATTAATCTCGACTAAGCCCATTAGCTCTCAATCCCACAATCACTTAAGCCCCATATTGGCCCAAATCCATATGAGCTTTAGGCCTAGAAAGAAGATATTCAAATTCCCAACCTTCCATTACAAGCCCAACACAAAAAACGGCATCGTTTTTCCACCATTTCACCGCTTGACACTAGTTCCCAAACATCGTCGCCCTCGCATCGCAGCGACGACTCTCCAACACTCTCTGTCTCTGTCTCTGTCTCTGTCTTCCCCCAAAAACTCAGTAGAGAGAGTACAAATTTCTACAACTCCAACACACACTCTCTCTCTCTCTCAGAGTCTCTGTGATCTGCTTTTGAGAAAAAAAAAATGGCTTCGTCATCGGCAACAACAATAGCATCACCATCATCAGGTTCAGGAATCACAGAGCGACGAGGAATCCCTGGAGCTCAATTCGTAGAAGACGTGCAAACCTATCTCAATCAATTAGGTCTCGATGTTACCTCTGCTCTCGCTGTTCTCCAAGAAAGGTCACTTTCAATTGAGTTTTGCTCACAACCTTGTGCTCTTTTAAACCTAGATCATTTTCATGTACAATTTACATTATAAGAAGATTGCTTCAGTTATTTTTTGTTTGTGTGTATGTGTTATTTTTTGCTTATACATTGTTTGATAATGATCTCTTTGCAGACTTCAGCAATATAAGTTGGTTGAGATGAAACTTCTTGCTCAGCAAAGGGATCTTCAGGTTCCATACTATTATTAGCTTTCGCTTTGCTATTTTGTTATTGGTATTCCATGTTTATTTACTGAGTGTTGAAATGGAACTGAAGGCTTTAGCTTGTGTTAAACTAGAATGATAAATAACTTTAGGGTGCGTTTGTATAAGCTGTTTGAAAACTGTGTTTTGAGTCTAAAATGAGAGTGTTTGTATGAGGAGTTGTGGCTGCAAAACAGAATTTTGGGTTTTAAAAACGCTCCTTTAATCTCCCAAAGCGCCTCTATCTATACCATATGATATGAAGAGGTCAGACCTTGGTGCGATGGCAAGTGTCCATTACTCAAGTAATGCATCCCGGGTTTGAGTGTAGGAATCAGCCTTTCCAAAAATTGGGGGTAAGGCTGTGGGTTGCTTAGCAGTTAGCAACCACCTCTATCAAACCCTGCAGAAGTGGGAGCCTTGTTGCATTGGATACAACATTTTTATCAATCAATACACCATATGATTTGTGTAATACAAAACCTTAGGCACGAATCTTTATCATCATATCGATTGCCAAACTGTGGAGTTTTTTGTGTATGATGTCCTATACCATATTTCTTATTTCTATTTTGTTTTTATGGAGATAAATTTTTGTTTTACAGTTTATGTTTATGACAATAGTGTGTTCGTGTGTAATTTAGATATGCGATCATTTTGAGTGACACTTTTTGTTTGTTGTGGTTGTTAGGCAAAGATCCCTGACATTGAAAAGTGCTTAGAAGTTGTTGCAACTTTGCAAGCTAAGAAGGGTACTGGTGAGGTTCGTTTTTTACTTTTATTTTTTTATTCTTACATGTCTCTTTGAAATGACATTCAATGATTTTCTGGAATTACGTTTATTTATTTATTTATAACTATGTAGTACACCCTGGTTGTAAGGTTAGCTGATATATGGCATTAGGATGGTAATTACTTGTTGTAATGATACCTCAAGAATTTGCTTATTCTTTCACTGGATTCATGTTAATTCTTACTTATGCTGGCACAATCTTTTATGGGGCAATGAAGAATTGAAATGTTGCTTACGATTTGATCACTATCATGGCGAGTGTTTTTCATACCTATATATATGAGCAAAACTTAGATACAGTACCTTATATACAATACTTTAGGTACCCTTTTAAAATTCAGCCATCTGTCTTGCTAAAATAATTTAGCTAACGGTGTTAACACCCTCTCTTTCTCTAATTCTGTTAACTATATCCCTCCATCATCTCACTCTCATCCCAACCTGAAGATCTCTCCACCACCGGATCTCCATGGCTGCTGTTAAGGGCGGCCACAGCAGGCCACCTTTAGCCACTCTCATGGTCTCTTTTGGGTTTGCTCTTCTCGCTGAAGTCTAGCCTAGGCCCCCAAGGCTAAAAGCCTGAAACCCATGAGCTCTGCAACCATCGGAAGCACACCAGTGATGCGGTGGCCACCGATCTTCCTCCTCCTCCTCTTCTCTATCTTTGTTTGTTCTTTAGTTTTCCTTTAATTTATCTTTTCTCCTCTCCTCGTTTGGTTTTATGTGGGTTTGGGGATTGGGTTTGTTTTGGT
This sequence comes from Castanea sativa, assembly GCF_040712315.1. Taxonomy (NCBI): domain Eukaryota; kingdom Viridiplantae; phylum Streptophyta; class Magnoliopsida; order Fagales; family Fagaceae; genus Castanea; species Castanea sativa. The sequence continues at coordinate 13,415,609 of NC_134014.1, forward strand.
TTTATGTGGGTTGGATTCCAAACATGGGGTTTTTGGGTATGGTCATTCGTAGATCTGTGATTACATGAAATTGTTCATTGTCCGTTCAAGTTCTCTGCTTCTCTAACTATGTCCCTAGCCGCAAACAAGAAGCAACAAACCTTTAGTTGACAACCCAATGCCTGGATAGCTTTTTCCTTTTCGTCTTGCTGTTTTGTTTGGGCAAGTAGAGTTTGCAACTCTGCTGCACATTCTGCAGCAAAGTTTGCTCTCACTACCAAAGGCTCTTGTTTTTTTTAATTCGGCCAATCTTCCTCCCTGGCTAGCTGAAGTTTGTAAGGAAGATGCTCCATCTTGTATTTCGTTTTTAGCTTAATATATTGAAGTTTATCAAAAAAAAAAAAAAGTCAGCCTTTTCGTTCTTGTAAAATCTTGATTTCTTTAAAAATTTAGAAGTCTGAGAGATTGAAAAGCTAAAGAGGTTGGGTTTTGCTCATGGGTTCTCTAACATCTTGGGAAACTGAAAACAAAATTGAAAAGAAAGAGATAGATAAATGGACTGTGTTAACACCGTTAATTGAGTTATTTAGTCTGACAGGTGGCTGAATTTTAGAAAGTGTACCTAAGGTATTGTATCTAAGGAACTGTATCTAAGTTTTGCCCTATATATATATATATATACTAGCTCTAAAGGATGTTTTCAATAAGTTGTGGTATATTTTCTATGGAAAAGAAAAGTGAACCTTGTTCATGCTGCTTGTCAGTTCAATATGTTTTTGGTTTGTGTTTGTGACGTAGGGAAAATGTTTGTGTGCTTGTGGCAGGTTAAGTTTGAGAAGGATTTGTGGATCTAGGATTTATAGTTGTAGAAGAACAAGAGATAATCTTAATAAAATATTGTATTTTATTTTTAGTAACTTGCTACAGGAAATTGGTATTAATACCAGTTTACTATAGCTGCAAAAAATTTAGCTTTAGTTTCTCCAATAACACATGGTTTTTTGGTTCTTTGATGGTAAGATAGTTTTTTTTTTGTGGCTAAAATACAATCACCATTGTGAATGCTTTTATTGTTTTTGTTAAGTTTTTGGGTTGAATAGTTGCTAGTTGTGCTAGTCTGGCTAGGCTGATTGGGGAGGAGGGGGGCTAAGGTTTTGGAAGAGGGGGCAACTACAAAAATGAAAAATATCATAAGTAAAAAAAAAAAAGGGGGCCCCCCTGTACTACCTATGTACTTGGGCTACTTTTTTTTCAATAAATTTATGTTAATTATCCCAAAAAATAAACGCTAGGGTTTCATGAATTTTTCATGTCTACTTGATAAAGAAAGTATGTGGGGCTTTATAATTTTGATAGGTTATAGGAATGGCTTCAATTGGAATTGTAAGGAAGATAGTAGATAGAGAAATTTATAGTGTTAAGGAACTTATTAAAAAAGAAAAAAAGAAATTTATAGTGTTAAGGAGCTGTACAAACAGTAGAACAAGAAAGAGAAGAAGGAAAGAGAGAAATGATAGGAAGAAAAGAACACATGAAGGCCAATATGACTCAATGTTCAAAAAAGATCAATAGTTTTTATTAAGCAAATCTGTGTCTTCTTCAAGTACATTGAATATAACAACAAACAACTTACAAAGCTTTAGTCCCAAAATTTGGGGTTGGTTATGGATCCTCAACATATTAGTTAGAGTCGGTCATATATGTACATCAGTACATGGAGTATAAATATATATAAAGAATCTTTTTTGTACTAGGAGTATTAAGACTCCTAGTTTGACTAGTAAACTAAGAACCAAATAAAAGACTAACTTGGGCTCAAAGGAAATAAAACCTAAGAGATTTTGTATCTCCTAGAAAATTATAGACTTAATTATATTACCAAAATACCCCTATGGTGCGTTTGGATTGCAGGATTTGGGTCATGTGGATTTGGATATGGGTGATTAAAATCCAAATGCCTTGTTTGGATAGTTTAAAGAGGTCAAGGATTTAGATTTGGCCAAATCCACCAATGATTTTAAGCCTTGATTTGAAATAACATCTAACTCCATGGAATTTTAGAAATCTTTAGCCAATAGCCATATTTCATTAACTTTAAATTTTATAATTTCAAATCCTTCTATGTATAAAATGCATCCAAACAAGGAATTAAAAATTATAGATTTGGAATCAATACATTTCAAATCTATTGATTTAAAATCCAAAAATCTAAGTTGAAATACCTTGTTTGGATAGTTTAAAAAGGTCAAGGATTTGGATTTCGCCAAATCCACCCACGATTTTAAACCTGGATTTGAAAAAAACATCTAGCCCCATGCAATTTTAGAAATCCTTATCTATATACTTCAATAGACTTTAAATTTTATAATTTCAAATCTTACCATCTATAAAATGCATCCAAACCAGAAAATTTAAAAATTATAGATTTGGAATCAAGACATTTCAAATCTATTGATTCAAATGCAACCTTAATTCATAGGGATTGACCATAAGTTATTAAATAAAAACCCATATTCAAATTTTTATTTATTTATTTATTATTTATTTATTTTAACTTAAGGGCATATATAACTAGCTCTTTCAAAACCACATGGATTTTATTTCAATTGGACTTTACATGTGAACCCATAAATTAAGTCTTGAACTTATTTAAAGAAAATTGTGAAGTAGCGACAAACTAATCTTCCATGGAGGATGGTGGGGGGAACGGAACTGAAGTCATGCATTAGATATAGACTTCTTCAATTGCACTTATCCACATCTCCTATACAAGCTTGCAGCAAGCTTCTGCCAATAGTATGCTTTAGTAAGAACATTCAATGAACTGTGCACTGAAACAGATGTCCCCCTTTGAACTTCTTACTTACTACTAAAAACCCTACTCTAAATTTTAAAGAAACTAATAGGTATTCTATGATTGCACAATACTCCTAAGCACTCCACTTCATCTACCTTGCTCATATCCTATGATTCATGTACTGTTCAATCTATCCATCTAAGATATCGAAATTTCTCACGCATTGGTATCTTTTGACCATCAAGTCTCACAATCCCTTTATCTTCCTTTCTAATTTTACTAACCTTGCATGATATATTCTCTGTCTTTGTCCGACTTAGCTGAAAACTTTTTGATTTTAGAGCATATTTCCAAATTTCTAAATTGACATTAACTTCACATCAAATTTCATCTACAAAAATTATTTCATTTGCAAAAAACATACACCAAGGAATTTCGTCTTAAATCGATCTAGTGGGTTCATCCATCACTAGTGTAAAGAGATATGGAGTTAATGTTGATCCTTGATGCAAACTTCACTTGTGATGTCTCCACTTGTTCTCTCGTTCAGCTATTATATTTAGAGATTAAATTTTATAAGGATGTGATGTAAAACCCAAGTTTTACCCCTCCATTCCCAACATGCCACATCTTCATATTACATATTAAAGAATAGGCACAACCACACTTAGTCAATTTTAATACCCATTTGAAATCCAACTTAATTGTGAGTTTTTTAAGATTTTTATTTTTATTTTTATTTTATATAGGTAATAGATATCTTCATTTGTCATGTTCATAATGGAAATACATTGTGTAAAACCCCAAGTATGAGACCACCCAAACAATATCCCAACTAGCAAAGACTTCAAAAAATCCGCAAATTTCTCAATGTCCTCAAAAGTGCGGGTATTTTGTTCCCTCCAAATTAGCCACATCAAACAAGCTGGAACCATATTCCAGATCAAAGAAGAGTGTAACCCCAAATAATTCTCCCATGCAAAAAGAATAGAAACATTTGTCCTTGGCATCACCCATTGCAAACCAAACATAAAAACACTTTACTCCATAAGGCGTGTGTGAACCTACAATGAAGTAAAAGATGATCCATTGTTCCTCCATCGCAACGGCACAAGCAACACCAATTAACCAAAGACAAGTTCCTTTTTACAAGGTTGTCAATAGTACGAATACTATCTTGAGTTGTACTCCATAAAAAGAAAGACACTCTATACATACCTTACTACTCCAAATACATTTCCATGGGAAAGGAAAGGTAGGAGGAGCAGATAATGAATTATAGAAAGAGCGCACATCAAAAACACTATTTGGAGTTAACTTCCAAAACAACCTATTAGTCCCCTCACCCCTAGGCATTTTGGAATAAATAAGCTTATAAAAAGCAAACACTCTCTCCTCCTCCCAATCATCAAGAGCCCTGTGGAATTGAATATTCCAACTCCTACTATTACCATCTGGTGAAATACTAATCTACTTAGAAATTCAAGCTTCTTTGCCTATAGCGTGAGAGAAAAGATCAGGGTAAAGATCCTTTAAGGGAATGTGCCCACACCAAAGATCATGCCAGAACCGAATACGAAGACCCTCTTCTGCCACATACAACACATGACCAAAGAAACTCTCAGCACCTTTTCTAATATTCTTCCACATTCCACATCTCTGAGTTTATTAAGATGTTATTATGTGTAGTAGGATGTATAGAGTTTTAAGTAAAAAAGCTAACATGGTAATCTCTTATTAGATGGTGAAAAACATGGGATTTACACCCTATCCTTACCAAATTCGGACTCTTATATTTATTCTTAATTATTTTACCATACTTTTGAGGAATTCATTTCTTTTCTATCTTTTCTAAAACACACCACATAATCTAATTTCTCTAGTTACCCTATCATATGATTTCTCTAGGTTAATAAAATTATATGTAGATCTTTATGGCCTTCTCTATATTTTTCCATAACTTCTAAATAAAAAATAGCTTCCATGGTAGTACGTCCTAGCATAAAACCAAATCAATTACGGGGAGACCATTGATCATATATTTTTACGTTGTGGGGTGGCAAGGGGGTTATGAGGAATTTCTGTGGTGTCTTTTGGGTGTGAGTTGGGTGATGCCTAAAGGGGTGTTGGATTTGCTGCGTTGCTGGACTGGCCTTCCAGTCAAGAAGGACAAGCTGCCTATTTGGAGTGCAATTCCTTCTTGTTTAATGTGGATCTCACTTATCAAAAAAAAAAATTCCTTCTTGTTTAATGTGGATCATATGGAGAGAGAAGAATTCATGTGTTTTTGAAGAAAAAGAATCTTTGTTTCTCCACCTTAAATCGCAGCTAGTGGGCACATTTTTTGATAAGTAGCTACTGGGCACATTACTCTCGTGGAATCAGTCCCACTCCATTTCCCCTAATTGTGCTTCAAATTTGGTGGAACTTCTTGGTATTTCTAAGACTTCTAGAGTTCAAATCCTTTCTCTCCGTTGTAACTATCGAATTATTAAAAATAATATGATTTTTACTTATCAAAAAAAAAATTTGCCGTCATTGATAGATAGCATCTGCCTGCTGAATCTCACTTTCTTTTGCTTTGTTTGTATAGTAGTACACTCCCTTTATACTGCATATCTCAGTTTTCTTCTTTTAATGAATTAATTATTTTCTTACTGATTAAAAAAAAATGTTCACCAAGTACCCTTGGCATCATCCTATTCCGGGCTGTATCGTTGAATTTCAGCCGATGTATCAATTCCAGGCGGTACTGAAAAAGACATACCTTTTACGTTTTAAACGATTTTTGCTGAATGAAATGATCCCGTGGCAGCAGTCACCAACACGTCGTTGGTTTCTTGAAGGAACCCACCTCCTCACAGCTGGTAGCTTCTCCGTTTTTTTGCTTCTTCTTCTGCGTTTTTGTGTTCTCTGCTTCTTCTCTGCTTCTTTTTCAGTCCTTTGCGTGTAGTCTGCCTTGTATTGATTTATTGTTTAATAGTTAATACTTTAATTTCTTTTAGTTTTGGGAGCCCTTCACACGTGAGTCATTGGATAGCTGAAAGTTTCAGCCTTTAGTCATTTGTGTTGACTTTTAAGCCACCCCACTCCACGTGGCTAAGCTATGTCTCACCATTTTTAATTTATTTTCCTCTTTTAATTTTAATTTTATCATTACTCTTGGTATAATCTAAAAAATAATTATTAATTTTTTATTATTATTGAGTGATATTTGGGATTTGGGTTAATAAGTTTGACGTATTAGTTGAAATATGAACTTATAATTATAAAATTCTTAAAAATTTATATGGGTTTTGATGAAATAACCTACCATGTGTTTTTTAAGAATATTTTAATAGTAAAATATATAGAAAATATAAATAAAAATATTTTTAATATTTTTTTAATCGCCACACCTGCACCCTATTTTTTTTTAAATTGCCGAGTCCCGCACCCGTACCCGAATCCGAAAATGCACCCGTGCTTCATAGGTCACAATTTACTGTATAATTCATCATAAACCTTTAATTTATCTTGGACATTTTTTTTTTTTCCTCTTTGCGGCTTTATAGTTTTCATAAGCAGCATTGTCTTTACATCTAACTAGGCTTCTATAGCTCTCTTTCTCTTTAATTTAACTACTACACCTCTTTATTCCACAACCAAGTTTCCACCACAGGTCAGTCGAGGTCAGTTTAGGGTTAACCTGTCACTCGACTGGACACCTTTGGTTGCAGAACTGCTTCACCAACTCCCGACTGAGTAAGCAGTTGAATCCGCCTGTGCTTTGTTTCAGTTGAGCAGCCATGTGTTGATTGGAAATGGGTTAGATGGAGGAAATTGACTGTGTGTGTGTGTGTATATATATAGGGGTCAAGATCAAGTTACACCCGGTGTAACTTTACACAATATTACACCATCTAATACATTTTTACTGAATTAATATTTTGAAATTTCTACTGCTAGATTACATGTTCTCCACGTTTTTATCATACTTGTCAAATTTCATGCCTATCAGATGTTATTTATTGTTAGATTTATAAACTCATCTTTTATGCATAATTTAAAACTACAAAAACTTGAAATTTAAAATTTGTATAAATGAGATAGTTATTGATCTCTAATCATCTTGAAATTTGTAAGTATGAAGGGCATAAGAAGAAAGTGTAATCCAACATACATTCAATAAAAAAAAATATTGAATTGTGTAATATTGTTTAAGGTTATATCATGTGTAAAGATAAGGCGGGTACATGTCAAAAAAAGGGGGAGTCTAGTTAATTCAGTGTTGTGGGCAATTAACTAAGGGTATACTAGCATGGACCCAAATAGTCAATAATTGCCCAGTAGACCTGTCCAAGGCCATTGCAACAAAATGGGCTCTGCAGCTAGCAACACAAGAGAAGTGGAAGAAGGTGCTTGTGGAAGGAGCTGGTGCTCTAGTAATGGGTGGTACAGAGGATGAGACGCTGCCAGCATGGAGTATCTCAACAATAGTTGGAGATGTAGTGTGCGTTTGGATTGAGATGGAAAATTAAAAGTATTTTACTATTTAGCTTATTTTTGGTACTATTCATGGGTTTCACTACACTTTTGATACTATTCATGGCCCCTACTATACTATTTCAATTAACTTTTACCTTTATCTATAGTACTTTCAGCAATAAGTTTTCAATTTCAGTAAAAGAAGCAATATCCAAACACACCCGTAAATAAGCTTTCAAATGATTTGTATTTTGCTCTTTTAGAAACGTTAGGAGAAGTACATTCAATACAGTGCATGAGCTAGGACAATGAGATGTGAGGACTCTGGGTGCTTATACCTCTACCAGTTCCCCATGGCCATGGGAAAAGTGATTGCATCTGACTTTCATAATTAGTCACTTGTTTTGGTTTATATAGTCTCCTTTTCAAGCAAAGAAAAAATTGTGTAGGATGCACACACATTAAACTCATGGGTTTTCCCTTTTCTTTTCTTTTTCAGTGCTTGATATAATTATCAATTGATCATCTATCTACTCTATGTGCCTTAATGTAATGAATTTTGTCTGGTTCGGTGTTTGAATGCAGGCGCTTGTTGCTGATTTTGAAGTAGCTGAAGGCATATACTCCCGGGCTAGCATTGAGGATAGTGACTCAGTATGTTTATGGCTGGGAGCAAACGTCATGTTAGAGTATTCATGTGAAGAGGTCTGTTGCTGTCAAATCTTAGATGTTTTTTAGGTTGCTTTTTTCTGCATTAAGGATGCTAAAGGTTCTTGTCTCTCCTTGTGGTGCAGGCCACTGCTCTTCTGCAAAAAAATTTAGATAATGCTAAAGCCAGTTTAGAGGTTCTTGTTGCTGATCTACAATTCTTGAGGGATCAAGTGACAATAACTCAGGTAGTATTCGTGTGAATATGAAGTTCCCTTTCTGTTTGAAATCGTAGTTACATGGCTTAAAGCCTGTTTAGAAGTATGCTAGTTTACTATGCATCTTGCGTTTTTGGCATAAAAACAATTGAATTCAGGGCGTTGCAAGCATATAGGTATGGGGGAGTGAGCCTGGGAAGGATTAGTGTTTTACTCATTTCTTTATTCACTATGAACTTGGCAAATGTAATAATCTTGTATAATTTTAGGCATGCTTAAGCTTGATTATTACTCACTTCTTACTGTGTTCTTTATAAACGCTTGATTATTACTCACTTCTTACTGTGTTCTTTATAAACACATTAGTAGTTGCGCTTTACTGTTTGGCAACCATTGGACAGGTCACCATTGCTCGTGTTTTTAACTGGGATGTGCATCAGCGCAGAATGCGACTATCTCCTGCTGTTAAAGACTCATAAATCAAAATCATCCGTCCAGATTTAGAGGTGGCAGAATATGTTTTCCTTGTTGAGAGTATGGTCGTGATCTCACTTTATTACTTGAATTAGGTGATTAGTTTGTTTTGCTTTAACTTCAGGAATCAATTATCTATCTCATGGGTTCTCTTCATATCTGCATTTTGAGTTTCAGATTGTGGTTTATTATAAATATCAACTATACCCATTGTGGAAGAAAAATGTAATATTATTAGAACCAGTTTTGATGTATGACGACACTGTTAGGCTTCGGCTGTAACATCTGTATTGCTTGCAATTCTTAGGTTAATGGATGCGTTTTGTTTTGCTTTGTGAAACTAAGTTATGGTTAATTACTTTTCTCAACATACACGAAATTATTTCTGAGATCAATCAACTAGCTGTGGTTTAAAATTTGAAATTTTGGCTCAATGGGGAAACCAATGGGACCCAGAGAAGCTTCAAGTTGAAGGTTATTTGTCGGTAAAACTTCGCCGAATGAATCGACAAGGCATCTTGATCAGAGTCTTTGTATGATGTCAGCCTAATCTTATCCTTCCTCAAAAGGGTCGTAGATCTGTATGGTTTCTAATATAATATTTGCAGCTGTTAATCAGAAATGACATGATGTTAACTTTGATGCATGCTTAAGTCAACTAATCAAATGATAGCAAATTTTGAAAGACCACTATTGCTGCCTTTGAAGGAAGGATGAGCATCCAACACTTCCAAATTCTTAATAAACTAATCTGTTATTATGCTTCTGATTATGGAATCTGATCCAACAAGTAGGTGGTTTGCACAAACGTCTTGTATCAATCACTGTATTTTTATTTGGCTTTACATGAAAGTTCAAATTTGAAATGGGTGGCAGATCCTTGCTCTAACGTGCCTTCATTTTCTCACAGGGATACACTATTGTGTCGGTCATTAACATCTAAAGTCAAAAAAATAGGTAATTTTTTAAGTTAGCCTCTTCGTATGTTAGTGTTTTGCATTTACATCAAACCATTAGCAAGTTGAGGAATGCAATGGAGTTGCATTGTATTGCGTTTGAACATTGCAATTTTTTCTTCATACATTATCATTATGTTGGGTTTATATGTTGGACTTTTAAGTGCAATAGCCTCTTTCTTGGGCAGACCTTTTCCTAGGATCTTTAGAACTTCCAAATCTGCACCAGATTATGCCTAATTAGTTAGAGACTCACTGTCTCATACAGTATTTTTGTTTTCCATTGCTAATAAAGTGTACAATTTTTTTTGGGACTGTTCATCACTGAAATTGTCTTAAATAAGATCTTTTTAATTAAAAAAAAAAAATGTAGAATACAATTCTCAAATAGCCTTAGTAAGGTTTCATTGATTCTACGGCATGGCACAATCGTTTAAATACTCGTTTTCCTTTTTATTGGGATCAAAACTTATCAAATAAATTAGTATATGATCCTTTTATGGCCTGGGTAAGCCCAAGGTTGTGGCTCTGTTTTTTTAAATGGCCATATCTATTTTTATCTTTAGTTATTTAAAATTTATGTTTTTCTTTGAAAGTCAAGGCATGTAGCTACTTTTGTTGTTCCACAGTTTTCTTTCCATGTGTATGTTGCCTGTGTGCTTACACGCTTACTCGATTCACGTAAGGTTGGCCACGGATTTACTTTTTTTACATGCACAATATCAGCAAATTTTTATTTTATTTTAAAAAAAAGGGCAAAAAAACAACGAGAATTATATCTGGTTTATGTTATTTGAAGAAAGAATTATAAATTTTTTAGATGGGAAAAAAATTATTTGAAGAGAGAAGAGAACTAGAAAAAACTAGTTCCATTTCATGAAAAAAGGAAGAAGAAAAGTAAAATTGATTTCCTTTTCAAATTTATTATAGATTTCATTTTCAACCTGTCCCAGACTTGTCGATATAATAATATATATGTTTGAATCAGAGAAAGAGGTCCATCTGGTTGTTCCCGTGGGCCATGAAGTTGTTCCAGTGAACCATCAGAAAGCAGCTTCTAAGGTTTCGACTTCGACCTTGATGGTTTGTGGTCAAGAAGATATGTGCCTAGTTGCCAATGTCCGTCAGTAACAACGGTCTTAATTTCTTTCGTAGTTGACCCTTTGTATTAAATGATAGGTTCATAAATTTAAAAAAAAAAAAATGGTGATATGGGTTTGACACAAACCCTTTAGTCCACAATATTACAAGCCCCATAAATCTTCCTTTCATTCTTACCGTTCTCATTCTGAGTTCTGACATTCTGTTCTATCTTGTTGAGTATCTATCTATAAACTAATAGCAAAATGAGGGTTCAGCGATACGATTGATTATAAATTAGGTGAATGGCGTTTGGACTTTGGTACTCCTTGTGATTATGATAGTCCAGGGTTGACTGTCTACAAATCAGCATTTAAGTCACTGAATTTATTTCTGTTTTGTATTTTCATTGAATTGTAGGAAATTAAGTTGCAAAATAAAATAAAATAAAATAAAAAATAATAACAACAAAAATAAGCATTTAATTAGTCACTGAATTTTATTTCTTTTTTGTATTTTCATTGAATTGTAGGAAATTAAGTTTCAAAAAAAAAAAAAAAACAACAAAAACAAACACACACACACAGTAAAAGACATCAATTTTTGATTAATTTATTTTGGTGATGCAAAGTGAAAGTAGAGAGAGAATTCTAGTGATAATCAAGTGGAAAGAGTCTAATAACCAGATATGAACCACTGATCATTTATATGTTTTTTCAGTATGAACAAGTTCTATTGTTTTTTGCTTATATTCTTTTAAGTTTCACCATTTATTATCAATAGGCTCTCACACCATCTTTGACAATCACGTGTCAATCCCACACATTATCTATGGGTATCACACACACGTCATCAATAGGTTCTTCTACGGACATAATTTGTTTTTTGAATATATTAAACTTGTTCCCCATAATTAAATTTATGGCTCTACCATAATAAAGTGATGTCTCTGTATTCTATATTAAAATTTCAATTGAAGTCTCTTTTAATGTGTTATCATCTTTCTAACAAAAGTTTGGAATCATTTTCATCTCTAACTTTTTAGCTCATTTTATTCATTAAAACTTAATATTGGTATCAAGTTGGTCCTTCCACTATTGTCTACAAACTTGCAATTAACGAAAATGTAAACATTTAATGGTGCACTTGTTCAAGTAAATTTGGATAATGGAATTCAAATTCCATTTGCACGTATAATTTTTCATGAGGAATCTAATGATTAGATGTAGATGCTGAATGAGCCCTACACACAAGTATATAAAAGAGGAATTGGTTGGCAGCATCACAATAAGCAGTTAAGCACTAGCCCAAAGTGAGTGTGTGAGTAACCAAAGGACAAACACAAAGAAACAAAGACAATTACGTGGATGGAGGTACATCTTTTCTTTCATGGCAATCATGGATATAAAGGAGAGGACCATATGGAATAAATACATATGATATAGTAATTGTAGTAGTAGTAGAGATTAGAGAATAGAGAAAAAAGAGAGAGAGAGAGAGAGAGAGAGTTCATAAAAAATATATATATATATATATATATATATATATATTTGTAGAGACGTGCACGCAAGCCGAGGATACTTCGCCTTCTGCTAGTAATTAAAGCCATTTTGTCTCTTTGCGTTATAACGCGTTTTTGGCGTTACAAATAAACAATTTTGTTGACTTTGACTTATCATGTGCGGTCATGATTCTTCTAACCCAACCTCCAAAAAAAGTTTCATTATAATTTTTTTTTTTATTATAATAAAAATATAAAATCTGTCTTAAAGGGTTAGAGAGAGTGGCAAAATGCCGCAATCATCGCTGGTTGTTTTCAATTAATCAAAGGTCTAGAAGATGAAATTGTCAACGTCTGTGTTTTCACTTTTCAGAACTGAAGGGCTTACAAAGTCCAAAACCAGACAAGAAAAAAATAGGAGAGAGAGAGAGAGTTGGGTTAGTGTGTACGTGGCTCTGGTATAATCTCACAGAATTCGATTAGTGAAATAGATTTTGTTGAAGACATCATCTCAAATTAAATCTGGTGTCAAATAAATTGAACAAAGATAAAGGAGCCCATGTGACCAGGCCCATTAACTCTTTTTTGATAAAGTTTTTTTTTTTTTTTAAATTGATATTTGATCATTCAATAATTTGGTAATTAGGACAAATTTTCCTCTTTAAATTAGATTGGAGTACATTACTCCGATCCATTACATGATCGTTTGGAAGATTATCCATTTGCATTAAAAGTTAAAACATATAATTCACTAAATCATTCAAACAAATCTCACGACTTTTAAGTGACGTCATATCGCCTACAATGTCTACAATGTGATTTATGTGGCCAAATTAGAACTTGCTACTTTATCTAAAACTATGATTTGCCTCACCTTCACCCGCTTCATGGCTTGCTTTGCCATTTCGACAATGACAATGACAATGTCATCACCACAGAGCATTGGATGATGAGAGACTTGTGCTTTTACTTGTGGGGTTTGGAGGAAGGGATCAAGGTTTTGAAGGAGATTCGTATTGGCTTTGGCTACTAAATCCATTTCTTTTTTTGTGAAAGCGAAGAGGAGAAAGAGTGTTTGGAGGTTAGTAGTTTTCTGTTGATTTTTCACATTTGTTTGGAATGCCTTTTTGTAAATAAAATATATATGGTAATGTTTGGAATGTGAGTAAAAAGAAGCGACTGCAAATATTGAAATTTGTCCTTCAATGATTATTGTTTTCTTTTCTCAACCCCAGTGCGTTGGGTGACATGTAATTTTCAATGGGCAACGATAGTATGCAACTTCTCTATGCAACTTCTCTCTCTATCTCTGTGGAAGTCTTTAAATTGTGTTATATTTTGAAAGTGAAAGATTTAATTTAGTACTTTTGAATTGCAGTGTTTAATTTGTTATCACTCACCCCTAAAATATAAGTTTTAAAATAAAATTTTTCCTAAAAGAAGGCATGCAATCCATTATTTATTTATTTATTTTGTAAATTGTCTATCCATGGCTAGTAAATTGTAATCGAAAGATTTGAAACAACGTCACTTTTAAATGAGATCACTAATTAACATCATTTTTATATGCACTAATCATAAAAAACATATCAACAATTATGAAATTTTTTGTTTCATTAAAGTTATTGAAAAAAAAATGACATAAAATAGGGAGAATATTTCTTTTATTTAGAAAAATGGGAGATGCTTTTTTTTTTTTTTTTTACTTATATAATTAGCCATTCTTCTTTTCCCCCTTCCTCTTTTCATTGCATCCCTTCATGTTTTCTATGGTTAAACTATAACCTTTTCATTTTTAATTTTTTTGAAGCTTTTCCATGTCTCTTATTATACTTGTTAGAGAGAGAATTTGTTTGTCATTCAGAATATAGTTGTGACTAATTATCATTATCGTATTGTAAGAAGACCAGCATTTTCAAACAGTTCAAAACTAAAGTTATAGAATGGGTCCCAAAATTAAATCTTTGGGGATTAATAACTCTGCTGGTCAAATCAGACAGGGTTGACTATTAAGACTAATAGACTATATAGTCCTAGCTTTTAGGTGAGAGAGAGAGAGAGCCTCCTAATAGTATAAGATATTCGCCTTACAACTACAGGATAAGCTTTAAGTCTAAAAGTTTGTGAAAATTATAAACAATTGATACTAATCTTATATATTGAAGGAAAATCTTGCAGGGATCCTGTACGTCTAAGCCATAAATATATAGAAGGATGGAATAAGTGGTTGTTCACTAGATTCTAATGTAATTTGTTTTCATAATACATAATCAAAAGCTAGAAGTTAGTTTATGACCGCCATTAGTGGATGATGTCAACATTAATCTAGAAACAGAATCAAAGAAAAGTTATATAAAAATTTAGGCTAAAATAATAAACTATTTGGCCCAAAAATGTTTTCAAAGCACCGCATAATAGTCAGCTATATAAATGTAATACAAGTATTCCATGGGAAACACTTTCCAAATTTTTTATTTGTTGTTTTGAATCATACTTGTGCCAAAATCATTGGGTTTGTTTACACAATAAGTTGCTTCTGTCTAGAAAATACTTCCATTGATATCAACCTTGGAAAAAATTAAGGAAACACGACTTGTCAAGGACTCTAGGGGTAAGATCAAGAAAATATAAACTTTGTTCATGAGGTGTTGTGTTCAATGCACTACAACTTTTCTTTCCCTATTTTATCATCTCCTTTGAAAATTTTGGTGCATAAGGATTAAGACATATATTCTATGCCCCCCAAAGGGAAAATAATATGCACGAACCTCTAACTCTGCAGCTCTCAAAATTCCCTTACCATCTAAACATAAAAATATACATTTTTCTTATTTCTTGGGACGTATATAAAGTAAAATAAATTAAGTGGTTGGTAATAGAATATAGCTTTGGCAGTTTCGTAGCAAGAGCTTAGATAATGGGGGCAGTTAAACCTCATTAATTATTTTGATGCTGCCTATAGAAAGCAACATTGCAGGAAGGCGGTCCCTATTGATTCTTCCTATTAAGGTCAACAACATAGAAGAATCTTAACCGTCTTCATTCATGTGGACTATACAAAGTTTATGAATACTAAATACCTTGACCGAAAGGCCTATTAGTATTTGATATTCTGTGATACGTATGACAATCGGCAAGATAAAAAAAAAAAAATTGTTTGCACAAAATCACACTCGATTTTGTTGCATGTTGACCAAATGCAGGAAATAGTTTAATTACAGTAACAACAATTTTGTCTTTAGAGTCCATCTAATATTATGTTTTTTGATAATGTTATATTATAAATAAATAAAAACATTATATTTGTTCAGTGGAGGGTAAGAATCGCAAAAGTCTAAAATGGATAGTCCTAAATCGAACAAGCTTATGTGGGGAATTTCCAAGAGCTAAGCCAGAAAGGTCTAATTTGAAGTAAGTTTTGGAAAGGGAAAAAGGGGATCTCAAAGGTCCACGCCCAACGAACCCCCGAACAAACCGTTGGGATAGAATCCGACCCAAAGAATGGTGACAACATCTTACCTTGGCAATCAACATGCTTTGGATGCTGATCATACCCTGAGGATAAAACATTCAAACAAAATGGTAAGGGGAAAAACCCTAAGGGAGTAAAAAACATTCAAACAAAATGGTAATGGCAAAAACCCTAAGGAAATAGTTATTGACTTCGACTAGTAACTCCTAGAGCTTAATAGTTGAACTCCAATAAATTTTTTTTTTTTTTTTTTATACAAGATTGAATTTCTATTCTAACATAATCTATGTGTATATATATATGAAGCCCCCTCTTAAAGACTTGAACTCCGACCCTTACCACGTACACCCTACACCCTACACCCCACAAACATTAATATTTGTGAAGTGACCATCGCATTAAGGGTGCGCATAAGAAAAGTCGTTAGACTCGTCAACATTCATTATCTTAACCAATCACCACACTTTTTGTATAAATTGCAATGGGGACATGACATTAGTGTACAATGAAAGGGCGAACACCCTAAGATCCCTTTCTTTCTACTAACATGAGGGGATGGTTTGTTGTCCAGGTCCTACCATTTTATAGGGAATTGATCACCATCCTCACTCAAGAAAAAAAAAATGACTACATGAAACCCGTTCTAAGTAAAAAAAATAGAGTTAGGTTCTTTTCAGAATTTCTCTACTTTACAATTATTTTCTAACAATCTTTCCACTGATTTAACCTTCAAAGCGTATCAAGTCAACGCCACTGGTTTATCAAAAAGCATAGAAAGTTGGTTTTCAATTCTTGTAGGTTTGCATTTGGTGAACTTGAGCTTGCCTGATTCCTTACTCAATTGGTATCTTTGGTGTGGAGAAATTATACAGTCCTTATGATGGACCACGTTACTTGTCCACCATTCCACTAAAAGACTCCCACTTATTTAAATTTTTGAGTCAATAATCAATTTTAGTTTTAAAAAAATTTTGGACTCAACAACTTAAATAGATAGAAGTCTTTTAGTGGAATGGTGGATCATATTACTTGTCAACTATGAGAATCTTATAATTTCTCCTTGGTGTGGTTCCTATCTTAAGAAATTTACTCCTACAAGCCTAACTTGTTGGCCCAACCCAATTAAGCCTAGGCCAAAACCTACAACCCCACACTAGCCTGTAAGGCTTAGCAATTCTTAAACAAATTTATTTAGAGAAAGAGCTATCATGATGTATTAACAAATAAGCTAAAGTTACGTATTGGGTCAACTTGATCTCTACACCAATAAATTCCATGCTAGGTTAGATCCAAATAGGCCAGAGGGAATTAAGGTACCCATGTTTCCCCTCATTAGGATGAAGGATAATAAGTGGATCATCTCGTACCTTTCATATTTATGAAAGGTAAACCTACCTCCATTGGTATTAAATGTATCAAGACAAGGTAAGATTACCTCTAAAGTCACTGGGGGAATGTCATCAAGCAAGGTAAGAGATAGGGTGGTAAACAAGCAACAAGATGTGGAAGTTGGATTTTTTTTTTCTCAGACTCTAAGCTTCTATGGAACTACGTACATTTAGGAGAACAACCTATGACCACAGGATTCCAAGATTGAGTCTAATGGTGTAAATTATATAGATGCAAAGGGATTAGGATTCAAGAGATCTACCTCAGGATTGTACCGTAAATGATATATTGACAATAGAATCTCGTAAGGGACTCTCTAATATATATATATATATATATGTATGTATAGAGAGAGAGAGAGAGAGAGAGAGAGAGAGAGAGAGAGAGAGAGAGAGAGAGAGAGAGAGAGAGAGAGAGAGAGAATTTATTTATTTATTTAAAATTTTCTTTACAATTATTCTAAAACATATGATAGAACTATGACTGTCCACGGGGAGGGTTTGTACTCAACTTGGAACCGACCCGACCCATGGTTAGTCTAGATATTACCGGATCTTGATGGATTTGTTGAGATCTTATCGAATTTCAATGGATCTAGTTGAGATTGCCAAATTTGAGGCAAAGAGAGAGAGAGGGAAGGCGATGGTTTCCTACAAGCTTTTATGCTCTTGCACTAGTTGGATTAGTCTCCGTCAAGTTTCAAACTCCTAGACCCGTAACTTGAACTACTACTCGTTGGTGGGTTATGATCAGGTTTGGATAGCCCTAGATTAAACATTCGATGATGTAACAAGGAGAGCATATCTTGAGGTTACTTTGATATAATCTAGTTCAGTATCTTTTTTCGTCCTTACTTCCACCTATACGTAACCGTCTTTCCCTGTAATCGCGGGAGGGGTGATGTGTTGTCAAATCCTACACATGATTGTATAATCAAGGTAGGACTGTAGAAGACTTAAGGAAGAAGTACTTATTCCTTGCTGAAACTCTATCACTTTGTTTTTAGCCACCTCTAGTTTTCTTTCACTAACTCAAACATTAGAGTGCTTCAACTAACTATACTAGTAGGCCTCTGGCCAAGTAAGTCATTCTCATTTTGCAAAATTTTCATCAATGATTCTTAGGATGTCCAACCTTCGTGATCATTAGGATCCTTGAAACAGTTTAGTTCTTCATAATTTCTACCTATAATAAGAATGATGGAAGAAAAGAAAAAAAAAATGATAATCAAGAATAGAATATCCCTATCTCATGCTTGCTTGGTAGGAGGGGAAAAAAGTAAATAAAATAAAAATTACCATCAAAGGTATGAATTGAGGTATGACTTTGAGAAATTTTGACGCACTTTTATTGAAAGCCTTCTTTCTTAAGAGAATTTTTCACCCACTTGAGATTTAAAAAAAAAAAAAAAAATTTCAAATTTAGCTTGGTGGACTCCAGAGTTTGCCTCCTCCTCCTCCTCCTCCCCCCAATTCACCCTTTATTTCTCTTCTTTATCAAACTAATGGATCTTATCTCTCTCTTCACCAGTTCCTCTACTCCTCTCTATCATTTTTTACAACAAAAAATAATATTAATTTTTCATAAATCATAAGCCGTAATTGATATGCCAATGTTAACTTATTCTACCTACAAATGAGGCTGTACCCTATACAAATTATGTTGCATAGTATAATTAATTAGACTACTAAATTGTAGCCTGCCCTAGCTAATGGTTAAGTTATAGCATAGCCTTTTGCCCTAATCATAGCTTAGATTAAACAATTGGATGCACCACCATGTGCAAAACTTAATTAAACTAAATAAGACCAAACAACAGAGACAATGACCACCCTCATCCCTACAATATGCACCCCCACAATACCCATACCCATACCCTATAGACCATTTCAATTCTAAAAGTACCCCCCACTTGTAAATCCCTTCACATCTAAGCCTCGTTTTATGTCGTTGAACAAAAAAAATATTCAAACCTTTGACCATTGCGTTTCAGATTTCGGATCCCCATAAAACGACATATCGGCCGGTACAGTGGTGCGACCCCAGGAACAGCGGTCAAAATTAAAAAAAGAAGAAGTTTGTTTGAGTCGGTGTTGTACTGTTGCAAAACACAAACCACGCGCTGATGTTAGAGCGTGGTTTCTTATTCCATTTGTCAAACTACGAGCTAATGTTGGCATGTGAAGTAACATGTGAAAGGAACATACCTAATCTTTTCTTCTTAGAATTACTACTGTTTCTGGTGTGTACATGTTTTTGTCCATCAATGTAGTTTCCAAACTTATTCCCAAAGCAAAAATTAGAGTCAACTATCATATAAAATATTGAAAAATGTATTGTAAATGTTAGTGGTGGTTTACAATATTGGGCAGCTTCTTTAATTAGATATACTATTATGAAGATGGCCCTCATTGATTTGAAAGATAATCTAGAAAAGAAAAAGATAAAATGTGGGGATAGGAAAACAGTTATGGCCTTTAAATTTAATATACAGATATCTTTTCCTTCCAGTCGGCATTGTAGTAGTGGTTTCTTGATTGCTTCGTAATAAAGAAGTGTTAGCTAAATAATAAGGAAGGTGATTTTTTTTTTTTAAAGAATTTTAACTTATGATATTTACTCTTGATGATAGTTCTTCATTATCAGACCAAAATACCAATTGATTTTTTGTACAAGCGAAAATTGAACCCTAAAGACTTTACCAGTTGAGTTAACCAATCCACAAAAAAGATGAACTTTAAAATAAGATTTAACCAAATACCTTATCCAAAATTTAAAGGTGCAGTATTTGACTCAACCCAACAACTCGAATTAAGTGAATAAATTTCATTTTTAATTTAATTTAATTTTTAAAGTATAGAATTAAGTAATTAAAAGAAGTTTAGGAGTTATATTGATAGACTTTTCATTGAAATCCTAAAATCTCTAACTTTTTAAACAAAACAAAGAGAGAATTTTCATTCTAGTTTTTTCCCCTTAGATTGTATATTTCTAAATTTCGATGGAATTTTATTGGATAAGAAGAACTTTAAAACGGCATGTTATTATTTCTTTAGTTGATGTTATTCTGAAATAGAAATTGTATAGAATCTAATTATTTAAAATATTAATAAATTACCTGCTTACAAAATATTTTTTTTTAACAAGTTGAAATGAGTCATGTCAGTTTCAAATATTAACCCAACACAATTTTTTTTATTCAACCTGTCAAGTGAGTCATGTTATATCAACCCACTTAATAAACCTATTGTGTTAAGGTTGTGTTTTGACACTATTATTAAATAGGTTGTATTTGTATTCTCCTCTTATATTTTGATTTAATACAAGGTGAGAATGAAAAACTAATATAAGTTTGAAGTAGATTTTAAATTCTGAACTTATCTATGGGAAATTTAATACAAATACTTTGATGATTGAGTTTTCAAGTATCTTGTGATTTTTGATTTAATTCGATAAATTAGAGAACGAGAGATTTGAATCTTAGATATCTTCATTAAAAATATCAAGAAGTGCTAACTGGTTGAACTACAAGAGCTCTTGGCAATATACGTATATAGACGAGCATGTGTGATTACAAACAAATTTAAGGGAAATCAAGGTTGGAGTTACAGAATTTTTTAAGGCAAATTTTGTGCTCTCTCTCTCTCTCTCTCTCTCTCTCTCTCTCTCTCTCTCTCTCTATATATATATATATATATATATATATATATATATATATATATATATATTGACCCCTTAAATGAAAAGTAAATGGTTGCTCAATGCAAGTACGCAACAAATGTCAATATCTAAAAACTTGTCATCTATCTGATTAATAAATGGTGAAAACTTATTTGAAAGAAAAGAAAGGGAGGGACAATTTTAAGTGAAAAGAAATTAAAAATAAATAAATAAAGAAAGCAAAGATCTAGAGGGCGTGAATTGGAAGCTAGTAATTCAGCAAAAAAAAAAAGAATTGGAAGCTAGTATAATAGAATATACTGAAACCGCGTAAAGTGCATGTGCTTTGAAATCCAGATAGATTAAAGAAGAAAGCTAACCGTTCGATTTTATACGTGAGACTAACAAAATCATCAAGGGGGTCTGAAATTTACACGTGTGAGTACTAGGTTGGTTCTGCTTTGCTTATCCAGCTTGTCCCACATCGAGTTCTGGGCAACGAGGACCAGGGCCGTGTATCGTGGCAAAAGTTTGTTTCACGTAAACTATACGATAATTTCTTCATCAACAGCTTGTATATATATAGATTTGTCTCTTTGTCTATTGCCTGTGGTACAAACCAAATCTTTTCTCGTGATTGAATTGATATAGAAGTTCTTGGGCTTTTTCTCTGTAGTAACCTATTTGTACCTTGATATGGAAATGATGGTTGTAACTTTTAACGTGCAATCATAACATGGAGAGGAATATTTATCACATGAAACTGGCTTTAGCTATCATGTTAAAAAAAAATGCTCTAGGTTTTATTATCTCATAGATATGTTGCACGGAATAATCAAAGAAAGTTATTTCACATAATTTGGTTTGGGTATAAGCTTTACAATGACATTGAGAAAAAGGCATTAGTTTGGTAATGATTAGAGGAATGGAACCAATTACATCAAATTTATCAAAAAAGGGGGAGTAAGTACTAACCACATAATGGGTCCTAGTTAATATATATATAGTGGATATTAGTAAGATGCTCATAGCTGGAAACCTGCAAGTGTCCACTACTAGCTGGTTACATTTTTTTCATTTTAGTATATATATAATGCTCATTGACTAGTATTACTTTTGCTCAAGTAGATTAAGATTGATTTACAATCTCACACAATCCTAATCTTATCAAACTCATGCATGATGTGACATTTGATCTCAAGATTTATTACATGAGTGAAAACCCACCCAACCTTTTTGGATCAAAAAACTCTTTATGAGACTAGGCAATCTGTAAAGTGGTCATTGGATATACATATATATATATATATATATATATATATAGAGAGAGAGAGAGAGAGAGAGAGAGAGAGAGAGAGAGAGAGAGAGCTTTTGTTATTAAGTGTGCTTGGATGGTTATCATAATTTTTCTTATTTATTTAAAGTGAGTAAAATTATAATTACTCTTTGAAAATAAGGTTTAAAAACTATATATAAACAAATAAGTTAGTAAACTACCCTAAATGAGTTAATCCAAGCCCAACATAAAAAGGAAGGTAGGGTTATGTAAAATGAGATAAATCTTTTAGAAAAATTTATGCATGCATCATGATCAAGTTATACTTTGTATATCTTTAAATAATATCACTCAATTAATAAATTTGTATTAAATTAATGTTTTAAAAATCTCTCCGTTAAATTATATGTTATTTATACTTTTACTATACATGTCGAATTTTTCATCAATCAAATATTATTTACTATATAATTTATTAATTTATTTTTATGCATATTTTTGAAATACAAAATCATGTTACACACTTAATGCTAATAACCTAGCTAATATAACCTTTTATGAGAAGATTCTACTAAAACTTTTTATTGAATTAATCTTTTATAAATCTTTTATCTGAATTACACGATTTTATTATTTTTAACATGCACGTTACAAATTCTATTATATTTTGTGTATAATTTTAATATATAAAACTTTAAATATAAATGTAGATAAACTGGTTATTTATTATTACCTTAAAGTTTTAGAAATATGAAATCCAGTATAAAAAAAAAAAAAAACATATTTTATTGAATGATTTAACATTTTCCAAAAGTATATATTAGGCATAACTTTAACAAAAGCAGTATATAAATCAAAATAAAATTGAAAAGTGGAAACCAAATGAGAAAAAGGATAAAACTTGTCGTTAAATGACGGTGTTGGCTTGTCGGGAAAGAAGAGCTATGGAAAGATAGAGTCGGTGACGCGGATTTTATGTCAGCATGCGCACAACATGCAGGTCAGTTTGTCAGGGATGGACTACACGTGCCGAAGCTTCTTTCACACGCTTATCACTCAAGTCATTATAGTCTCTTAATTTTTTCTTTTCTTTTCTTGGAAAATTTTACCTCTTTGTAATTTCTTATCCTCTGCCATTTATTTGTTTTTCCACAGTGGAATCTTTCCCGTAAACCAATTAATATTACCAAGATGACCTTCCAGCTTAAAAAATAATAATAATAATAATAATAATAATAATAAAAGAAAGAAAGAAAAGTCTCAAAATGTTAATTAGCAATAATTATTCTATGGGCCTTGTTGGTGAAAAGGGTTGCCTTTAATATTACCCACCAAAATTAAAGGAGTTGCCTTAATATTCACCGCAGTCCCTGTCAAAATGCTTCAGTGATGCAGCACATATTTTTTAGCATTTCTCATATATATATATAAGGAAATAATTGGTTTCATACCATTCTTTTTCCCTTTGTTTTAAACTTTGACTTGTATCCTTCCTCCCATTAATGTGCCAGCAAAATGGTTGGTCCTTTTCCACCAAATGTATCTCAATAATAACCAAATACCACTAACACTAACATATCTTCAACTTTTATCATAAAGGTTTTGGCATGTTATTATGTTTTTGGATGACCGATATTATTAAGTTTCTCTAAAAAATTTTTTTTTTTTTTTTTAAAAAGATTGCATCACAAGGGCATCCAATAATACAGAAAGGTTCAGAAAAAATTTTCAAAAAAAAGAAAGGTTTAGACAAAATTTTCAAGTTAAATAAGTAGCTCACTAATCAAATCAATCTATATATATTGTTGGTACACTTACTACTAAAAGAATTGGAATCAGAATTTCATTCTCTTTCTTGTTGTTATGAACTGATTTGATAAGATATTAATGACTACCAAGAAATATATAATGGAGGAAAAATTCAATATGGAAAAGCCAAATCCATGCACAGATCAACTGTTATATACTTGCCACCAAAGTTTCGTACTGATGTGATAAGGGAACCTTTTGAACTTTATTAGACGAAGCAATTGGACATAAAAGTATGATTCTTGTTTTGTTTTTGTTGCTAAGCAAGAGTATAACTGTATTTTTGGTGAGACTACTTATGATTTTAATGGTTATACATCACCAATAACTTTCATTCTAATTTTTCCAATTTTAATCACTAATTGGACCGATTAAGCTTGTCATTCTATTCCATTAGTCATTAATATATATCTTCTTGACACTTAAACTATTTCTCTAGAAAGGACTTAAAAATCGGAATCAACCAACCAACAATTCTTGATTTTGCCATTTTAAGTGATTTCATAACCACAAGTTTTAATTAATCTTAATATAATATTTTCATTGTACACGATATGCTTGACCCATTACAAGACAATCTAAGTATTTAGACTTGTGGTTTCCAACCCACACAACCTTATCTAAAATCGATGGCTTCTAAGATACATAATCTTATTTTGTCCATTAAAGAAAAGATTTAAAACAACCCGCTCCCGCAAATATCATCCTTTTAAAAGAGAAACATAAAAATGGTTTGAAAGTATAGTACAAGCTTTTTGAATTATGTAAAACAAAATTAGGTATTGGAATGGACATATCAGTCAATTAATAAAAGTACTTTGTCCGTTTATAACATAAAAGGAAAACCAATTTTTTAGCAAGAAATTTCCCTTTTAAAAGTTAAAGATAACAAAGCCGCGAAAGAAACTCAAAAAAAGAAAAAAAAAATTGGAGAAGAATTAATAAAGGGATTAATTAATTAATAAATTAAAAATCACAAAGCAAATGAGTAAACAAGCCGACCTTTTCTTTTTAATTTTTAATTTTTAATTTTTATAAAACCCAAGGTGTACACACCAAAATGCACGTCCACACATAAAACCGGTTAAACCGGTCAAATAATTGCGCGTATGCCAATGTGGACCCTATAAGCAGTCCTGACTTACATTTAATGCAAACACCGTCCCGTCGACAATTCCGTACGTATAGATAACCGGCACCTGCCGGTTTTTTTCCTAGGTAGAAGTGGGAACCCTCTCTTGGCCAACCTGTTCTCCAAAATTCCAACCCCAAGCTAAAACCTTTAAGCCCCCATAGCCTCGTTCACACTCTCAAAAATCCAAACCAAAACCACTGTCTTTCTCTCTCACTTTCCCTCTCTCTCTCTCTCTCTCTCAGCTTTGTAATAAAACTAGAGGGAGATTGAACAAACTGATCACTCAAATGAAGAATACTAGCATGTGTTATTGACAAGAAAGTACATGGACAATAAGAAAGAAGAGCTAAAGTTTGAGAATTCAATGTCTAATTCAACATTTTCCGATGAGATTCAGGGCAATAGTTTTGCTGCTCTCTTTGACATGCCAACATGTGATCAAGGTGGTGGCGGTGGTGATCAAAAGGGCTTCATGGACTTGTTGGGTATCTCTGAGTATGGCCAATCTTTATTGGATTGGTTTCCAACACCTTCATCAACAACAACAACAACAGCAACAACTACTGCTACTACTACTACTACAACTGTGCCTCCACAACAACAACCACAAGAACAACCTCTTCCAGAGTCATCTGAGGTTTTGAACACTCCAGCTACACCAAACTCTTCATCGATTTCTTCTTCCTCGAATGAAGCCGCAAATGAAGAACAAATTAAGGCTGATCATGAGGAAGACCAGGATCAAGAAAAGACTAAGAAACAGTAAGCTTTTTAGTTTTTAAATAACAAAAAGCATAAAGGGTATTTCATATTTGTCTTTCTTATTTGTTTGTTAAAGATTTTAAATCTAGATATTTTCTTATTAGTCGTGTCTGTTACTGGTTCTAGCTAGCTAGCAGATTTAGTAGTTTTGATGAAACATGAGAATGAGTGTGATAATCCAATTAAAGAGAAAAAGGGGATTGGTAAATGGGTTTTCTTTTTTCTTTTTACCCATTTGTTTTGTTCAATTTAAGCATGAATTTCAAAAAAGAAAAGAAAAAGTTTTGAAAAGTAGTGTTTGTTTATGTGTGTTTAGGTTGAAACCCAAAAAGAAGAATCAAAAAAGGCAAAGAGAGCCGAGATTTGCGTTCATGACAAAGAGCGAGGTTGATCATCTTGATGATGGGTACAGATGGAGAAAGTACGGCCAGAAAGCTGTGAAGAACAGCCCCTATCCCAGGTATCAAATAGATATTAGGATCTGGTCCCCCTATAATTTTGATTCCAATAGTTTAACCACTTTCACTGCATTTCTATTATCAATGTTTCATTAGGTGCGATCGTACTAACACTAATACACTAGATTCCATCAGATTTTGTTTTAACTTGCTTTTCTTAAGGCATAAGTAATGCGTTTCTCTTAAATTCATAGGAGCTATTACCGTTGCACCACTACTGGATGTGGTGTAAAGAAGCGAGTTGAGCGTTCCTCAGATGATCCTTCAATTGTGGTCACAACCTATGAAGGCCAACACACACATCCAAGCCCGGTAACGCCTCGTGGAAGCATTGGACTCATGCCGGAAGCCACTGCAGCTGGCTTTGGTGCCATGACTTCCTCATTCGTTATTCCACAACCTCAATATCAACAACATCATCATCATCTTCAGCAACATCCTTATATTTATAGCTCACAGCTGCCTCTGAATATTAGCACTAGTACTACTAATTTGAATTCCTCCTCATTTCCTAGTTTCATTCAAGACAGACATTTTGGGACATCTTCTTCGGCATCTTTGCTTAGAGACCATGGGCTACTTCAGGACATTGTGCCGTCACAGATGATTAGGAAGGAGCCGAAAGAAGAGTACAATGGTTGATTTTACTCTGTTAATGGTATGTAATTCTCTGACTGACTCATGGGGGTTTTGTCTTTAGAGAAAGAACCCACTTCACCGTACGTTTCATATATATATAGATCTTTTGGACTTTTATCAGTGTAAAATGACTAGACTTTTAGCCTTTAGAGGGACAATTGTTGGGTTCGTTTTCTTTTTTGTGTTATTCTTTGTACTTAAAGAGTTTTTTCAGTTATGAAGAAATTGGGTTTTGTATCTTTCTGCCCATCTTTATGTCTTCCTCTTCTTCTTCTTCTTCTTCTTGGGTGGTGCATGTGCATTAATGTCAATATTATAAAGGGGTATTTTGGTCAGAATATTTAGGGTTAGGGTTTTTCTCAATTGAGCAAAAGTTGGTGTGAAAACTTTATTTTGTGTCTCAAATCTTTAGGACTTTATGGGAAAAAGAGAAACTAGAATGAACTTGGGAACTTGATCCTATTATTCTTTAGTGAAGGGTGGAAAACCCTAAAGATGGGATTGTTGTGAAAAGTTTGTGTAAGGAGATAAATGCAATGTCTTGGTACATGCATGGACGTGCAAAAAATGTAACTATTTTACTTGACCATTGTTAAGGTTGCTATTTAATGCTTCTTTCTTTTTTCGTTTTTATTTTTTAATCCCCTCATTGCTCTTTTTGCTTTATAGACAAAGTTGTGCTTGTGTCATTGAATGATGAAGTGCACGTCTTTGCGAGAAATGGGTTGTGGTTCTTGATTCAGAGGATGATGAGAGATTGTGGTGTTGGATATGGTAGGTTTAAGCATTGTTGATGATACATATATGTGGGCTTTCATGCCTAGTGGAGTTATTGAAATCCTTGTCCATATATTACGCTGTCCTTGCTACCTAAGGATGTTCGATTTACTTCTTTGATAGACCATGCTACATATAGGCACATAACTTGTTGCTTACGGTTATGGGAAAGCATTAAGCTATATTTAAAGTTGCAATAAATGAAAGGCCATTTGAATTGTGCTAGCTAGGCTAGTAGGTGTAGGTTGTGGCATGAACTAAAGCTTTGATGATCACGTATATAGTATGTAGGAGATATACATGAAAATGTATCAGTATATGTGTAATGTGATGAGAATGGCACAAAGATGCGCTTACATGTAAAATTTTAATGATATGACACTTTATATATTATTATTTTGATTCAAGAAATAAAATTTCAAGTGTGCAATTATTCTTTCCCTTTCAAATGAACACAGGGAGGATCTTGTTACTAAAATAATGTAGATGTTTTTCAAAATTGATTATCTAGATGCCTGTCTATTCAATCTCAAGCAGATAACTTTATGACCCATACTCGGGCATATAAGCATATATAGCATTCACGACTGAAGTTGTGGTCTCCATGAACATATATTCAAATAACGTGTACGACCCTACAAGGCCAAGACAGCGAGAAGAGATTGCTTAAACATGCTTTTGTGGTTGAAAGATGTTTCTTAAATTTGAAACACCCATATCAGACAAGAAGGAATTGATCAGCAGTACAAATATTGACAATTTGTGAGATTAGGATAAGGTCTTATGGAAATTTTTCACATTTCAAAATGTCTCACATCTTACTTTCTTTATATATCCAGCGACAGTGAACTGGTGCATATTAAGAAGTTTATTATAGCTTTTGTTATGATTTTTGCCTTAAGTAGCCTAGGAATTAAACTTTTAACCTATATGGCAACTAGAAAAGTCTACATGGGGTACAAGAGAAATTTGAACGGCTGAATATAGAAATATATATCAACCACCAAGCTTTAGTAGTCGTAAAATTTTGTGGTTGGCTATAGATTCTCAAAAGACTAATTATGGTCAATCACATATATTTTTGTCCTAACGCGTATCTATAAAGTGAATTCATTCAAAACCAAGAAGTGGTTTAATTTTAAATTGACAATCAACCTATGGCAAACCTTCTATTTTTTAGGTTTTGAAACTCATTGTAAAAAGATTATATATTACTATCTAGATTAGAGACACAGACGAAATTATGAGTTCAATGTGGAAACAAAACCATAAACGCGTGATCGCATGAAATACCAGCTTAGTGGAAAGATACCGTGGTAGTAATTAAATGATGGCTTCGAAATTTGGAATATAAGATCAAGTATGAACGTAGTTAGTCCATAGAGAAAAAAATGTCACAGAAAGTACAAAGATAACATGATAAAAGCCTGCCAAGCAAGCCAAATAAAAAAATAAAGAAAGTATGTTAAAGCTTTTTCATATTTTTTTTTTTTCTCCATGCTACAGATGAATATTCTTTAGATTAGATGAAGGGATAATGGGTGTTAATTGGAAAAAGCATCTCTCGTGTTTGTTCAGAAAAAGGTGGCATGCATTTTCTTCTTGTATTCCGAACTTTCCAGCCACGAATTAAGCTTTTTTACATTTCAAATTGCAAAATACACTAGCCTGTGCCACCCAGAAAAACTAGATGCTTGGGAGAAACTAATCAGGGTTTCAAGTCATTTGGAGAGTTGTTCTTAATTAGTGTAAACTAATTCAAACTCCAAAAATAATTTAGGGCTACATATGGAGGTGCTTGAAAGACTTGAGCCAAGGCGCATACACACACATATATATATATATATTAGAAATGTCAAGAAGTATTAATTAAACTACAAATAATTTTTAGCGTGTAGTATATATTTTGATTAATGTTGAAAATATCAAATTGTACATAAAGAAATAAATTAATAGAAAGTAAGTTATTCGATAAGCACTCGTATAATGGTTAGTGATCATTTTAGAATTTCAGGGTATATATATACTACTAGAGATATTGTGAAATGGATACCTACCATACATTAGCTGTATTTTGCTATTGCCAAGAATATATTGTAGGAATATGACAACCATGGCAGAAATTCCTCTAACTTGTGATTTAGTCAAAAGTCGATCTTGTTGTAAAGCAACAAAAATTTCAAGCCAGCTCTTCACCTGTAATACTGATAATAATAATAATAATAATAATAATAATAATAATAATAATAATAATAATGATTCCGTGACCAAAATAAATAATAACTATTTGTGGAATATAGAAAAAAAAAAAATTATATACTATGATTCGTTGCCACATATGCTTGCTCCGTGACTCGTGATCCTCGCGAATATTTGGTCCATTTCAGCAATAGTTTCCCTCACATTAGCTATATTCTTAAGGGTGGAAAGTTTGAGAGATAATTACTAATTAGTAGGTGCTCAATAGTAAATAGGGGTTTGAGTATTAGTCTTGTCTACTACTAAATTTTTTTTTTAATTAAAGATAATACATTATAACCAAAAGAAGAAGGATAAGACCTTGACCCATCTCTCACTTCTGGGAGAGAGCCAAAATGAAAGAAAAGAGATAGTTTAAGGACCCATCACGATCATAATTACAGAGAGAAGTCTAACGTGCCAGGTTATGATCAGCCAAAAAATTACAAGATCTACCCACAAAATTAACAAAAATCCCAACAAGCTAAAGAGCTTAAATACCAACAAAAAAAAAATGTAAAAAGGGGATAATGATCAATTGAAAAGTGGGGTGAGCTGAGTGTGCTGCAGAGAGCCTCCTCCATCATTATTTTAGAATCTCCTCCTTCTCCTTATCTTTTCTTTTTCTTTTTGTTTTATTTTTTATTTTTTAACCTAACCACAAAAAATAAATAAACACGGGTACTAAATATCCATTTTGAGGTCTTGGTCTTAAAACCAAAGGTGGAGATACAGATGTATCACTCTACACATATAGATGGTGTATATATATTATCACTAATGATAACTCCACTTTGAAAAGTTATTGCTACGCTTTAACCCCAAGGGTCATGCATAAGAAGTCCATGTTCAACCAGGCAAAGCCCGAGTGATTAACAAATTTAGATGTTCAGGCAGAAGCCATCTGATTATTAGTTTCTTCATCATATAAAAGAGGTGGTATTTTATAGAGCTACTGTATGTAGCTTTTTATTGTAGAGATCCTATACATGAGGGAGAGGTTGTATATAACCACTCCACTCCATTAGATAATTCTTGCTTTTAAAAGCTTTTCAAGAGAATCAAGCAACCTTTATGCTTCTATAATTTTTTTTTTCATAAAGTTATATCATTGAAAAGCAATCCCTAAAAAGGCATATTAAATGGGCACTTCTACGATTAGTTCAATACACTTCTAATGAGTTCTAAACTTCTCTAATCTCTTCCAACCAAGGTTGTCAAAATCGGGATCCTACATGGGATCGTTGAAGGTAAGTGGGATCGTGAATCGTAGGATCGGATCGTGAATCGTAAGATCCTACATATTTTCAGATTTAAAGCAAAAAACACATTGATAATGACTTTGTATGTTGAATAATCACGTAAATTATAAATTCATCCACAAAAAAAAAAAACTAAGATTTGCATCATATGATGTAATTTGCATGTCATACATCGCTAAATCTATACTAACGAAATAAATATATTTAAGTTTTGACCCAATGTATTTAAAAGTTCAATAAATGTTTAATTAGCAACAAAATACCAAAATATTTATCAAAATATATGGAAAATATTTTTCAAGTTCTAAGTTCCAAGTTTGAAATCCAAAATAAGTTAGCAAATGGAAACTAGCTAACTACAATATAAAATCCAAAAGTAAGATGAATATTAAGATGAAGTGAACATTTAATTATTCTCATTCCAAGGTTCTTATAACCACCGTCCTAAATTCCTAATCATCATTATTCATTTCATCATCTATGTAGACATTATATATTTATATACTAGAACTACAAAAGACATCAAGATACAATGTCACACTCAACTATTCAAGTTATACCACTCAGTAACAATTAAAGAGCATACTCAAAAAAATCAATCAATCAATATACAAATACAAGCATAGCTGATAAAATTATATATATATATATATATATATATACACACACACATACATTTTATTACTATTAGGAGATGAATAACGAATGTAGAATCAGTTTCCTAGTAAATATATCTAAAACCCAACTCTCATGCCATGAACATTATTGCTTTTGATGATTTAGGATAATAGTTCACACCTTACAGGGTCTTCTATAAAACTCTAGTGTTTGGTTGCAGAAGGGGAGCCACATATATTCATATTAGAGTTTGCAACCGCTGGAGAAATTGCTTGAAAGATTAAACTTAAAATTGTTGCTCGCTATTTCTAAACAGTATGGAACTTTCCAAAAAACATATATAAAGACTCATTATTATAGAAGTCTAAATATTTTATTACTAAACAGTAGCTGTAAAATGATCAAACAAACTCAATAAAAAAAAATTTAGATAAAAAAACCAAAAATTTATGTTTTTGGTAGGATCGGTAGGATCCCATACGATCCTACACGATCCTACATACGATCCTAGCATTTTTACGATCCTAGCATTTTTACGATCCTAATGCGATCCTAAACGTTTTGGTGAGGTGGGATCGTAAAATCGTGCGATCCTACGATCTAGATCGCGATTTTGACAATCATGCTTCCAACTGAAGTTGATTAGACTATTTCGTAGTTCGTACAAATTTTATAATCAAAATCGAGATTATAGGTCCTGTTAGGCTGTTAGTGTTTCCAACGTGGTGTAAACAATGCCATATAGCCATGATAGTTTTGTGACTTTTGTCAAGTAGTCCTAGCACAATTCATATTGGAACATTTGAATCTTCTTGCTCTATGTCTATAAATGCCACATAAGCTGGGCATTTTCCCAAAAGGGGATGGGATTGTTTGGATTTGTTATACAATTGCCCTATTGGGCAATGGGAAGTAGACTAGTCCCCAAAAATGCCCATTTCACATCGTTGTGCTGGGGCTGTGAGGGCTCTTAGCTATATGGATAGTTCAATATGCTCATAAAAACATTCGCATTGGGTCTTGTAAATGGTATATGATGGGAAATTTTAGCATCAAGCCCCTTAAAACTCACATTATTTGGACTTGAAATTCTAAAGAAAATTTGCAATTATGCTACAGTACCATCCTAAATTTGTGATGGTACTGTTGCAACATTCCAAACCCATATTTATTTTTAATTCCCTACTTTAAATATTTGCCTCTCTCTCTCTCTCTCTCTCTCTCTCTCTCTCTCTCTCTCTCTCTCTCTCTCTCTCTCTCTCATGGTGGTGGTTTCTTCTGGCCTGGGTCGTGGGTCTAGCGTGGATCTAGTGGTGGTGTGGCATGGCGCAATTTGGTGGGTCTTGTGATGGGTTTCGGGATCGGGTTGTTGATGGGTTGATCGATGGTTGATGGGTTTGGTTATAGGTTGTTCATGGGTTTAGCTGGGTTTCGAGTTTGATGGATTTGGTTATGGTTTGTTGGTTGTGGCATGGGTTTGATGGGTTTTGGGTTTAATCGGTGGGTTGCCGTAGGTTTGAGTTTGAATGGGTAGTGGGTTTTGCTGGATTGGGTTTGTTGAGTTGTAGTTGATTGATGGGTTGTTGTGGGTCGTGGTAGGTGGTGTGACTGGGTGGTTGAGATAACCAACGGTTAGCTCTTTGTGGTGCTTTCAATGGTGGGTGATGTGACTAGGAAGCTCATCAATGGTGGTGGTAGGTGGTTGAAAGAAAGTAAAAGAAATAGAGATTAGAGAGAGAAGTGAGATATTTTTTATATTATTTTTATTTTATTGTTTATATTATTTTAATGTGTTATATGAGAAAATAAAAGATGGGATGCTAGATGTGTTATAAAATGGTATAGTATAATAGAGAAAGTAACTTTTAAGATGGTATAGTAAAATAGTTTGAAAATAGCGGATGTAAATGCTCTAAGCACCTAACCCTACCTTGTAAGTCACTCCATGTCCATGTAGATGAAGCGAAGGCAACAAGGTTTTGAACCAGGCCTAGGCCGAACAACACATATTGATATGGAATGGCTGGATGGTAATTATAGATGCCAATTGTAGGGGACTTGGGCTAGGTGATTGGCACTGGCTCACCAAACTTAATCCCAAAACTGTAAGCCAAAAATAAATCAAGGGAATTCGAGTCGGCCCGCATTCTGTTGAGATGGGCCTGGTCCAACAATGAGTATGTAAGGATCCAAAGAAAAATACTCGGTGAACTCGTTAAGTGTTTGGTCACATTTCGACCCAATGCTAACCATTCAGACAGTATGATATTAACGTGAAAGCAGAGAAGTTCGGTGAGTAAAGCTCAGATAGTCACTGAACGCTAGGAATGCTTTTAGGAGTTCCTTGTTGAACACTACTTGGCGTCTAGAACAAATTTCAAGAGAATTCTCAGAAGACATAATAATTCCTTATGATTCTGGGTGAAAGTAGGATTGCATGAAACTTGGTGAAAGGCTAATGATTTGAATCCCACTTAAAAGAGAGTGTTTAAGGAAAGGAAGAAAAAAAAAAAAGGAGAGAAAAAAAAAACACCATAAGGGAGAAAAAAAGAACTAAGGCTAGTGGAGGAGACAGAATAGAAGGTAAGCTCTACAATAAAGAGAAGAATTGGGCTAGCAACCACACTAGAGCTCATAGTTGGGTCATTTAGGCTTCGCTTGAGGCTACCCTGTAGGACTATGAGGAATCCCACCAACAAATAGATTTGGAGCCCAAATTCACTCTCTTGCTTATCTACGTTAGCAGGGTGGGGCACCACACCAATAATATAGGTCACTACTCACAACGGTGATCATAAGGCCGTCAACACTATTTACTACTAGAATAATTATTTTAAGCTTCTTTTGGAGAAAAGTTCTTGTTCAAGATATTGTTCTTCGACTATATATACTCTCTCACTTCATCCCAAAATGGCCAAAGGAGACAGAGACCCTCTAAGACTTGGCGATGTACTTTAAATAGCCGAACTTTGACAAACATCTTGTGAATTACCTTTTTATTGTAATTTGTCCAGTAAAGAATAACGTAACATTTTTATAATAATTTCACAATAAATATTTGGTGGCATACTCTTAAGTCTTAATGGTAACAAAAAAAAAAGTGATATCAATAGTAAGCTCATATAATAACTAATAACAGATTTTCACATTAGCATTTTTGTAAAATTGTTGTGAAGTATGTTCGCAATATTTTCATAACAAATAATAGACAGTAAGTGTTATTAGTTTTAATATGGGTCCACCACTAACATCACTTTCTTAAAAGAGTAATATTAAGTTCACAATATTGTGTGGGTTTTAGTTAACTCAACTAATAAAAATCTCTGATAGTTGAATAAGAGATTTGGGGTTCAATCTTCACTTACACCAAAAACCGATTAGTATCTTAGTCTAATGGTAAAGTGTTATCATTAGGAGCAGACGTTATAAATTGAAACTCTCTAAAAAAAAATTCATAATATATTCATAATAAATGCTAAGTGACAAACTATTATCGGTGAGGCCATAAAAATAATATAAAAAAATGTTATTGGCGGGTAAAAAGAAAAATTGTTGAAACAATGCAACACATGATAAAAACTTATGCTCACACTAGTTTTCTGTTTTATTTATTTATTTATTTGTATATTGAATTTTTTTTTTTGAGAATCAATTTGCATACTGAATTAATTATTTATCTTAAAAAAATATCTTAATGGTTAGAGACAATGCTCATATTCGGAATGAAAAATAACACTACTCTGTAATTTAGAGGCCTCATAGACGAAAGCATAATGAATCGAAACGGAGCCTATAAAGCCCAATGCGACCTTACTTAAGTTTGATATATATATATATACGCACCTAAGTAGAATTAATAGGTTGGGCCGGATAAATGAAGCCCATAAGGCCCAATTACCCCTATGGTAAGGGTTAAAAACTTAAAGAGTACCTAGGTTTCTTGAGCAATATAAATTCATATTGTGTACCCTAATTTTTTTTAAGAATGGAATTCTTTTTTTTTTTTTATATACTAGATAAAATTTCTACTCTAGTCTAATCTAAATGTATATGTGTGTGAAGTTTCCTTCTGAAAGCTTGAACCCCGACCCTTACCCTCCACACTCCACAAGCATTTATACTTGTAAAATGACAATCGCACCAAGGATGCGTAATGGAATATATATATATATATATATTGATTTTGCTCTATTTTTATTAGCATTGCTTAGATCAGAAATATTCAACCAAAAAAATAAATAAAATAAACATCTCTAAAAACTGTTGACAAGAAGAACGATGGACCTGAATTAGCTAATACCATTTGTGGTTTAACTCTAATGGTCACAGGTTAGAGAGAGTCTGAACACAACAAACAAATGAAATCGGTATAATTTCCATGTGACGCTCAGGAACTCCTCAATGAGATTGAACTGTCCTCAACAACAAAAACCATGGTACTACATACACTACTTCCAACTACTACTGATATGTATATTTTTCTCACACACACAAAAGGAAACTTTATAGCTTCAATTTCTAAGTTTTATGGAAAACAAGAAAACAGAAAATGGGAAAGATTGAAGTAGCACATGGCATTAGGTGTGTATATGCAGCTCATCATACAGTACTGACCTCTTCTTATGCTTGACCATGTCTTCTAATGCTTAACCCCACTTTTGTACATAAAACTTGCCCTCCTCTAAGCT
This sequence comes from Castanea sativa, assembly GCF_040712315.1. Taxonomy (NCBI): domain Eukaryota; kingdom Viridiplantae; phylum Streptophyta; class Magnoliopsida; order Fagales; family Fagaceae; genus Castanea; species Castanea sativa. The sequence goes on from NC_134014.1 coordinate 13,451,912, forward strand.
ACACCGACCTCCCATGACCCAGTAGTCTCATTGTTACCAAAACACTGCCAAGCAACTTCTATAAAAGGAGCTTTCACTACCCCAACTCAAACCCCACCTCAAATATCAGTTTATATCCTACACTGTTAACAGTTTCTAGGTTTATAAGATGTCCAAGTACTTTGCTTTCTGTTTGGTGATGCTTAAGCTTGCAATGGCATTTGCAAACACACCAAACTCCTTGAAAGATGAAGCATGTGGTGAAGTGTCTTTAAGTTTTGGCATATACCTCGACATTTGCCCAGAAGCTGAGGCCATTATCTTTTCTTGGGTTGCAAAGGCAGTCTCAGAGGATCCAAGAATGGCAGCCTCGCTGCTACGTCTTCACTTCCATGATTGCTTTGTTAATGCAAGTCATCTTTAATCTATGTCATTCACATTTGTTTTTACTTTATAAAGTAGGATAAAATATATTTTTTTCCTTCAAATTCAAAAAGTTCTAATTCCATCCTCGAAATTTTAAAATATTCTGCCTTTCGTTTTTGTGCCCACTCCATGCTAAAGTTTTAAGGATAAAAATAAAATTTAGATGATATTTCAAAGAAGAAAAAAAATCTTAAGTTGTATCTCCTTTTTTTCCTAAATATTGTTTAGGTTCTTTTTCATCCCTAAAATATGTATTATGTTAGACATGCTGGCAAAAAAATTAACGAAAGTGAATGAAAGGACAAAATGAGTTTGTTTTAAAATCGAAATAGATTTATTTTAAAATTTTAGGGGTGAAAATAGAACTACAATACATTTCAAGGACAAAAAAGAATGGTTTTGCCTTTAGAGTGACCTGTGGACAAAATGTGTGTGGTGAATTTTGCAGGGTTGTGATGCTTCGGTGTTGCTAGATGACACAGACAATTTTGTTGGAGAGAAAACTGCAGCTCCAAACTTGAATTCCTTGAGGGGGTTTGAAGTAATAGACGCCATTAAGTCTGAGCTAGAAGTTGTTTGTCCTCAAACTGTTTCTTGTGCTGACATTCTTGCAACTGTTGCCAGAGACTCTGTTATTCTGGTGTGTGCTCAAAGTTGTGATTTTTTCAGTAATTATTAGGGATGTTACAGATTTTACTACATAAGTCTTATAAAAAATGCATGTCAATTTTTAAACACGAAAAAAAAACAAAGTAATTCATAAATTTATGTTATTGCTGTGACACAAACCACTTTTATATAAACATTTATATAATAAAATTTGTAGCAAATTTATCATTTTCCTTACTCTTTTATCAAGGGCTTGATGCTTATGCCAAAGTCCACAACGAGTTTGTGCTAATTTTGGGTTTTAATTTATAGTCAGGAGGACCCAGTTGGGAAGTCCAAACAGGAAGGAGGGACAGCTTGAGTGCAAGCAAAGAAGCAGCAAACAACAACATCCCAGGCCCAAATTCTACTGTGGCAACTCTTGTGGCCAAGTTTGAGAATGTAGGCCTCTCGCTCAATGATATGGTGGCCCTCTCTGGTAATAACATATTGTTTTTGTTAATCATTTGTTCTTAATTATATCATAGTTTATAAAAGTAGGAAATGATTATTTGCTCAGAAACACTACTATTATTCCTTTGGTAGGTGCACACACAATAGGCAAAGCCCGATGCTCAACATTCAGTACTCGACTACAAGGAATCAACCAAAATGGTCCAGACATTAATCTGGATTTCATTGCCTCACTGCAACAGCTTTGTTCAGGATCCGACAGCGCCACAACACTAGCACATCTTGACCTCGTAACTCCAGCAACGTTCGATAACCAATACTATGTTAACCTTATTTCTGGAGAGGGATTGCTTCAATCTGACCAGGTTCTTGTTAGCGGTGATGAACAAACTCGTCAAATAGTGGAAACCTACGCAGAGGACTCATTTGTCTTCTTTGGTGACTTCAAGGATTCTATGTTAAAAATGGGAAGCATTGGGGCACTAACAGGGTCAAGTGGTGAGATACGCAGGAACTGTAGGACTATTAATTAAATTTGGCTTATTGAAGTAACCTCATTATGCAGAGGTATCATGACATGTCTAATCTGTGCTACAGCAGATGCTTATCTTAGTTTATGGAAATTGTTATGAAATAGATAACTAGTTATTTAGTTGTGTGCTATCGCTTTGCAATCTAATAACAGAAAGAAAGAGGTGACCCCTAGTGCATGATATTTGGCTAACATTAATTAAGTACCCATCACAACTTGATTATATCGTTTTTAAATCCATCCTTTTTCACTTACCAATTGCAACCATAAAACCCTAAGCTTTGCCATCACAAACTTTAGATTATGCCACAGAACTACCAAAGATTAAAGTTATCAATGTCGTGCTAGATACTACTTAATTTGGCAAGAAAACTAAATACTTATATACTGATTAATACGGGGTGTACTATTTCATAATTACCGCTACACCTGAGCCCCAATACAGTCAATATAGACCAGTATTATATTTTGTTTAATGGCTTCGGCTGGTAAGGTATTAATAACATTGGTAAAGGTTCATAAAGCATATGTGAAGTACAGTTTAAGCTAAGAATATGATTATGGCAATATATTACGTTAGACAAAAATAACATTCTAACTACTCGGTGAAGGCAATCAATTGCATTATGAACTAATGGCACACGGGCTTAAATCACTGAGCCACTTCATGTGAGACGGTAAAACCTCACAATAAAGAGTAGATAACTGAAGGCTCAATAAAACTGTTTATCACATTATACATTCCTTTGGTGAAGAAGTTGCCTGCCTTAGCCTTCAAGAGAGTTGATACAAGTTTTTTGGCTCAGTATCCCCAAGCAGCTACACTTCTTCCCCATGTGCCCCCTTGAGTTATACTTCTGCTCCACCACTTCAAGTTCCTGAAGATGAAAATGTTCATAACAATGTCAGTAGATTTCTTTTTTTGCTGAATATGTCAGTAGTTTAGACAAGTACAGTGCATACATTGTAATCTTAAGAAGTGAAGAATAGCAGGTAAAATTTTCCCAACCATTTTGCTCTTATCAAGAGGAGATGCTATTTGACTTAAAGATTATGAAACTAACTATTATCAATTCCAAACCCCCATCCCCCAAACCACCCTTGCCATTTGGCCCAAAGGACATTGGTCCCCCACCCTTTTTGCGGGTCTTCTTTTCTCTCTCAATAACCACCTCATAAAATTTGGGTTCGTTAAAGCCATAGGCACCTAAAATCCCATGATGGGAAAATCTAGTAATATGGTTGCTTCCAAATTTAACCCAAAATTAGGGAAAAAATGAAATCATGAATCTCAATGGCCTAAAAATATTTTGGCTTGAAAAGAGAATTTCCAAAGCATAATCAGACAAGTAAAAATAAACTCTTAGAACCTGTTGGCTTATTCTTCCACATCCACTCCTGAGAAGCCTGAAAGCCCTGCAGAAGATGCAGACAATTGGAATTAGACTGAGGCCACAGAGAGAACTCTGAGCACAGGCAACATGTGAACGACAGATACCTGTTGGAAACGTGCAGGATCACTGGCTGAACCAGGTGCTGCCTGTAGTTGTGTATAACCAAGTTCCTGCAAAGCCAAAAGATCCCAACAATACTGTTGATAAACATTGTTGACCACTTCTTAACCGAAGTTAGACCAGTTCTCTAACTAAAAGATTTCATACACACTTGATTCTCCAGATGGTACAAGACAACAAATACATTCTTCCAGGATCCCATTAGTTTTTCAAAGCCTAGTTCTAAATAAGGCATCATTGTATAAAGTATAATCTTTCTGCAAAGGTGAAATTTACCTGGACATTTTGGTGACCTGTTACTCCAGAAGCTTGGTACTGAGATTCCAAATTATATAGTTAGCAAAGAAAAAACTAAGAATATTGATTTTTATTTTTATTTTTTTTAAATTGTGTTTAAGGCACCAACCGATGATGAGAAATTAGGCTGCTGTATCTGCTGGTGGTGGTGGAGTTGTGGTTGAAGATGAGCTGGAAGCTGCACCTGCTGCGTTTGTGTGACTTGTTGGGCAGATAGAACTTGGGGGTGTGACTGGGTTTGAGGCTGTTGAACTAACAATTTTTGTTTCTGTTCAAACAGCGCCAACTCTTCAGGTTTCTCCCACTACAAGTTCATTTAAGCAAGCGTCAGTCACATAAATGGTGGAAAAATCCCAACAGGAAAGCAAGGCTGATAAAAATCTCACCCGGCTTTCACCAGTGACACTATTATAATAGTAGTTGTATCCATCGGGGGAGGTGTGCTCTGTCCAATTACATTTTACAGGAGCCATAGCCTGGTTCATTACTGGTATGGCGGGAGCAGCAGATTTCACAGAAGGCGCATCAGCAGCTGATGAAGTAGCAGGGGTGCTGGCCACTGCCTGTTGTACAATCCCACCCCACTGAGACTGCAGGTCCAAATGACATTCTCAGCATACAATCTTTAAGAGTATATAAAAACAATTACAAAAGAGCATTCCAACGATAAACTTCTACAGACAACCCCAAAGGGTAGCACAATCAGTTAGGCACCATGCCTCATAAAACAGAGACAACTAGGTTGAATCTCTCTACAGAGAAAAGACGAGTAAGGGATGAAAACTGTCAAAATTGAAAAAGAAATTAGTCTTGAGTTCAGAAGCAGTCAGTTAGATGATAAACATGAGACAGACATGTCAAAGATCCATGATACACCAATAGTGGGTTGCATTTAAAAAATACATCCCATGATTAAAAAAAAGCAATATGAATAAATACTAAGTTTCATTTAAAACAGGTTAACAAAGTAATAAGACAATCAAGTTATCATGTAAGCAGTACTCTTAACTCCTAATCTTATGATAGCACAAATGTAGCTTTCCAACAATTATGATATGCTTCCAGCATACCTAACCAATTACTTGATCTAATCCAAAATACCTGCTGTTTATTAGGCTGAGAACTCTGTTGCTGATTTGATGGTTGCATCAGCTGTAACTGTTGTTGCAATTGGGAGAATGCTTGTTGAGACGACTGAAAGCTTGCCTGCAGAGTTTGTGTCTGTTGTGACAACATCTGAGCTAACTGAGAAGGAGGCTGCTGAAGATGTTGAAGTTGCTGCGGAACAGGAGCAGGAAGCTGCTGTTGATTTGTGACAGTAGACACAGAATGAGGTTGTAAGTTAACATCCAAAGGAGTCTGTAGTGTTGTCGCAGATGAGGCAGTCTGCTGAACCTGAGGCTGAGAAACAGAAAACTGTCCACCTAAACCAAGTAAATGTTGTGACGGTAGTGCTTGACTGAAGGGTGTTTGACCAGCAGAATGAGGAAGCTGTGGCTGACCAAGCTGCTGTAGTGATGCAAGCGGTGTTTGCATTTGTGAGTATGATGCTGGAGTTTGAGGGTGTGATTGAAGGGAAGGTGGCAAATGCTGTGGTGACTGCATAGGCTTCTGGAATGGTGTCATTTGCTGGCTGACCGGTGGAACTTGAGGTTTAGACTGGTTAAAACTCTGAAAAAATTTTGGAATGAAATTACTGATTGTTTTGGAAGAACCTGGTAGACAATGAAGACACATAAAAATAATCACCATATACCTGCTGTGATGTTGAAGATGATGTACCTGCCTGTCCCACAAGGGAACCATCGGGAGGGCCACCAAAGCCACTTGAAGGACCACCCTGAAATTTTTCCAAGAATAGTTAGTAAAAGAAGCTTGCAGTATTACAGAAATAATACCTAAAAAAAAGATACATGTATCCAATACATCGTAAGAAAATAGGATAAGAAACTACATTGCAGACACAGAACATGGAAACACAATTAATAAACTATTCAATCAAAGAATCTGTGCTATCATGAGAAGTGCTACGTCCACAATACTTTCACAACAAATCTTAAGTGACAAGTTGTTACTTGTTTTAATTTGGACCTTATCACTGAAATTACTTTCTTGTCCACCAATAACAGCGAATAACAATTTGCCACTTAGGATTTGTTATGAAAGTGTTGTGAAAATGTTGTGGAAATAGCATTTCTCATGATTAAAAGGCCACAATGGCTGCAGATTAACTATAGGAAGAGAGAGAAAGCTAAATGCCCCTCATACCGGCCTTCAGAGAACACTTGCATCATAGGTGAACCATAAAATATCAGTTTTGGAGTTGGGAGTCTTTAAACTTATGTAAAGCCATTGCAAAGAAAAAAATAAAACCCCAAAAAAAATTGAAGCAGTACCAGACCAGCCAAGCACACGGTTTTTTTTTATCCCAACACTTGGGTGAATAGTTCATGCCAAAATGCAGTGAGGCAAAAAATGAAATAGTATTTCAGTACAATTTCTTTATTTTTATTATTTTCTAGACCATTTTAAAGTTTGTTTGTTTTTGATTTTTTGGCAGAGAGGAATTAAACTCTGTAGTTTGCAGTATACTTTCTTTGGAAACCAACTACCTAGTCAACAAAAATCATTTAGGCAATCTATCCCAGTATACCTAGTCAGAGAAGCAAGACTCCTAAAAAAAGCAATCACACTACGGTCTAATCAAATTTTTTTCTTACCGGATTCAATGGCAAAGCCATGTCGCGAGACCTAGGAGGGAACTGACCCCCAAAGCCACGAAAATCGGTATTAGAAGGTGGCCTTACATTGGGTGGACTCATTGGATGCCAAGCATTAGGTGGAATTCGATCACCCATTGGGTCACCAAAATTTTGTGAAGGTCTGCCAAGGGGCATGAAAATAGAAGTGAGCAGAGATAAATACAATACCAAAAGCAAGAAGAAATAAGGCATAAATTTCACTAGAGTATGTAGAGAAAGGTTTGGGGGGATGATGTTTGAGGTTTGAAATACCTAGGCCCTAATGTTTGAAATTGAGGACCTAAACCCGGACCTCCAAGTGCAGGACCACCCCTGAAAAAGAGAAATTGAAAAAAAAAAGTCAAAATTTGGTTTTAGAGAATCCATCTGTGAGCAACATGGATAGGATTAGTCCAAAGTTAATGTGAAGTAGCTGCTGAACTTAAAAACAACAATATATCAGGTCCCTCCATTGCCAAAGTCCAACATAAGAAAGGTTGACCAAATGCAAAAGAGAAAAAGACAAGCCCAAATCCAACCCCCCCCCCCCCCCAAAAAAATAAATAAATAAATAAAAAGCAATTGCAGATAAAAACTGAAGCTAAGGTTTAGATATCAAAACCTTGAATCTCCAGGTCTAGGCCTCTTAGGATCAGCAAAGCGGACAGTTAACGGTTGCTCACAACCCTAAGAAGAAGCAGAAAAAAAACCATAAGCTCTAATAAGATAATCTGAAAACAGAATATTACTAGTGTAAAGAGAGAACACTAACTCTCATAGTATAGATTCCATTAAGAGCATTTATAGCTGCCATTGCCATGTCTCTGTGAGAGTATTTTACAAAACCACATCCTACAAAAGAAGTGAAACAAAAATATCAGTAACCAAAAAAGAGGAGCATTCAGGTTGTTCAGACCGCTAAAATTATGAAAAGGAAGTATTCTTTTCTTTTCTTTTTTTAAAGTCACTACACTAAAAAGAAACAACATATGTGCTGTGCTATTACGGGAAAAAAACAAAGAACCTACTGTTATAATTTAAAAAATAGACAAACAATATCAACCAGTTCATACTTTCTTACAAACATAATTAATCAAATGGCCACCATACCTCTAGTTTTTAATCTAATTCCTACATGCTTTCATCAAAAATAAAAAATTATCTGAGCCAAATATAAATCAAATTAAAATTTATTTTAAGGGATACTATAATACAGCAAAAGAATTGAGTATTAGAAAGCCTTCAACCAATTCAAACCATTTTTTTTCTAAAAAAGGGATAAGATTAGAGGACACACCACGACTCTGCTTCATATTATCACGCATCAGGTAAACATCTTCTACTCTGCCATACTTGGAAAAAATCTGATAAAAGAAATTATCAATTATTAGATATGAAACAACAGAACTTCCAATTAAATTTACACTACATATGGTAAAACTTGAAAGGGAAGAGTTTAAGTTTCCTTCATGTCAAGCTGAGAAAAATTTTTGCATATGAAGTATTAATCTTAGGAAAGGACAGCTCGATTGATGAATTGACATACTTCCTCAACTTCCGTTTCTGTGGCTTGTTTGTTCATTGATCCGACAAACAATTTGTACTCGACCGCACCTACCACATAAAGCAATTATTTCAGCAATAGAAAATTTTGATGGTTTAGACAAATGCATGTTCACAATCACGCATAAAGAACGTTTAAGAAAAATATTTCCCCCAAGAATGTCCAATTTATACTTTAGTCATATAGTGAAAATTAATGTCAATACAAGGGTTTTTCTTTTCTTTTCTTTTTTCTTTGGGGGGGGGGGGGGGGGGGTTGTGGGGGGGGAGAGGCTGTGAAAGAGATAAAATATTATGCATACTAACATGTCTGAAGATAGACTCACATAGCTCAATCTATGTTCAAACCCCCATTAATTACGCCTACAAAATGTTAGTGAACTATGTCCCAGGCTTTTTCCATGTTTGACTAGTAGAAGGTAACACATTCTAATAGAATTTATTACAAAAATAAATAAATATTAAGACTTCTAATTAATAATACTCCCCTTATCTACATTCCATGTGTACAAGCAAAACCAATAAAGATGAAAAAGTACAATGAACCTTTTTTTTTTCTTTTTTTGAGTAAGAGAAAGTTATGCCCCCCTGTTACTTAAAATCTTATACACACACACACATATAGGAAAAGGAAAATTAACTGTCCAACACAATCCCATAACATGACACTTGAGTGTTTCTTTGGAGAACAGAACATAAAGGTCATTGTTATTGTAGGATTCCCTCACGCAATAGGTTAACCCTTTCTTTCTTATTTAGGAATTGAAAATATTATAACATAGGTTACAATTTTGAAGCCCATCCAAGCAAAAGATTAAAGAGCAGTGTTGGTAAAAGGATCAAGTACGAGCTTAAGTGCAAAAGGCAAGCGCATGCCTAATTTAAGTAAAGCGCACATTTTTCAAATATAATGTATAATACCCTCTAATAAAAATATTTGTAACATATAGTAAATAAATTAATAAATTCAAATTAGTAACATATTTTGCCTATTAACTCAAATGGATGGTGCAATTGTACAACATTTGTAAGTTTAAATTTAACATAAGTTATTTCAGTTTCATGGACAATATGATAATAACCTAATCATATATTCAAAAATAATTTTAAGAAGCACATAACTGTGTTAGCTATGATCAAAACAAAGCATATGGTTCAATTAAAATATAGTCGAAAGACAATGACCACAAAACTCAACAATAAATTATCCTTGTCCATGTCCTTTGATATGTAAGTAAAGAATTGATTGTCAAGTACAAACATCTTAACCTTAAGAATAGTTTTTGTAATATAAATCAATGCTCCCTGTCATTTCCTTCAAGATCAAACAATTAATTTTAATGATTCAAAAAAAATTATAGCAAAATAATAATAATAATAATAATAATAATAATAATTAAAAAATGCCTAAACATGCTTTGTGCTTATTCAAAAAGCACCAGAAAAGCATCTTGAAGTGTGCTTTATTATATGAGTTTCTTTCATCAAAGCAAAGCAATTAGACCTTGAGGCTTTGAGCTTTTACCATGCCTAGGTGCACTTTTAACAACATTGTTATTGAAACACTCCAATTTTGCACAAACATCATATGCCACAATTAGTGCAAATGTGCAGTATTTGTTTTATGTAACTTGATTGGTCTAACAAACCCAATATGATTTTTATTAGTACAATTCCATACAAAAAATGGAAAGGCACAATTTCTATGAATAGATAATAAAATTTACAGATAATTTACCAAGGCGTTCGCGTTCTCCATCAGCATATCTCACTTGTATAGGACCCACTCCCTGGAAAAAAAATGAGTGTGTGAAACTACCACAAGTTAATTTGCATACAAGATTGGAAATTATTCCAGCAAGAAAACTCACCCCAGGAAGAGTATGTTGGTTGTGTAATGCCCTTATTGCCCTATCAGCTTCATCTGAGGTCGCATATTTTATAAAACAACAGCCTGCATAAGCAAAGAGTTTTTAATCCTGATTTCAAAACATTACTTCTACCCTTCTAACAATCTCAAATACAACAAATTTGAGCTTAAAAACACACACACACACACACACACATAGAGGCTAATATCAATTCCAGAGCTTTGTATTATAAGTTTCTGCTGGAGGGAATAAGATTACAAGGAGAAATCATAAATAAGTAGTTTGACTACTACAAAATAGACCAAATGTTTCAATAACAATAAAGAATACTGAATTGACGAAGTGTGATAAAAAAATCAAGATCTTTGCCACTCACAGCATGGCATTCCGTAAAAAGACTGCGGAACATTAAATAGAAATCCATCAAGTTGTTCACAACAAAACCAAGAAAGCTAAAGATTATAGCACAGATACATCCCAACAAATAAAGACTTAACAAAGCCTAAGCTGGCAAACACATACAACTAACTCACAACACCACCCCAAAAAAAAAAACCCTGAACTCCACACTGCAGGTCAAAGATTTACTGCTTTCCTTTGAGCACAAATCCTCAAAACCAAGCTATAGGGAATATTCATTAATACTAATGATGGAAAAAGATAACGAGGAATTATGTGTGCAACAATGGAGATTGATCACACAGAAGCCAAATATTTTTCTTGGAGAGAGAGAGATTCAATCGCTAAATATAACTACTTCTCAGGAACAAAAGCAGACATTAATTAAACCTCAGCCCAGGGCACCTGGTCATGCAATCACCCAACATTCTTCTTTGTTCATTTCTTCCAATGACAAACAGAGCTGAAGCAAATAGGCAATGCAGTAATTATTGGCACTAAGAACAACAGATATCCATGTTGCCAAGATACGCAATTATCATAACACCGTAATGCGGCTGCAATCCGTGAAGCCTCATTATGCTTATACATACAATCTAACAGAGAAGATGATTTATAATGGACTAAGGGTTTCCAAGCATTACACTTCTTTGTGCAATCCAAGCATTGAGTCATTTAAAGAATTTAGCTCAATCTAAATAATACATATTGTTAACTCGTCCACAAAGATACATAATAAGAAATCTAAAAGCTATTAGTTATGTTAAAACACACACACACAAGAAACAACCCGACTCCAAAGCCTTATCCAATTGTCAAGAAACAGAACTAGCTAAAAATAAGCTCCTGAGAGTCAAAAAAAAAGAATCAGCAAGAGTAAGTGCAAAAGAACTCATCATATACAGATCATAACTCTGTTGCTTTGCATATGCTCCTGGACATCAAACCAATATGTTTACATCAACAAACAGACCATTCTTCAGCACATAGGGTTTTGGGCACATCAAGATGGAGAAGGATCATATTCCAACCACTCACAAGAACCATACAAAACAGAAATGTACTCTTGAAGACAACTAGAACTGCAACTATTTTCACCCATAGTCACTTGCATTTCTCAGAACAGCACATCTTCCTTTGCTCCACCATGCTAACATCTAATCAAAATTCAAAAATTCAACAAAACTTTATCTTCACCCTACACACATAAATTAGAGTGCTCACATTCATTTTCTTTAGGTCAATAGGCTGTGTAAAGTTTGAACTCTATAGCACAGCCCACATCCATTAACCAAAAAGCATTTGAAAAGACAACCAATAAGAGTGGATATGAAATAGACTGGCCACAACATAAACTAAATCTTAGGGGCAAGAAGTCAATAAGCATCCAGGAATCATGGCGACAAGGATCTCTTTGTACCAATCCTTTAGAACGAACAACCATGGAGCATTACACACAGAGAAATACAAAGTAACTGAACAATCAGCCATTAGATCAAGAAAATTCATGATTAAAAATACAATAATGTCACAGGCACCAAGGTCACAGGAAAACTTTCAAAGGCAAACATCTTCTAAGATTGGCATTATCAAAAGGATAGCTTCAAACCAAACTAAGTCTGCACTTGCAAGTATGGAATCTGAAACTTGGACAAAATACACTTCCCCAGTTGTATCGGCAGTGTAAATCTTGGTTAAGCCAAAAACGCTCCTTCAACCCCACAATATATACACACATTATATCTACTGCAGAACCCTAAAAAATAAAAACCCCAATCACAGAAAGAATTGACCAAAGCTCCACCACTGTACCATAGAGCGCTTGTTAAATCATCACGGGAGACATACTTGAGCTCTGCATATTTAAAGTCCTAACAGACCCAACAGATATCAACAATGCAAGAATCCACCAATGAGACAATGGCGCCTGATGTGCAAATCACCAACATAATAATTTACGTGAACATCATAACGTTAACCAATATGGACTCCACATACTGGGATTTTGCAAGTTCGGAAACTATTTCCGCACATTGACCCATCATATGAACCCCAAAGTTGACAACAAACAGAAGGAAAAACAATAAAGTTTCACAGAAGATTATCCAAATGCATCGATTGCAAGATATCGGCCAATGGTGTCAGGGATTCATTGAGGCCCTAATTTCACCAAGTATTTTGTCAACAGTTACATTCACTCACCTAAGGGCTTCAACAAATCACTGCAGCCATTACATAATAGAGAGTATTTAAACCACAACGCAACCAAAAACTTGACAATGGCCCTCAGGTATCCAATAGGTAGCAAAACCCACAAACCAAATTAAAATAACCAATCAACTCTGATATCAAATCATGCACAAACTTACAAGCATAAAAAAGCACTTTCCAACATATGGCACGTACGTCCAACCACTCAATTAATATTGTGGACCAATATTTAAAGATCTATGCAAAACGCTGTCTAATAAGTAAATTGTAACACCACAGATTCTAATAACGAATGACGAAGGAACACCTAATCGCATTTTATTCTATGATTGAACATACAACTCCACATCACCACACGCCTGCCATGTGCAGAACTCATGATAGCTAAATTTATTAAATCCTTCATAGCACAAACTACAAGCAAAACAAAACTGAAGAGATAAAATTGATAGGAAACCCCACAAGCCAAAGTTTCAGACCAAAATACTCGCACAGGTTAGCTTCGGTATCAAAATACCACACAAATTTACAAGCATAAATGGCGGTGTCCAAGAAATGGCCCATAAATTTAACAACTCAATAACATTGACCATTGATCAAAGCGTACTAAGGAAAAAGGCTGGCCTGTAAGTAAGTAGTAGACACCCACATATTCTGATTATTAAGACAGCAAAAACATAGCAAACCACCATCACACACCTGCCATATAAAACATGAAATGGGTTGCCTTTTTATCACATTAACATCACTGCAAACCCATGATCATGAACAAAATGAGCCAAATATTCAGCTCTGAGATACTCAAAGCCGATAAAGATATTGACCCCACTCACTTAATAGAAACAACAACAAAAATAGATAATCACGAGACATCCCTCACACAAGCAACAGGTCCGTAATTCAAAATGTAGCTTTTGGGCAAGTTATCAACACACTCACAAGTCACAGCCCATTAGGCATTACCTCTAAATGCCACCCATCTCTGATAGACAATCCAACTTCAGAACCATTTCACTTAGTTAATATAAAAAACTAATGTATGACATTCCACACCATTTGAAAGAAGGAACTCCCAGGTTCACCGAGATATGAAAAAACCACTCGGAAATTACAATGTGATTAATTCCATTCAAAAGCAATAATCCAAGTATTTTGTGTTATTCTCTGTACAATAACTGCACTTCTAAACATCCTGACATAAACAAGCTACAGTAATGGCAATAGACACTCCCATTACAAAACAGAAAACAAAAATTGTTGGGTAATGCCGCCACCGCTGCAGCCACTATTGCAAAAGCAGGATCTATTTCTCTTCCAAGATCCCAACTGCTATTCAAAAACTGGTTTTTAGTAGGTTTACACATCTTGCCTCCTCCTTGTTTGACAGGACGGACACAAAAAATGGTCGCAACCAAAACCAACAAGCCCGAAACTTATTGCAAAACAAACTGAGACGAAAGATGAGCTTACACTTGTTCCCATCAGCCTCTCAGATGACCTGAAATAAGATAGGTACAGATCACAATTATTTCATAGAAATTAGCATCTACACGTACCTTGTTGTTGTCCTGTTCTCTTATCTTTAATCAAAGCAACCTCTATAACATTTCCATGATCTTCAAACAGAGGGCGAATCTGACATCAAAATAAACATGACATCAACAACATAAAACAATAACAGGATAACAGGGCAAAAATAGTATAACGACCATTTTTTTTTTTTTTTGTATATGAATTGATTGACTTACATCTTCCTCGGTGGCCGTCCTGGGAACAGATCCAACAAAAAGTTTCGCAAAACTGCCGCCATCAAATTGCTCTGAAAAATCCAATACAAGCGTAAACCAAACAGGAATGAAAATAAACCAATGAAGATTGCAAGTATATACACTTTCCTACAACTTCTCATACCAAACCAACTCACTAGATTGCAAATAGTTCTTCCTTCTAATTCAACTATGAGATCCTATTAACTAACAAAATTGAGATGCATATATTTTCTCGGGCCTTTGTGATACTAATTATCCTTCTAAAAATATCCAATAATGCATCCCTAGATGTCTTTTAATTGTTGAGTTGTAAGGCTCTTGGATCCAAGGTTCACAAATCATAATTGAATGGCCCACTTGCATACGTTTTCACAGTACATAAAATCAACTCTGACACAAGATCAACTATGTGATTCCAAGCAGTAAAAACAAAACAAAAAAAAAGCCAACCCCAACCCCATATCCATCAACAATTAATTAACTCTAAATTAGTACAGTACTGCACCATAACCCCTAGCAATAAATAAATAATCAAATAAACAGTTAAACAAGCACCAAGTACACACAATAAGTAACATTCAATTCAAACTTTACAGTTAATCCCACAGTTACAATTACAGAATTACAGTTAAACCCAAAAAAAAAAGGAAAAAAAAATTACAAAGAACAAGGCAAACCTGGCGAGCCTCCGCGGCCGGGGAAAGAAAACCCTCGCTTCTGTCCGGAAAGGGGTGGCGGCACCGGCAGCGGCGCCAGTTGCTGATGATTATTGCTATTATCATCATAATTATTAGACCCGAAACCTCCTCCGCCTCCGCCCCCGCCCATGGGTCTAAACCCAGCGGGGCGAAATCCACCGGGCCCGGTGTCGGCGCTACCGGAGCCGGGGGAGAGGCGAGGAGGACTCTCGAAAGGGCGGTGGTTGGCACCGCCGCGGAAGTTATTAGGGCTACGACGGTTGTGGTTGTTGGTTAGAGGTCCATCGGAGAAGCGAGAGGGACCTCTAGAGTGACGATAGGGTTGGGAATCGTAATGATTGTTGTGGTTATTGTTGTCGTTGTCGTTGTTGTTATTGTTGTTGGAGTAACGGTCTCCTCTGTGTCTATCCAGCTTGGCGAATTTTTAATTAACACCTAGAAATTGGAGAGAGAGAGAGAGAGAGAGGTGCGGTTGAAAGCCTGAGGGGTGAGAGAGAAAGAGAGAGAGAGAGTGCAGTGTAGTTGGGGGGTTTGGGGCTTTGGTCTTCTTCTTGGTCTTCGTCTTCTTTGTTGCTTGGTGGTATTTGAGTTTTGTTGGTCCTTTTTGACAATTATTAAATAGTGTTGCGAGCTTGGGGAGTTTCTTCTGCTGGGCTTTTACGCGAACTGGGCCTAAATAGTCTTTTTCTGCTTTTACTTTTTAGTCTTTATTATAAAAATATTAAATCGGTTTGAATTTTCCTTTTTTTTTTTTTTCTTTTTCTTTTTCTTTGGGTCTGTCGTAGGGTATCCACATAAGTAGATGCATAAATGTGCAAAATGGAAAAAAAAAATACTAATTTTACACATTTTGGGCAAAAAAACACCCACATTAGTGGGTGTAAACTCGTCTATAAAATCCATCTTGCTACAGTACTGTGTAAATTTACACGAGTACTGTAGCATGTTTATTTGATTTTTTAATAGTTTTTTCTTTCTCCTCTATGTACTGACTCTCACCTCCCTCTCTTTCTCCTCTCTTTCTCATTTTCATCAGAGACTCAGCCAACAGCTCTCCCTTTCTCTCATCTCATCAATCTGGCCTGCTCTAGCTTCCACCGATCGCTGAGGACCAAGTCGAGTCCATCGCCCACAAGATCGAGCAAGCCGAGTCGCCGGACGAGTCCATCGCCTACAACACGAACGGAATTTTCTGACGGAGAAACCTGAGGCTTTGTTCTGAGCGTCGAGGAGCAGAAATTAGGCCACCGCGTTGACGAAGACGAAGACTTAGATGCCGGACGCTGAGGAGCAGCTCTCATATTCTCTCATCTCATCAATCTTTGAATTTTTTTTGTTTTTTTTTTACTGAGTTTTTTTATTATTATTATTGGTTTTCTTTGGGATTCCTGTGTGATTGGAGGCCGGAGGCGTCAATCTTGAGAGAGATGGTAGCTGATGACGGTGGCCGTGTGGGTTGTGTTGGATTTTTTTTTATTGGGTTTTTTGTTTTACTGGTTTTCTTTGGATTCCAGTGTGATTGGAGGCCAGAGGCGTCGATGGTGGCTGATGACGGTGCATGGCTGTGCCGGGTTGTGTTGGGTCTGTGAGAGAGATGAAGGTGGGAAGGAAATGAATATTTTATTTGAATAAATGTGTATAATAAACAAACTGATGTGAGTGTTTTGTAAACGTGAGTGTGTAAAATAGAAAAAGTAGGTTTTTTCGTGTAAAATAGAAGGAAATTTTGTATGAACTGATACAAATGCTCTAAGATGTAGTTTGATGAAATTGAGTTTGGTGGAAAATAGAAACAATAATAATAATGTTTCGTTGACAATAACTTCACAAAAAATTATACATAACAAATTGTTCCTTCTGATATTTACTTTATTTTATAAGTATAGTTGCCAGTTATGTTCTCTAAAATGAATTAAATCCCTACAAAAAATCTTGATATGACAACTCTTCTATTACTATTGGTTATTAATTGAATCTTTAATTTATTTTAATAGACAAATGGGGAATGGAACTATTAGTTGCCGAAAAGTGAAAAGATACTTTGTTTGTATACAAACTTATGAAATTCTCTTTGAGCTCTGGTAATCAATTTAATATGATATGATTGAATAGAGAATCATATTTTACTTATATGTTATTTTTACTTGTTATTCTTTATAAAGTTATAAAGAAGGTACAAGAATAAATTCTTTCTTTTTTTATATCCCTACCACCGGTCAATAATGTAACTACTTAATAATTGTTGTAAAAAGTGTTGTAAACATAGCATTTTTCTACACAAAAAATTTGGAAAAAATCATCTAAATTTCTACAAATCTCCATTGAGTGGATGTATTTATATACATAAATAGTATTAAACCAAAGTCACAAACCAGTATCCTTAATAGTGTACCTATGAGCAACAAAATTATTAACTATATTGATGGTTACAAACTTTTTCTTTATAATTTGATAATTACAACAAAGTGGATGAGGATTTGAAACCTGAACATATATATTATAAATACTAAAAATTGTCGAGTGAGCTACAAGACTTTTGACTAAATATAAATAATGAAAGTGTATGATAAAGTATGTCTTAAATAAGCCCACATGTTCATTTTCATCCTTCAAGTCTTCAAACACAGTAAGTTAAGGGTAGCAACCTCAATTCATGGTAGTTGATTACATTCACTGCTATAAATCACAATCTATCGATGTATGCAGTTGCATTACCTTAGTCTCTTCTCTTCTTCTCATTAGACCTGCCTCTGCCCTCATCTTTAACACGCCGAATTTGCAGAGCATTAACACTAGGAGTGTGCATGGGTCGGGTTGAAGGGATTTTTTGACCCAACTCACCATGGTGTGTCAAAAAAAAATTCAACCCAACCCAACCTATCACATAAGTCCAACCCAACCCAACACAACCCACGTAGGTCGAGTTGGGATGGGTTGAACCCATAGGTTGGACAATATTGTAGAGTAAGAAATACACCTGTAGGTTGAGACGAAGCAACAACATTTAAGAATCAGCCAAAAGAAAACTAAGAAATCAACAAAGCAAAAGCTAAACATTGATCCACCACAACAAGAGAGATAAATAGATAGAGTAAGTGACAGAGAGAAAACATTGAGTAACTTTACCTAACACTGGAAGAGAGAGCTACCACCGGAAGGATAAAACTACCGTCGAGGCGATGATGATAGCTGATGGACGGCAGTGGCTCAGCAAAGGGAGAGAATGTTAGAGTTCAAATGTGAGTAAAGTGTGAGAAACTGAGAGTGGAGGGGAAGAGAGAGGCGGCACATTAGGTTTACTAATTGTGAACTAATAGGAATAGGATTTTATATATGATAGAAGGAAACAAAGAAAGTGCTCTACAGCAGGTTTTTAAAATAAAAATTATTATATATATATATATATATATATATATATATATATATATATATATGATAGTAGGAGGAATAGAGGAAGTTCCCTATAGCTGGTTTTTAAAAAAAAATTTATTAAATATATAATATATTTTAAATATATATTAAAATATGGATGGGTCGGGTTGGGTTTGGCGGGTTTGTAATTTTATGACCCAAACCCAACCCGACCCGCTATAAAAAAAAATAAAAAATAAAAAAAGGTAACCCAACCCAACCTACCAAGCCCTAAAAACTGACCCAACCTGGCGAATTAGGTTGGGTCGGTGGGTTTTCTGCACACCCCTAATTAACACCGATCAGCAACTCTCACCCATCAGCAGCATAGCAATAAACTCTCACCCATCAGCACCTCTCACCGACCCATCTCACATAAACTCGCCCAGTGTCATAACTCACACCGACCGTGCCATTAACTCTCCTCACCGACCCATATCACAAAGCTCTCTCCCTCACAACGGATCAAATCTTAGAAGTCATCTTAAACCCATCAACGCCATAACTCACCGATCCATACGGCTTCTTGTAGAAGCTCTTTCCCTTACAATACATCAGCAAAAGAAGTCAAACGCATTTAATCTTTGCTCAAAAATCAAATTCTTCGCCCAATTGCCCCTCATAAAGATTCCCAACCGTCATCGACCCAATCGAAGACATAAGTCTTGTACGGATTTCACTCCACCCATAGCTACTCCGCTCTAAGCTTCTACCACACAGTCACCTAGGGATTGGTTAGGTAAGATGTTTTAAATTTCCCCAAATTTTCTAGCAGCTTTCTTTCACATCTAAACCTACCTCATCTCAAATCACATTAACCCATGTTAGTTGCTTATTTACTCTCACTTCTTTATTCAAATGGAATCAGACACTGCATCCTTATCCTTCTCCACCTCAGTAATGCCATACAGAACATCAATACCTTTGAGTACTTCCTCCCCTGACCGTGTCCCCTGACTGTGTTCCCTTACTGGTAGGTCTGCATCTATGTAATAAAATTGTGATTTTATTGTGTTCCCTTCAATTTCTTATATATGTGATTTTAATTTGACGTCATTTTTTTGCTTGTTCTGTTATAATTTCATAGCTAGTTCATCATTTTTGTACATAGTTCTGATATAATTTGTCTTCATTTTGTGGCTTTTGTGTTGTTGTGTTTACATCATTGTGCTTGTATGTGAAACTATAAACTTGTTGAGTAATCAACAATCTATGCTTTAGATATTCTTTCATGAAGCTATTTTTGGTGTATGATGTCCACTTCAATTTGTTCAGTGTATTGTGAGAAAAACAAGATTATGATCATTACTCTTACTATACTTTTTTTTCATTTTCTTGGGCTGTTGTTGTTGCCTTTAACTCTTGAAGATGAACCTCTGCCTTAACTCTGTTACAGTGTTTTCATCCTTTTGTCCTTATAATTTTATAAAGTACAAGATGATTGTCTAACTTGGATTCACTCTTGTATGCCTTCTGCTTGGTAGTTTAGTGAGTAGGAAGTTCATATTTGATTATTTGTATTGTAAAATTTCAAATGAGGAGTATATGTGAGTATAACAAAATTTAGATTGTCTAAGTTGGATTCACTTTTATATGCCTGCTACTTGGTAGTTTAGTGAGCAGGAAGTTCATGTTTGATTATTTGTATCGAAAAATTTCAAATGAGGAGTATATGTGAATATAAAAAAATTTATTTAGATGACAAATGCTACAAATGATACTAAGGATGAAAATTTGTGGCCTCCTCTAGTGGAGAAGCATTTCATAGATGTATTGGTAGAGGATGAACTTAAAGGGAATATGGCCCAAGGCCAGTTCAAGACAAGACTTTGGACAACCATTGTGCGCAAGTTTAACTTACGCGCAAATAAAATTACAACAAAGAACAACTTAAGCAAATATATCAAAGATTGTAAGTTCGACACCGGGTCTTCTCCCAGTTCCTCAGATGTACGAGAATGGGATGGGACCCCATTGCAAAAACAGTTGTAGGAAGTGATGACATATGGGCTACTGCAATTGCGGTAAGTGCTAAACATAATCTAAACATAATTAATTGACAAAGTCATTTGTATTAGTTTTTACATAAATAAATCGTTTAACCCCATATATACGATTGTTAATAGGCCAACTATCAATGCAAGGAGTTCCACAAAAAGGGACTACAACACTACGAGTTGTTGGGCAAGCTCTTCAATGCGAACACAATCACGGGCCTCCTACAAATATCACCTGCCCAACCAACTCTGAAAAATTCTAAAGAGCGAGAGCTGGATGCAGCCTTCCTATCATCGGGGGTACATGTCAATGTTGACGCCGATAGTGTGGACGACGTGAAGGAGCTAACCAAACCAGGTGAAGGGCAAAGCCGGAGGCAACCTAAAAGGCGGGTTGCCAAATTGGCTCATTCAAGTTGAAAAAATAAGAAAGGAGACTCCCTTAAAACAAGTTTATAGCACCCAAAACCATCAAAGTATCAATACTCACCTCTAGAGTAAAATAATTTAAACAAAATTTCAAAGTTCACAAACTTTATATACATATACATATACATACATACATACATACATACATACATATATATATCACCTAGTCCAACTTCAAACTATATAATCAACAACAAACAATTAAACCCAACTTCATAACTCATTGAGATAATATACCAAACACTTTATGTGCAAAAAGCAAAACCTCAAAGCACTTAAACTTTCATGGTTAACACTTCATTACCCATTTGTTTTAAAACAGGTTCATAGCACCCAAACCATCAAATTATCATAAGCTCACCTCTCCACACCACCAAGACCTCCAAATGCTTTAAGTATTGAAAAAAAAAAGTAATCAACAAATATAAATCAATCAAAACTTAAGGCCCTAAAGCCTAGCTTTACCATCCTAAGACATATACCCTTACCCAAACGGGAACCAAGCAAGCATATAAGAAACTTATAAGCTTTAACACAACCAAAACCTTTTATTTCCTATCACAAACCATGATACAAAGTACGTCATTATCAACTTAATGCAAAGCATGTCATTACCAAACCATGATAAAATTAGCCAAAATAAAACACTTGTCAAAGAAAGCACATATGAACTTACAAGATAGACCACACAACAAAAGCTTGTAGTAAAATCCTTATAGTCTCAACATTCTAATCATACTTTTGGATTAAATTTACAACAAGTTAGCGCTTTTTTAAAATTTGTTTGGTCCACTTAGTTTTATCCAAAAAGTTTGAAATTAAATAAGGAGAAGCCCTTATATGTCTAGTATGTACCATCAAAAATTCAGTTCAAAATAATTTCTTTATAATTTATTGTGCATCTAACTCAAATCTGTATAAAGTCACAAAAGAAAAATACTATAATTTTAACCCTATGCCAAAAGCTTTAAGACTTGATTAAACCTTAAAGCTACACGTGTAAGTACATATAAACAACTAGGATTGCAACTCATAACCTCATATAACAATCATCACAATACAAGTCAAGAAATTCAATCTCATAACTTATATAGACAATTTATCAAACATTTGGTAACCAAAAGGCACATGCTCATATTACTTGCACAAATTTATAGTTAACACCACAATCACAACCACATATGCCAAAAACATTTCAATTCTAAAATTAATCCAATCTCCCATATAAATCAAAAACCCAAATGATTTCTCAAGAAACCCAACTCACATGGTTGCAAAACAACAAAATCCATTTCATAACTCATATAGAAAATTTGTCAAATACTTGGTAAGCAAAAGACACATACTCATATTACTTGCACAAATTTATAGTTAACATCACAATCACAACAATATATGCCAAAGACATTTCAAAAATGCAAGGAAACCCTTTTTCTAAAATTAATCCAATCTCCCATATAAATCAAAATCCCAAAATGATTTCTCAAGAAACCCCATTCACATGATTGCCAACCAACAAAATCCATTTCATAACTCATATAGGCAATTTGTCAAACACTTGGTATGCAAAAGACACATGCTCATATTACTTGCACAAATTTATATTTAACACCATAATCACAACCACATATGCCAAAGACATTTCAAAATGTAAGGAAATATTTTTTCTAAAATTAACCCAATCCCCCATATAAATCAAAACCCAAATGATTTCTCAAGAAATCCAACTCACATGGTTGCCAAACAACAAAATTCATTTCGTAACTCATATAGGCAATTTGTCAAATACTTGGTAAGCAAAAGACACATGTTCATATTACTTGCACAAATTTATATTTAACATCACAATCACAACCACATATGCCACAGACATTTCAAAATGCAAGGAAACCATTTTTCTAAAATTAACCCAATCTCCCATATAAGTCAAAAACCCAAATGATTTATTAAAAAGCCCAACTCACATTGTTGCCAAACAACAAAATTCATTTCACTCCATTATATTAAAAACCTCCAATAAGATTTTAAATGTACCAACAAACACAACAAACTACTTTTAAAACAAAACCCACAACATAAAGAGCAATCCTAACAATATAGAATAAAAACCCAAAGATATTAGAAGGTGAGTTATGGAGATTTTACCCTAGATTCATGTTAGGAGAATTCAAAACCATGAATAAGAGTTTGATGACTAAAAATCTAGTAAAAGCTAACCAAGAGACCAAGAGGGAGGAGAGACTTGGTAGAGAGAGAGATAGAGGGATGTGTGTATTTGTGTTTGTGTTAGGGAGTGAGTGATAATGAGAGAGGGAGGGTTGAAATTCTTCTTAAGTGAGTGGGTGGGAGAAATGAAATTTTATATGGGAAAGGAAAAACTTCTTGCTGAAATTTAACCAATTTATGCTGTACTCTTTAGTGACGAATATAATTTCGTCACTATAACATACTTTTAGCCCGATTTTGTTATGATTTTTAGTGACGAATATAATTTCGTCGCTATAGCATACAATTAGCTGGATTTTGTTACAATTTTTAGCGATGAAATTCAGATTTCGTCGCTATGGCATACTTTTAGTGACGAATTATGATTCGTCACCAAAACTATGAAATGAAAAACCTATTTTGTATGAATATTTTTAGCGACTATACTTTTTCGTCACTAATGCTCCCTTTTAGCGATGAAATAATTTTCGTCGCTTATACTATTCATAGCAACACCTACAGTGACGAAATCTTTTGTCACTAAAAATTTCAACTTTTAGTGACGAAATATTTCGTCACTATAGATTAATTAAGTTCCCGCCACAATTTTCCCCATTAGCACTCATATTTTAGATCATCAATAGTGACGAAAATTACTTTTCGTCGCTAAATGTTATAATTTTTTTCATTATTAGCGACGAAATCCATATTTCATTGCTAAATTTGTATTTTTAGTGACGAAAAATATTTCCTCACTAATTTTCGTCATTAAAAATACATTTTGTTGTAGTGAAACCATGATTGAGGCTATTTGGGAGTTCACTGAGACGAGGAACTGGAGGCTAAATAAGTCCACTGACAGGTTGTCCCAATCAGGAGAGTCTGTTGTAGGAGGTGATCAATTGTCAATTATACAAGCAATAACACTGCTCAACGAGTACACAAATGCGGATCATTTCACATACTGCAAGGTCGTAATGGAGCTTCATAATCCCCAAAGTGGAGCCGTTTTCTTTGTCATGACGGTAGACAAAAGAAGGGCTTAGATTGAGTTTGTTGGTGGTGGACTGCAGTAGTGGTAGGGGTGGTTAATGGTGTGGTTCGTTTAGATAGCCGTGGCATGGGATTTTGTGGCTGAACATACTAGTCCTATTTTGATTTCATTTCCTTGGCCAAACTGTGTATTATTTTAATACTTTGGACAAATATTTGCATGTTGTCTTCTTTTATTATTCTAATGCTTTGGACTAGTCTTATTTATCTATCACATGTGTTTTGCTGTTATCTTCTTTACTCTCTGTTTGGTCACATATATTTTACTGTTGTGTTCTTTACTCCTTGTTTAGTACACACACACACATATTATGTGTGTGTGTGTGTGTGTGTTTGTCCTTATATAGTAATGTATATATATATACACACATTTATATACATACATTCAATAACATATATACATACACCAATATCTATATATATATATATATATATATATGGGCAACCAACAGGTTCACATGAGCCACTGTATATAAGTACATATATATATATATGTATATATATGTACTTATATACAGTGGCTCATGTGAACCTGTTGGCTGCTCATAGGTATGATTCAATCATGGCCGACTCCGATTTAGATCATGATGATAGTGATGTCGAGCTTGAGATTGGCACAACGTATAATCAACTTTGTATAGAGTATGTTCAAAAGTACTACATGAAACATCCAATGTGCAGTAGTATCTTGAGTGGTAAGTCTTACGTGAAATAAGTACTAGAAGGAAATCCCCAAGTTTATTATGACATCTTTCGCATGGACGTTCACATTTTCAAGTACTTGTGCAATGAATTGAAGATGTTACACCTATTAGAGAAGGATACTGGCATTGTGTCAGTGGAGGAGTCGGTTGAGGCAATGTTATTTATCGTTGGACACAATAGTGACTTTCGGCTAACTTGCAACCGCTTTCAACATTCTCTTGAAACCATTCAACGGTGGTTCCAGCGTGCATTGTGAGCTATCCCTGCACTGTGATGTCTCACCATTCGGCCTGACGTTGATGCAACCGAGCTTCCTCATTCACTTCGTGGAAATAACAAATATTATCTATGATTTGAGGTATGAGATTATACTTGTATCTTATTATTAATTCAATGATTGTCTACATTGGTCAATTTGTTCACAATACCTAACAGAATGTTGGTATAATGCTATAAATATAGAAAACAATGTGTTTCTTTAGAAATATGAATTCAATATGTTCTTCATTTTATTCATTTTGATTTATGAAATATTTCTTCATTGTTATTTATCGTTGGACACAATACTGATTTCCGGCTAACTTGTAACCGCTTTCAACATTTTGAAACCATTCAAAGGTGGTTTCGGCGTGCATTGCGGGCTATCCATGCACTATGATGTCTCATAATTCGGTCTGACGTTGATGCAGCCGAACTTCCTCATTCACTTCGCGAAAATAACAAATATTATCCATGGTTTAAGGTATGAGATTATACTGGTATCTTATTATTAATTCAATGATTGTCTACATTGGTCAATTTGTTCACATTACCCAACAGAATGTTGGTATAATGCTATAAATATAAAAAACAATGTTTTCTTTAGAAATATGAATTTAACATGTTCTTCATTTTATTCATTATGATTTATGAAATATTTCTTCTACAATAGGCAGTTCATAATACACCTTACAATGCTTTATTCTTAGAGCTAATGAACGATGCTTTTATTGTTTTGATTCCTATACATAATGAACATTATTATTTTGTTAACAAAAATGTGTGGGGGCCATTGATGGAACACACATCAGTGCTTCTGTGCCATCCAATAGAACCATCGCATTCAGAGATAAAAGGAGTGACATCATTCAAAACGTGATATGTGCATGCAACTTTGACATGCGGTTTATGTATATGCATGCTGGATGGGAATGGAGTGCGAACGATTTAAGAATTATGCAGGACGCAATTGGACATGTCGAGTATGAGTTCCCTTGGCCGCCTAGAGGTAATTTATTAATCTCTTTCACAATGGTTTAGGGCTTGGGAGTGTCATTTGGAAAATATTCAATAAGAAATTCCTCTGGTTACTTCAATTTGACACCAACAAAAAACCCTTATTCGTTTAGTTTATGAAGATTTGAATGTGTGATATGAGACTAATTTGTTATTACTGCTTAATTCATTGTTGTAAGTTTAAATGTGTAATTCTATTTTGTAGTTCCCATCTCTTTATGCTATATCTCACTCATTTCAACAAAAATAAATAAGTAAAGTGAAATGCTATATCTCACTTATTTGTTTGTTTTGCTCAAAGCAAACAATGAAAAAAAAGAAAAATAAATAAAGAGTAAGAAAAGTGCCTAACTAATGGTGAGTTGAATGATAAGCAAATGCAAATTGCAAATTGCTATCCATGAATGGTGGAGTCATGTCCAGCTTGAAGGAGATGCAAAACGCTGCTTTGATGCGCTTTCTGCTAATGATGTCCCTCTAGATTAGTCTATTTTTAATATCATTAGTAGCATTTTAAGTCTTAAAATTTACTTTATTAGTATTTGTTTCCGTTGGGTCAAAAGAGAGTGTAATGTTGCAGCTCATATTGCTGCAAAACACTCCCTAGTCTTTAAAGAGGTTCTTTGCTGTAGTAAGGATAATCTTCCTAGTGTACTTTACTCTACCTGTATGAAGGATTTGTCTTCATGTTCCTTTCCTTTTGAATGAAATTTGAAGTTTATAAAAAAAAGAAAAAGAATGATAAGCAAATGCATCGTTGGACAGACCTAGTCTCAACTTTATATTGTTTTTTTGAAGTACCCACTGACTTTTCTTATTTACTACTATATATTTATTAATTAAGAGATGAACCCAATGGAAAAAGTGGGAGCTATACATCTCTAGGTGAGATCAAGGATTTAAAAGTGTAATTTTGTTATTATTTATTTAAAAAGAAGTCATTGGTTATTTGTAAGTGAGTTTAGGATTGTTATCTGTTAGGATTTATCTTATCAAATACATGGTGTTATCTTCTCTTCCACTAAACAAAACAAAATTGATTTTGTTGGCCATTGACTGCAACTTTATTTTTTGTCTCAATGCAATTATTTTCTGCCACTTTGTAAAGATATAGTCAAAGTCTTCTAGTGCAGGTTTGTGTTGCAACTCACAACGCATTATTGATTAATTTGCACCAGTCAAACATGACATTTAGAAAGTAAAATTGAGAAAGTAATCACTCTTATTGCAGGCTTGTACTATCTCATTAATTCGAGGCATACCTTCTCCTCACACAAGTCTGTACGATACCATGTCTAGAAGTATCAGGGTGCAAACAGGCAGACTGCATTCTTCCCCCATAGGAGTTGTTCAATTATAAGCATTCGTCATTGCGAATGTTGATTGAACGATGCTTTGGCGTGTTGAAGGCGAGGTTCTCGATCCTGAATAAAATGCACTCATTCTCACAGTATAGACAACGACTGATTGTGACCGCTTGCTGTGCACTACACAACTTTATACGCAAGTATAACCGGGTAGATGAAATGTTCCATGTGTGGGAAGATACAGATGTGCATAGCAGTGATGCAAGCATAGTAGAAGATGCATGAGTAGGCAGTAGGGGCAATGAAGAAGCTTTTAAACCTCGGGCACAACGAGCCATGACTGAGTATCGTGATGCGATAACTACTGCTATATGGGCAGATTACACAGCCAACTATTGTTGAAATTGTTGCACTTCTAGTTTGTAGTATTGGCAGGTGGCATACTTTGTGAAGGTGTCATACTTTGTAAGAATGTGGGTCCAACTATTTGATTATTTTGTGTTATGGAAGTTAAGAGAAGGTTTGTCACATCAAGTAGGACTCACAGGATTTGAAAGTATTTATGGTGCTGTCACTGGAAGCGTTGTTTATTGTTTAAAAATAGGTCCCAGCTGATTTCAAAAAGCATTGTTTAAAACTCATATTTTCAACAACATTTTTCAAATAACACTAAACACCATAGTTTTAAAAACGGGACCGGACTGGCCGGTCCGACCGGTTCAACCGAGAACCGGCCTTAAATTCGGTCCGGTTATGATATAAAACCGAAAATAATGCAAAAAAGATGAACAGTTTTGACCGGCTGGTTCAACCTTAAGAACCGCAAAATCGGCCGGTCGAACCGGGAACCGGTCATCAGGCAAAATTGTGCCGTTTTGCCCTCAAAAATTAACCCTAACTCCTAAGTTCCTAACCTATCAGATTTCGGCTCTGCCTCTCACTTCTCCTCGGTCCCTCGCGCCTCCCGGCCTCCTCGTTCCTCAAGCTCTCGGCCTCTCGCCGAGTCACCTCTCCCTCGCGCCCTCGGCGCTCGGCCCTCGCCCCCTCGCGCGCCCCGGCCGGCTTGCGCACGCCCCGGCCCTCGTCCTCGCACGCCCGGCCCACTCGCCCCGCGCCACGCGCCCCAGCCTCAGCCCCAGCCCCTCGCGGCCCTCGCGCACGCTCCAGCCCCTCGCCCCCCTGCACGCCCAGCCCCAGCCCCTCGCGACCCTCGCGCGCGCACGCCTTGCCCCTTGCACGCGCACGCCCAGCCCCTCGCGCGTGCACGCCCCAGCCCCTCGCCACGCCCACCATCACTTTCTCTGCCTCCACACATAACACCGGGAGCTCAACCTTGGTAATTACTTCGCTCCTAGAACAACACCGGGAGCTCAACCTTCTATTAAAAGTGTTCTTGCTGGCAAAGAAAAGAAATTGAGGGTTGATATGGCTGTAGCAAGATGGATGTATGATGCTTGCATTCCAATTAATGCTGTGAATTCTAGTTATTATCAACCTATGCTCAATGCTGTAGCTTCTTATGGTCCTAGATATAGAGGCCCAAATTATCATGCCCTTCGAGTGCCTTTGTTGAGAGAAGCAAAAAGAGAAGTCCAATTGATTGTTGATTCTCATCGTTCATATTGGGTTGACACTGGTTGTACAATAATGGTTGATGGGTGGACTGATACTAGGCATAGAACATTGATTAATTTCCTTGTCTATTGTCCTAAATGAATTGTTTTTATACGTTCTGTTGATGTTTCTGACTTGGTTAAGAATGCTATTAATTTGAGTAACTTGTTTGATGAAATTGTTAATTGGGTTGGTCCTGCAAATATAGTACATTTGGTTACTGACAATGTTGCAAATTATGTAGCTGCTGGAAGAATTTTGTGTGGAAAATATAGGAACATTAGTTGGTCACCTTGTGCAGCACATTGCCTAAACTTAATTTTTAAGGAGATTGAGAAGATGGATCATGTAGCTAAACTTGCAAAGCGTGCATCCAAGATCACAGTGTTCATCTATAATCATGTGGCTTTGCAAGCTTGGTTGAGGACTAGAAAAAATTGGACGAAAATTGTGCGTCAAGGGCCAACTAGGTTTGTTACTACTTTCATTGCCTTAGGGAGTCTTAAAGAACATAAGTATGACTTACAAGCATTGGTGACTAGCAAATTTTATGTTGAATCAAGATATGCAAAAGATAAGAAAGTAAAGGCAGTGGTGAAAATCATTCTTGACAATCAATTTTGGAATGATTGTCGTGTAATTGTGCATATTATGTCACCATTGATTCGTTTATTACGCATTGTTGATTCTGATGAAAAACCAGCTATGGGTTATGTATATGATGGCATGTATAGAGTAATTGATGGAATCAAAAATTTTTTTAAGGACAAGAAGAGACTATGGGAGCCTTATGTTAATATTATCAAGGATCGTTGGGATAATCAATTCTATAGAGATATTCATGCTGCTGCTTATTGGTTGAATCATGCATTCCAATATGACTCATCTACTCTTAATAAGAGGCTAGAGACATAATCTGCTGTGACAGATGTTATTGAATTAAAAGTTTCAGTTGGCCGATTAAAGTTGGTGGAGGAATTAAGGCTATTTCGAGAGCGTGAACAAACTTTTGGAACCCAACTTGCTCAAGAATCAGCCAAGACATCTCAGCCGGGTAAGATATTATTTACTTTAGCTAATTATGTTTTAAAGATTATAGCTCTTTTTTATATTTTTGGGATAAGTATGTTTATTGATTCATTGTATCTTTGTTTTGTGTTGTATATGGAACTTAGATGAGTGGTGGAAGTTGTTTGGATCTTGTGCTCCAACCTTACAAAATTTTGCAATTCGGATCCTTAGCCAAACAGCTGCCTCTTCGGGATGTGAGCGGAATTGGAGTGTTTTTGAACAAATACATAGCAAAAGAAGAAATAGATTGGAGCATCAACGATTTAATGATCTTGTGTATGTTCATTATAACTATCGATTGAAAGAAAGGTATATATTATATAATCTCTTTTAATTAACGTTGTTGAGGGAACATATGAGTGATTCACTAATTTGGTCTAGTGGGTTCTTTGTGATTGTGAAATATAAGTGATTTGATTATCAATTATTCATTATATTCATTTTGTGATATAGAGTCAAAAGGAAGAAGTTCAATTTTGATCCTATTGATTATGCAAGTATTGATAAAACTGAATTTTGGGTAGTGGAAGATGAGGAACCTCCATTTCTGGATCATGAGGAGATAGAGAATGCATTATATGAAGAGGAAGCTCATCCAATTGAAGAAGGGTCTTCTAGTCATGTACAAAGAGGTTAGCTTATAAGAATTCTTTGCCTATTTGCATATTTTAATTAGACTATTTATGATTTATGATAAATGATTATTAGAATCGTTATTTCATGTTTTGTTCTTTGGTTTTGGAATTTGTATAGATATGGATAATGAAGTGATTGAGGATGATGATGACATCAATTTGGAATCATTTGGTGATGAAGATGATGCTCCTCCCGGATTTAGAGATAAAAATCATCCTATTCCTATTGAAGATGAAGAAGATGAGGATGAGGATGATGATAATGATGCTAGTGGTGGAGCATTTGGTTCACATGATGATATTGATTTCAATTTTCTTCATAACAAATGATGCTTGAGTTTTCAAACTTATTAGTTGTTTGTTTGAAACTTTAAAACTTATTTGCTATTTGGATGTAATGAACTTATTTGTTATTTGCCATTTGGATGTAAATATAATGACTAATGAACTTATTTATTTGGTTTTGTTGAAAGTTTATTACGTTAAGCATGATTTTTTTGTAATGTTTTTATGTTAAATTCTTTAAAAAATGTTATATACTTCTTTAAAAAATTTATTAATTATTTATATAATTATTTATATAATTTAAATAAATAATAATTAAATTATTTATGACGTCACCGGTTCGACCTTAAAACAAGTAATTAGCTGCTTTTTCGATTCGTTCACCGTACCGGTTTTTAAAACCATGCTAAACACAGATACCCTACCAAACATGTGTTTTTGTTTTTTAACACTAGTGAACATTAGTGTTTAAAATCGGTGACCAAATGGGCTCTCAATGTTTGTTGCAAGGACTGTTTGAGATAAACTAAGCAACATATGGCATACAAGTGCTTTGTAGTGTGACAAGTGGTTTGTAGTAATTAACCAAGTTATGTGTCGTATAGATTACAAGCTAATGGTTCTTCTCATCAGTATTCAATTTTTAGTAATCACATGCTTATCACGTTTAACAATATGTCCATGTGTTATAAACTTATTGGCTAGCATGATGAGTGAAATGCAGCTAAAGTTGTTAATACCATTACAACAGCTAATTAGTTAGAATTGGTTAGTGTAAGCTAATTAGTTACTTTATGTTGGAGCATTTTAATATTATGGATTATGCTAACGGGTGCCCTTATGGTAATGGTTAACAATCCATTTTATGAAAGTTTTGACACCACTTTTAAGAGAAATGGAAAAAGCTATCAAAATATTAATTGTTTTTTTTCCCTATAAAAAACTTTCTTTGAATGAATTGTTAACCATTGTCCTAAGGGCATTCGTTAGCATTTCCCTAATATTATTTAATTAAAATAAATAAATACGATAATATAAATATAAAGATATGAGAGTTAATATGGAAGATAAGGAGTAAGTAAAATGTTTAATCCCATATTAAAAATGAGAGAGACTCTTTTATTCTTTTTAATTGTGGTGATTAATGGGCTAATATGTATTGAATCAGATATTGGGCTAGATACATGCTTAAAAGGGAGGTGGAGGGAGGAGGTGCAAAATTATGGATCTAATTAATCAGACCAGGCTATTACTTAAATCTCTATCAATATTTCAACTTTAGTGATCTTCTGCAATCCTGCAGCCACACTTTTGGTGTGCCCAATTGCTCTAGCATGGCCACTCACCCAATCCCCATGACCCACGGGAGTTTCGGATAACTCCACCTCCACTGGCTCTGCCCAGGTCACCCAAGGAGGAGTTGCCAGAATTCAGCTTGGACCAGTTTTTGGAAGGGGGTACCACCACATCTAAATGGAAATTACAAGGTGTCTCAACCTTTCGTTTAAGCCAAGGTAAGCAAACTCAAAAGCTTTTTGGCTAACGTTTCTGCCATGAGAGGTCTTTGGATGGTATGGTCTCTAAAAATCACCCTATTCAGCTGAAGCCATAAACTCCACACTCCAAATGTGAAAACAACACCCCAACTGATGCTAAAAATGGACACCTAGTGTGAGGCACAATTAATTTGAAGCCAATTCGAGAGATTTGCACCATAGAATAAATTGGGGTTGGAGTTGGGGTTGGGGTTGGGGGAAGAAATCCCAAAAGGCCTAAGCTTGGGGACAGTCCCTCAGAGTATGGAGTATTGATTCCATTGTAGCACTACATACAGGGCAATAGAGGGGAATGCTTAAGCCTCTAGCAATAAGAACTTCTATTACTAGCATGCTTTTATAAAAACATTGCCATAAAAAAAACACCTGATTTTAGACAAGGTGATCATTTTCTAAACCCAGTTACCTGTAAAAAGATCACAATAGGGAGTGTCATTAGCCATGCAAGCCAAATTATAAGCTTCTTTGAGATCAAAATTACCACTGGGTGAAGAAGCCCAAGAGATATGATCCACACTAGTTGCTGCCAAAGGAAAATGAGTGGCTTTGATTTTTTGGCTTAGGGTGGAAGGGAGAATAGAAAAAACTCAGTCCAAAACCTGAGTTGAATAACATCTTTTAAAAGAAGAGATTCCTCTCCTTTTTGGAAAGGACCTATAACAAGGCTTCTCAATGGCTTATTACTCAACCATTGATCATGCCAAATTAAACAGTAGAATGTTTATTATTACTTGAATGTCATGGACACACCCACACATCAAGATGTGCCAATTAGTTGAGGTACAAGCTATGAGAAAGTCCGTAAACACAAAGAAAATTGACTATAATTCCAAACTCGACTGATGTGACAAATTATTAGTGGTAAGTAAAAAAGTGATTATAGGTCTAAATAAGAATCAATAAAAACTTATTAACTTAACTATTGTGAAAAAATGAAATGTTAATCAATAGCCTAAGACATTGGTTTAAGAGTTATTTTTAGTTTAGATGACATTTTCTTTTGTGCGCTGAAATATGAAATTTTGCTCACCTATTGGCTTAACACAAATTTCAAAATTGTTGTAAATGGTTGGGCCTATTTTTCTACAAAGCTAAAATTGTTAAAATAACATGAAAAATCTCATTATTTTTATTTAATTAGAATTTATTTTAGTGTTCTAATTTTATATTCATTCAATTTAATTCTTTAAATTTCAAAAGTATTTAATTTTACCTACATTGCTACAACAGACAGCAATATAGTATAGGGCTGTGTACGTGAGCTGAAAGCTATTTTTTTTTTTATTCTACCTCAGTTTATTATATTATTTGTTTGTTTCTTTATTTTTTGTTTTTTTTTTTATTTCTTTTATCTCACCTCCGTCTTAACTCTCACCTCTCTGTCTCACCGCAGTCGGCCTACCCGAAGCTCAACGTCACCGGCACACGGCCTTGACCCACTCCGTTGAACCAAGCCGCTGACCCACTCCGTCGACCCACGCCGCAAACGCATCTCGAAGTCTCTGCTCTGACCTTGCCGTCACAGACCCACGACAAGAGCTCCTCCTCTTCCTCCTCCTCCCAGCTAGTAAGTCTTTCAAACTCTCACTCTCACTCTCTCTACCCCACCTCTCGCTTGCCTCGATTCTAAATCGGAATTGTAGATGAATCGGAATCATTGTGGGTCTGTGATATAAATAAAAGAAACATTGGAAACAAACCTTAGATAATAAAAACATTAGAAAGTAGTATATTGTTGTAGAATGTGATATATTGCTGAGAATGGGTCTGTGACTGCTTTTTTTTTTTGCCGCGGTTTTGGTATTCCCAACTTGTTTAATTAATAAATTTATTAATATTTAATTATTTATTTTAAAATTATAAAAGCGCTAATTAAAAAAAAAAAAAACCTGAACCCCGTCGTCTCTGGAACATACCCCAAACCCCTAACCCTACGAGCCGACTAAGAGAGAGAGGACTTTGGACTGTTGGTTTCCGCCACAAACCTTACCTGACCGTATTTCTTCATTTCAAAGCCCAAAACTGCATACAATCTCTGTAAGTTGTTATCATTACTATTTGTTTAGTTAGTTTGCTGGGTTATTACTTTGTTTGGTTGCTGAGGAGTTGAAGGAAAGTAAGTGAAGGAGAAACTTTTGGGATTTTTTTGGCTGTTGTTTGTGGCCCTCTATGTGTTTCCAGTTTCAATTGGTTTTCTACTTTCTTTCTCAGCAACCAAACACTGAAAACCCATTTCAAGTTTCTGTTTCTTCTGAGCTAGGCAGACGACGTTGTTACTTGTTAATTGGTTTTTGGATTTTTTTTTTTTTTTTGGTTTAAAAACGTTTTTATAATTTTATTAAAAACCGCAGTTAATTTTTTTTGAGAAATATGATAGGATCTCATTCATTCTCAATTTTACTTTTATGTCTAGCGACGTCGTTTAAGTTACAACATAAAATAAAAACCCTATAAAGCTTTGCTCCCCAAAAACACCAAAACAACAACCCACACACACTGTCACACTCACGCACACAATCGTTCTCTCTCTCTGTTACCAATCAAAGGGAAAGTTCGTTCTTCTTGTATGTGAAGTGAGAATTTGACTTAAAGTTTTTCGATTCTTCTCTTTTCTACTTTGGTGGAATACTTTGTAATTGTTCCATTTAAGACTTTCTTTTTCACATTTTCAATTATACTAAAACTTTCCTTTTGACAGTAAAAGAAGCCTAGAATCTACGCAAAAAATACTTGCTTTTCTAAATATTTTTGTTTTTTTTTTTTTTTTTTTCAAAGCGGCGGTTTCTGTCTCATTTGATTATTGCATTAAATTTGTTTGATATGGCAGAGCTGGATTAGGTTGAGAAATCGAGGGTTTTTGAAATGGATATTGATTCTGATTCCAACAGTTTGAATGTCAAGTCATCGGAGGAAGGTGCGGCAATGCAAATGGATTCTTCTGACTCGTCAGCCGCTCAAGTAATTGCTCTCACTCAACCCTTCTTTGTTTGTTTCGTTTTTTTTTTTGGTTTTTAATGTTTTTTTGTTGTTACATATGTTAATCTGTTTGGTTGCTGAGAAAATAATGGAATAGAATTTTACATTTTCAGTCAATTTTGTTTTTATAGTTTGTTTTTTTGTTTGTTTTTTTTTTTAAATAGTTCATTTTTCATGTGTTTAATCTCTGTTTGGTTGTTGAGAAAACTTAGGAAAGTATAGGAAATGAAGGAAAGTGTTTGATTTTACATTTTGAGCGCGTTTATATACATATTAGTTCATCTTTCATGTGTTTTATCTATGTTTGGTGGTTGAGAAAACGAAGGAACGTAATAGGAACACAAAGACAAAGAAAAGTGTAGAATTTTACATTTTGAGTGTGTTATTTATTTACTTTAAATTAGTTCATTTTGTGTGTTTTATCTCTGTTACTTGTTTAGAAAACAAAGGGAAGTAGGCTTTTTGAGTGCTTTGCTGGCTCAGGTCCCAATTTTTATAAATATACATAAACCCATGATTCATAGATTCAGTATCTGATTTTTTGTTTTTTGGTTTTCTGTAACACTTGTAGTTGCTGACTAAAGTAAGATTTAGCTTAATTTTGGTAGTTGGATGATGCACAGTATTGATTTTTCATTGATTGAATCTGTGTCAAAGGCAAAGGGCAAAGAAAAAGAGGAGCTTGCTGAGACAATGGATAAGCTAAATATTGAGGGATCATCATCTTGGCAGGCTGGGACTTCGTCAACCAACTTCAAGAGAAAACCAGTTATCATCATTGTTGTAGGGATGGCAGGTAATTAAATTAACCCTAATCGGTTTTGTTTAAAAGTAATATTGGTTGTCTTTTCATTGATTTATATGGGTTTGGATTTTTGGGAACTTTTTGGTATGTTTACTGTTTGGAGATAAAGACTGAAAGATGTTATATGGATTTTCTTAGGGAGTGGAAAAACAACATTTCTTCATCGGCTGGTTTGCCACACCCAGGCTTCGAATATTAGGGGTTA
This sequence comes from Castanea sativa, assembly GCF_040712315.1. Lineage (NCBI taxonomy): Eukaryota > Viridiplantae > Streptophyta > Magnoliopsida > Fagales > Fagaceae > Castanea > Castanea sativa. The sequence goes on from NC_134014.1 coordinate 13,488,503, forward strand.
TGTGATGAACCTTGACCCTGCAGTGATGACACTTCCATATGGCGCTAACATTGATATAAGAGACACTGTGAAGTATAAGGAAGTGATGAAGCAGTACAATCTAGGACCTAATGGTGGAATTTTGACATCGCTTAACTTGTTTGCTACGAAGTTTGATGAGGTAAAGCTTACATGTCAAATATCTGCTTTAGAGTAGATCTGTTATTCTAGCCTATGAGTTCTAGCTCAATTGACACTTCCTCCTCCCACAATGATGGGGTGGAGGGTGTAGTCATGTTTTAAGACCCATCGATTGTGCACATAACTTACCAATAAAAAAATATATATTAAACTGTTAGAACAACTCAATTGTTTAGCACGTCCGGCTTCACCTTTGCCATTAATGAGGCCTTGTTGTGAGTCTTGTGACCTATAGAATGGGTGGTATTACAGCCATTTATAAGTGTCCTCTTTGGACTATCAAACTAATTACTTATAAAAAAAAAACTATCAAACTAATAAACATCCTGAAGAAATCTCTTGGAGAAAAGGTTAGATTGGAATTGGCTGGTTTAAGCACATAGATTGTACTTCTGGTTCAATATCTATTAATTTGCATGCATAAGCCAAGCACTTTTCAGCCATGGATACTCTATGGTGATTATATATTTATGGATTGGTTTATGTTCTCATTTCAAAATCTTTTACTCTCATTTATTGTCTGTTCCATTTTTCACCAAGTATTTTTTTGTATAATGATCTTTATGATGCCTTATATCAGGTTGTTTCTGTTATCGAGAAGCGAGCAGATCAGCTTGATTATGTTCTTGTGGATACTCCTGGACAAATTGAAATATTTACTTGGTCTGCTTCTGGTGCTATTATTACAGAAGCTTTTGCTTCAACCTTCCCTACTGTTGTCACTTATGTAGTTGATACGCCTCGTTCTTCAAGTCCAGTTACTTTCATGAGCAATATGTTATATGCTTGTAGTATACTTTACAAGACAAGGTTGCCTCTTGTGCTGGCATTCAACAAGACTGATGTGGCTCAACATCAATTTGCCTTGGAGGTTTGTTTTTACTTGACCCTTCAAGTACATAATTTATGTTGAAGTTACATTATTTAAACCCTTGTGCTTCTAGCTTTCTACTTACCAGAAAAATGGAAAAGAAAAAAAAGAAAAAAAAAAGAAGAAAAAATTACTGATGCTTCTGTTTGGTGATAATTTTGATCATGTCTTATGTTGGTGAACCTTTGGAACTAAACCCCAAAGTCTGAACTAACAATTTCATTAGTCAAGCAAGTAACATTAATATCAATATGTTTAGATCTTTTGAAGTCTATACTAGTTGGGACTTTGTTTCAGTGGTCTAGAATTTGGGGTTTCACACAATGTATTTCCATTTCTGATTTTCTACAATCTGTCAGTTTTTCTTCTTGAGTTACTTGTAATTGTTTTAAGTAGTGTTAATCATATGTACTTTTTATTCAATAAAACTTTGATTACCTATATTAAAAAAAAAGATCTATTCAGGTACCCAGTCTGTTTGGTGCATTGAGAAGCTAAATTAGGGTAAACTCATTAGTGTTTGGGATCTTTGTAGTCTGGTTGAATTTGTATTACACAAAGCTGTGCATTTTCTATCATGCCAAATTTTGTTAGTGGTTCTAACAGAAAAATATAATGTTCATTTCTATCATGTTTGATTGCCAAGGTTATTTTGGAATTCTACCTCAGCTGGTTAGTCTTTTTTATTTATTTTTTTAAAATTATTCTAAATAGTTTTGCTCCTTTCTTTTCAAAGCCAAATGATGAAAAAAGAAAGAAAAAGTAAATATCATTTATTCTCTTCACTTCTCGTATTTTCTGAAAATTTAAATTTGACTCTTCCTTTTGCCTCTTTTAAACAAAGTATTTGATATGATGGTCTAAATCTGATTCTCTGGATGCAGCTGTTTTCTCACCCTTTGCTTTGGACACTATAATTTTTTCTCCTTTCCCTTTGTTGTCTGGTTAACTTGCATATATATACAACCAGATTTTGTTTTGTATTTATATCCTTGTCTTGAATGCTGATGTGCATGCAGTGGATGGATGACTTTGAGGCCTTTCACGCAGCAGTAAGTTCAGACAGCTCATACACATCAACTCTAACTCAGAGCCTTGCCCTTGTTCTGGATGAGTTCTACAAGAATTTACGGTCAGTTGGTGTGTCTGCTGTTTCTGGTGCTGGAATAGACGCCTTCTTCAAGGCCATTGAAGCAAGTGCCGAGGAGTACATGGAAACTTACAAGTATTGCCTGAACTTGATAAATGTTCTCCTTGCTTTTTTGTTACAGTTCTATTGCTTGGCAATGCTATTGCTACCATAATGGTCAGACTAAATAATCAAACTTTTATTACTTTTGCTGCTTATTCTTGTTTGTGCAGGGCTGATCTCGACAAGAGATGGGCAGAGAAGCAACGTTTGGAGGAAGATCACAGGAAGGAGAACTTGGATAAATTGAGGAAGGATATGGAGAAATCTGGGGGAGAAACTGTTGTCTTGAGCACTGGTCTGAAGGACAAAGGAGATAGGAGTAAAACCATGATGGATGGGGAAGATGAAGAAATAGAAGATGAAGATGATGATGATTATGAGAGATTTACTGACGATGAAGATGCTATAGATGAGGATGAGGACGAAGATGAAGAAGTTTCCAGATTCTCCTTTTAGTACAGCTTCAATGCTGACAAAATTTTCTTGAACCAAAATTTTGTATAGAATTTTCACTAGTAACTAAATTTCTAAACCACTGATTTAACGCCATATAGTTTTGCATGACTTGTGATTCAACGTTTACAGCACTCATTTTTGCGTAGGTAAGTTATTAAAGGTTCTGCTGTTTGGTTTGATATGGTATGCATAACTTTGTAATTGTACTTCTGCTGCTGTTCTTGATTATTTTAACCTGCCTCTACAAGTGAAATGTTGGATTTTGAACATGGAGGGTCTGTCATTGCATTTCAGTTGTGTATTTGTCATTGCATTATTGCACATGGAAGGTCTGTTAAGAATGATGAATTCCATATTTGACAGAGTTCCTATCAATTGTGGCACATTATGCTCATAGAAACTCTTGTTAGCTTGTTAAAGCTTCTCTACTTCTACTAGTGCTTGCTTTTCTTACCGACATGCATCCATGGCTTGGCTTTGTGAGAATGTGTGCATTTGGATGAGCTTATGGTTATGGCACGACCGTGTGAGAATGTGTGCCTTTGGATGAGATTATTTTTATCGGTTATCTTGTTTACGGTATAAAAGGTATAAAACAAGATTTGTCGCCTGAAAAAAAAGTAGTGTTTTAGAAAGTTTTACGTTCTCTTTTTATTAAGGATGAAAATAAGTTGAACCAAATGAGTAATATGATGTCATGTCATCTATTCATTTGTTACTTTTATTTATTTATTTATGAACTATTCATTTGTTATTCAGCTAAAAAAAAAAAAAAACTATTCATTTGTTACCTTGTAAACTATTCATTTACTAGTGATTGAAGTGTTTATATGAAAAAAAAATTAAGATTAAACACACACCGACCAAACCGCACTTGTAGGGATATATTTAACTGCATATACCTTTTAATTATTTTTTCATATTAGTTTATTATATTTAAAGAATCACTAGTAAGTGCTAAAAAGTTGCAAATTATTAAGGAGTGGATTACAATAAGAGTACAATAATTTACATGATTTGATGCCTTCTGACTAGAAGATGACAAAGAAGACACGTGTGTTTACGTACGTTTTGAAAAGTGGACCACGTGTTGACCATAGCCTAGTTGTGTAGATTCATATTAGATTACAGACACCACCACTCTCTTTTGGTGCGGTGGTCACTCTACTGTGGCATTAGGTATGGGAGAATCTATATTACTCTTGGCATTCAGATTCTTAAGAATCACATTCTTAGGAATTACATTCCTAAGAATGTAGCTATTCCTATATTTGGTTTCATTGAGAATATTTTAAGATTCTTAAAAATGTGAGATAATAATGTTTGGTTTATTCCTAGGAATTTTAAATGAATTATTTATTTTTCTTATTCTATCTTTAGATTTGAATTTGAACTACCAAGTCCTTAAAAAAAAAAATATCCCTCTAAATAAATAATGAAAAATCAAATATTAATTCTTAATTATGAATTTTTTTTAAAAAAAAATCTTCCTCTAAATAAATAATGAAAAACTAAATATAAACTATTAATTATGAAAAATTCATTAAAATTATAGTTTAACATTTCAAAATGACACGTACAATACAAAAATAACTATTTAAATTCTCAAATGCTTTTATTCTTAATAATAATTTTAAAAGAGTTTAATCCATAATAATTTGTTTTATATTTTATCTTAATTGCTTAAATGATAATGAAAAAGGGTTAAAATTGTCAATTTATAAAAAATACAATTTTCTTTAAGCTTAGGAATCTGGATTTTCACCTGTTTTAAAGGGATATCCACATTCCTATTGAGAGGGGAATCCAAATTCCCCTAGTATCTGATTTCTTAGCGTGATTTGCAACCAAACATGAAAATTTTTAAACATTCCTGAAAATCCAAAAATATTACCCCGTACCAAACGCCACATACAAATATAAATGCTTATGGGGGTGGGAGGCAAGGGTCGAGGTTCAAGTCTCTAGGAGGAAGTTGCAACCAAGGTTCAAGTCTCTAGTATCTGATTCCTTAGCGTGATTTGCAACCAAACATGAGAATTTTTAAACATTCCTAAAAATCCAAAAATATTACTCTGTGTCAAACGTCACATACAAATATAAATGCTTATGGGGGTGGGAGGCAAAGGCCGAGGTTCAAGTCTCTAGAAGGGAGTTTCACACGCATATACACCTAAATTAAGTTAGAGTAGAAATTCTATATTGTAAAAAAAAAAAAAAAAGAGTAGAGAAAATTTTATCAAAGAAGAGAGAGACAAAAAAGAAAAAAGAGATGATCTTTTTTCACAATAATAAATTGTAATTGAAAGAATATCAATTTCAAAGGACTAATTATTCAAAACACGTTTCATCGTGCACCAATCTCATTGAAAGAATATCAATTTCAAAGGACTAAATATTCAAAACACGTTTCATTATGCACCAATCTCATATGCTAATGAAAAATTTCGTGTCACTAGATTAATTGGGCAACATAGATTAATTCAAAATTATAAATAAATAATAAAATAAAATATTTAATTAATCAAGTTTCATTTAAAGTAAATTAACGAGTTATACATAAACACATATTGATTTTATGTCCACCAATTATGATACATAATTTCATTACTTGAAAATTTTTAGTAAATATAATTTAAGTAATAGAGTTTTATATAGAATAAACTACGCATAAAATTAATAAATTACTTGATAATTTTGGTAATACAATTTAATTAAAATAATTTATTCTATCTTAATGAGAATTTAACTACTTGTTTCAAGATAAGATAATCACTTGACTCAATCACTGGTTGTAAGATGTGGGCATCCAGCTTCAATCTTTTTTTTTTTTTTTTTTTTTTTACGAGATAAAAATTCTATTCTAACTTAATCTAAACTCTTATTTATCTAATCTGTTTAAATAGGATAATCCGTGATTTATGATCATCAAAATAATATATCTATATAATAGCCTATTAGCTGGCATAATCGGCTTCTTTATTTTGTGCGATCTTTGTAGGATAAGAAGGATGGTGGTACTGGTAGATACCATTGTTGTGTTTGTGTCCCAGTTAATCATTGCGTCTTTGTTAATATTGTTATAGTTGAGTTTGGCATTGTTTCCAAAGGTAGCCCTAAGGTCAGTGACATTGAGATTTTTATGTGCAACTGTGCAAGTACTAATGTACCATATGGTATAAGTTATAACCTTGGAAGCACGGGTGCGGCGTTTGGGCTGCCGCACCCGCGTCTGACGCGGGGACACACAGGCGACGCCGCTGCCTGCGCGTCCGTGCCGCCTTGGGCATTAAAAAAATACTTTTTTCGGCGCGATTCGCGCCGATACGGGCCGACGCGCGCGAAATCGAGCCGATTCGGCCCGAATCAATACGTATCGGGATCAAACCGGTACCGGCAAAATCGGCCGATACCGGCCGAAATTCAAAAAAAAAAAAATTTCTCTTCAGCTAGGTTCTCTTCCATTCTCTGTATTCTAGTTATTATTTACTATTGCTCTTAAATTTGGTATATATTTATATAATGTGAAAAAAGTATGTTTAGCAATATATTAAAAATAAAAATATTTTTAATAATTTTTTAATTGCCGCACCCGCACCCTACTTTTTCAAAAATTGCCGAGTCCCGCACCCGCTCCCGCACCCACACCTGAATCCCGAAACGCACCCGTGCTTCATAGGTTATAACTACGCATAAATGATACGAGGAAGAATTGTCATATGATTATTGCACCAGGGCCAGAGGGGTTAGAGAAAATGATGTAACAAACTTACTTTTGCTCAAACTGATTATATTGGTCACTTTCGTCGAGAGCTGAAGCTTTTCACTGCAAACCCAATAAGACAGAAAAGGCTACCCATCATTATTTGTAATCATCGTGTTTAGAATCTTTAGATTATTGTGAGTTACTAGTTCTAACTCAACATTGATTCTCACATAATAAATAAAAAAAAAATAAAAAAAATAAAAAAAATTCTAACTCAACATTTGGCCAAAATTAGAAATTAACATTAATTTCCAAACAATATAATTAGTAGGCACTGTTACAAAACTATATTTTTTACTAACATCTCGAGTCTCATAGACTCAATTTTGGGCTTAAAAATCGAGTCTTTGAGAGTCGATTTTCATGGTCTGATCCCGTCTGATGTGGCATTTTTTCCACCTGGCATCTACCTGAAAATCGAGTCTTAGAGACTCAATTTATAAGCCAAAAAAAATTATAATCATTCATACTCCAACAAAAACACTATATTAGACTAATTTTCATACAAAATCCAAATAAAAAAATACCCACAGATGACCCAAACCCCAGCTTTCAAACCCAAATAAAAAATAAAAATCACCAAATCTTTGTCACAAAAAAAACCCAATCCCTAACCAACCAAGACCTGAAGGAGGAGGAGAACGATTGGTGGTGTTTACGGTGTGATTAGTTACCTATGGTAGTTGCAGAGGTCATGGGTCTCGTTCCCTCATTACTAAGAAAACTCTCTTCCATGTCTGTGGAGCACCAAAGCTAGTGTCAGTAGCACCCGATCAGAGCCTTCAGTGAGGAACTAGCAGCAGCGGTGGTGAGGAAAAGCTCAAAAATTCCTAGACAACTATTTGGCGCATTTTCAAACCCAATGTGTTGCATGGGTTTGGCGCAGTGGTGCGGTGGTGGCGTGGTCTGGCTGGATAGGGTTCCGAGTCACTCGGCGCGGAATGGACCTGCGAATGCTAGTGCTTGTGGAACTGAAGATCTGAGTTCGGAGAAGGGTTTAGGGTTTTGGAGGAAAAACTCGCCACGAATGTCGCCGGCAGTTGCAGCTTGCCAGTGATTTTCATCTTTGAAAGCTAGATTCGCCCATTTAGTGAGAGAGAGAGAAAGAGAAGGTGTTTGAATTTGTGTGTGTGACAATGAAGAACAAGAACTCAGCTGGTTTTTTTTTTCTTCCCTGTAAGTGTGTATGTGGCTTGTAGGATAAATCGAGTTTCTAAGACTCAATTTCCAGGTGGACGCCACGTGGAAAAAGTACCAACTTAGACTTGATCAAAACATGAAAATCGACCCTCAAAGAGTCGATTTTTAGGCCTAATATCAACTCTTTAGACTCGAGATGTTAGTAAAAAATATAGTTTTGTAATAGTTCCTACTAATTATTTTGTTTATAAATTAATTTTAATTTCCAATTTTGGCCTCAACATTTCATAATGTAGTACTAGTACCTCATTTTTTTCCATGTAAAAGTGAATTTCACTAAGAATTTTATAATTCAATTGATATTTTTTAATATTTTTAAAATTGAAAGTCCAATTTTTAAATTCTTTTTTCTTTTAACTATTGAATTTTTTATATAGTTTTTTTAAAATGATGAATTTCACTTAAAAATTTTAGGGGGATTCTAGGCTTTTGCCCTTTTATTTATTTATTTTTTTATTTTAAATCTAGCAATATGCTATTGTTTTGAAACTATTTAGGTCCGTGTTCCTGTTTTGAAACTCAATTTTATCAAAATCAAGTTTTAATGTAAAACTCGATTGGTTTAAAATTGAGTTATGCCAAATGAAATTTAAAAAAAAAAAAAATTGTGGAACTCGAGTTCATGGAGCTCGAGTTCCATTTCCATACAATTATTATTATTATTATTATTATTATTTAAAGTTTGATCGCCTATACTTGATTTTCTACAAAACAAGTTTTACATTGAAACATGATTTTGAAAAAAATCGAATTTTAAAATAGGGACACCGACCTAAATAGTTTCAAAATAGAGACATATTGCTAGATTTTAAAAAAAAATAAGGGTAAAAGCCTAGAATTCCCAAAATTAGACGTAAAACTTGTAATATTTAAAAACAAGAAAGATGATAATACTCTAGACTCTAGAAGCAATGTAGGCTCATCTTTTGTAAGTTTCACTAATTAATGGCTTGTTTATTTGTGTTGTTTAAACAACTGTTTTCGTTGTTTAAATAATACAACACGTATTTTTACAATATTTTTTTTACCCACACGTATTTCCACAATACTTAAATTAGAACAACATTACCAAACACGTCATAAATTTGTTGTGACATTCATCATTCATGAAGGTAACAAAGTTTTGTAGGTTTCAATTAGCTCAACTGGTAAAGTTTTTTATTGTAATATAAATTAAAAACTTTTTTTTAAAAAAAGTAACATGATTTAAAGAATATTTGAATAATTTTTCCCACTATTGAACAAACTCAACTTTCTAATACTATTATAACCAAACCAAACAAAACAAAACCAGGGACAGAAAATTTCAATTACAACCTGTAACCTGTTGTTTGTGTCAAACAACTTCAAACCAAACCGGACGATTGTGCCAAACAAACAGTTCATACTTCATATATATTACACGAAAGAACCAAAAAAAAAAAAAAAAAAAAACAGTTCATATTTATCCGGTGACAAGCCGGTAATCAAGACTGACCTCTAAAAAAAAAGGAATAAACAAATTTAAAAATGCAATAGCCGATAAGAACTGTACCATACTTGGACTCTTTTTTGCATTACAAGTCTGGTTAAACTATAGATCACCGCAAAGCTCTCTTTTCTAACTTATCTCAATATTTATAGTCCATAGATTCCAAACCAAAAAAAAAACAGATTACAGAGTTGCTGAAGAAATTGACAGATTACAGAGTTGCTGAGGAAATTGAATTCCGAGAAAATCAAAGGGAAAAAAAAAATGGCGAAACACGAAGAGCTACCAATCCCAGTGTTCTCGTCGCTTGAGCCAGTGTACGGCGACGGTTCTCAAGCTGAAGAAGCTCAGCTTCGTTTCGACAATCTCAAGTCCAAGTTTGTCCAAGTTTTCGGTCACGCTCCTCACGTTTTCGCTCGCTCTCCAGGTGTGTGCGTTTATCGGTGTTTGGTTGCTGAGAAAGTGTTTAGAAAAATTCCAAAATCAGAGTTTGGAGAGAAATAAAAACTCTGTTTGGTTGCTCCGAAACTCTGCGATAATAAAAAAAATAACTCTGTTTTTAAATCTCATTATAATACTGTTGAAAACGACTCTAATTTCTTTCTCTCTCTCTCCGTATACGTGTATGTATGTGTGTATGTATATATATATATGTGTGTATGTGTATCGCAGTAATTTCAATCCTTAAAGACTGTTGTACGTATATTTATGTATGAATGAATCTATATTTGTGTATGTATGTATGTATGTATGTGTACGTATGTATAATGTATGTCTGTATCATATATACATGCGAGACGTATGGATAGGAAGGAGAATTGTGATGATAAACGTTGTGATTGGTGTTGCTTTTGATTGAATTTGAGAGATTTGTTGATGATAGATTAGGGAATTCTATGGTGGATGAATTGATTTTGTGGCGGTGCAGGGAGAGTGAACCTGATTGGAGAGCACATCGACTATGAAGGTTACTCGGTGCTGCCAATGGCGATACGACAAGACACGATTGTGGCTATTCGGAAGCACGATGAGGGAGAAGGCGAAAAGGTTCTTAGAATCGCAAATGTTAGTGATACGTATCCTATGTGTACGTATCCCGCCGATCCTGATCAGGTATAATACTGGCGATCAATTTTTTTTAGCTGTGATTTGTGTTTGTAGCTAGAATTGCCTTACTTGGCGTTTTTGATTGGATAATTGACTGTTTCTGTTAATGATATTTTTGGTTTAGATAGATGATTAAACTGTTGTTGTTGAATTAGAAGTTCAGATCTGATATGTGGAATAAAATCATTGCATTAGATGTTGGTAGAGTTCCTTTTTGACATTGGATTGCTTTTTCACTTTTGAGACCAATCTTTACTGTTCACCATGCCACTTACAGCTGTATCCCTTGACCACTTGTGTTAAAACTAAATTTGGTATAAAAGATTTTGAGATTGTTTAATTGTGCAGGAAATTGACTTGAAGAATCACAGATGGGGCCATTATTTTATTTGCGGGTGAGAAATGAAAACCCATACTTTTTATTTTTGGCTCTCTGTTATTGCTTTCTAAGTTACTAGTATAATTCTAGGTTTAATTTTTTTCTGAAGCCTATGGTACTGAATGTTGGGCTCTTAAGAAGCAACAAATTCATTAAATGAGTGTATTTGAAATGAGAATGCTAAGATGGATGAGTAGATAAGAAAATATAGGACTCAAACACGGAATTACACTTAAAGATGGGGTGGTCCCTATTGATTAATGCACAAGTGAGAAAGAGTGAGCTAGTTTTAAGTTGAGGGAATGAAAAAGGTATAGGAAGATAAAAAATAACATTAATAGAAGTAGTAAAAAAGGACATGTCAATCAAGGAAAACAAAAAGTATATGTGACCAACTGTGACTAGTCTGTTGAGGATCCATAATTGACTCCAAAGTTTTGTGATTAGAGCTTGGTTGTTATTGTTGTTGTAAATTCTTTCTGAAGGCACTTCAAAAGGGCATGTTTTTGTTGCAAAGTTGAAGTGATATTGGGTGCAGTGTTGTACCAAATGACCTTGATGAGATAATGTGACAGTATCTAATGCATGTTTTGTGTTTTGACCAAATTGTAGTACCCTACCTGACCCATTATTTTTATTTTTAAATTATTCTATATCTCTTTCAAAACAACTACTTTCTGCATTTATTTTGACAAATAGTGTACAAATTATAAATTAGCAGAAAGTGATGGTCTGTATTCTCCAGGTACAAAGGTTATCATGAATATGCTAAATCAAAAGGAGTGAATGTTGGTGAACCAGTTGGACTAGATATTCTTGTTGATGGAACAGTTCCCACAGGTGTGTTTCTCATTATTCATATGGAATGGCATTAGCTATGGTGTTCAATTGAAGTTGATCAGTTCACTATCATTCATACCATGACAATGATGTAATTCTTTACTTTCATGCTAGAGTCAAATCTGGCTCACCATTTTTTTTTTTTTTTTGAATTTTAGGATCTGGACTATCAAGCTCTGCAGCATTTGTTTGCTCTTCCACAATTGCGATAATGGCTACTTTTGACGTAAACTTTCCTAAGGTACATATTAATCATTACAGATTGTACAGTGTTGTAATTGTTGTATATAAGGGAGCACTTAAGGTTAAAGAATCACTTATTAAACAGACCCGACCAGAACTTGTGTGCATCTGTGCCTGCAGTTGCTTGATAAAGTGCTTGTTCTACATAAAGTAATCTATTTTGTGGTAAAACTATAATTATGGTTAGAGGGTCCTCTCAAAAAATTCAACATTACTGAATTTGGCAATGTAACATTGTCAATTCATTTTCCCAAGCACATGAAACTATGAATTTTTGTCTTTTATTAATTTCTTGTTCTCTTCTGGGGCAGCCCATTAACAAGTGTTGAGCAATTCTAGCCTTGATATGCTTACAGATTGTCAAACTTTTTATATTAAGCAAAGCATATTAAGTAAATTTCAATCCTATATTACTCATACTTGCAAATCCTATGATTTATACTTGATTAATATGGCAAGCCTGCCTTCTGGTACCGTTGGCAGTTATTTAAGTCCTATATATCCCTTTATTTAACTGTTTCAGATGCTAACAAATGTTTCTTGTTGAACAGAAAGAAATTGCCCAACTTACATGCGAATGTGAACGACACATTGGAACACAATCCGGTGGAATGGATCAGGTCATACATTTTTGCTTTTTAATGATTAATTCCATTCTACTTTTCCTGAATTCCTGTAACATATGCATAATTATGTTCCTCTGAAAGTGTGACTTATTCTTGTTGTATTTGGTTTAATTTCCCTAATGTACTAGTCTCTTTTCACATGACAGGCAATTTCGGTTATGGCCAAATCTGGGTTCGCAGAGCTGATTGATTTCAACCCTATTCGTGCTACTGATGTTCAACTTCCTGCTGGTGGGACGTTTATAATAGCCCATTCCCTGGCAGAATCTCAGAAAGCAGTCACTGCTGCTATCAATTACAATAACAGGGTTGTTGAATGCCGGCTGGCTGCTGTAAGTTTCAGCATTTCTTAAAGATTTGAATGCTTTTTAACCAAAAAAAAAATCTTGAAGATTTGATCATAAAATGTTCCTATAAATTTGCCAGGCAGTCTTATATATTTGACTTGAATTATGCCTGCTTTAGGTTTCATATCACAATTTTCAAGACACTTGCCAATTACTTTCACCATGTTAGAAAAGGATGGGTAGCTAGAGGAAGATTTTGAGGGTTGTGGTTCAAATATTTTTTCTTAGAGACAGAGCTAAATTTTGAGTTGGATTATAATAGAAAAGCCCATGCTATCAGCTGAGAAACTGAACTCTCTCTCTCTCTGTGTGAAGAGATTCATGTTTTTCATTTCTTACTTGAACATTGTGAGGGATCACTACTTTTTTTACTTTCATAAATATCTTTATATTCACGATGTGATTATATTAAAAATAAATAAATAAATACTTACAATGTCATTGTGAAATATCTTCAGATTGTGCTCGGTATAAAGCTGGGAATGAAACCACAAGAGGCAATATCAAGTGTAAAAACTCTTTCTGATGTTGAAGGGTTATGCATATCATTTGCCAGTCCTCGTGACTCTTCTGATCCTGTACTTGCTGTCAAGGTATTTCTTTTTCTTATCTTCTGCCGACATTGAAAATATTTTATAACAAACATATTATAGCATAATACATCCATGTTGGATCTTCTAGTCACGTGTGTGTGCATGTGATGAATGTATATAAATTATCTGTCTTTCTTAAGGAATTTCTGAAAGAGGAACCTTATACGGCTGAAGAGATTGAGATAATCACAGAGGAAAAGCTAACATCAATTTTTGGAGATTCTCCAACTTCTTTGGATGTGTTGAGAGCTGCCAAGCACTTTAAGTTACATCAGGTACTTTCTAATTTGTGGTCTATAGATGGCAAAGATTAGTTTTAACCATTTCATAGTGAATTATGATTTGGAAGTTATGAATCTTGCCTGTTCATATTTTCCATGTTTTAGTATATTTTTTTAATAAGTACTATAGAATTGTAATAAACAAAGGAATGCTCTAAATGAAGAGCTTCCTAAAGAGTTCAACCGAATTCTTAAATGATCCATAAAATCAACTAAAGAAATACAAGAAACCCCCCAAATCATTGTACAACATTCAAAATAGAAAGCACAAGGGGCCTTAAGATCAACCATAGATCGCTCCATGCTTGCAAAAGTGCAACTATTCCATTTCCTCCAAATGAGGGGTCATGCAGCATATATAACTAAGAGCATGCCTCCCTCTCAGCCCTTTACATCAAGATAATACGTCAATTACCTTAGGTGGCATCACTACAGCTGGTTTAAAATGATGGTTATTGTCTAATTTATATATTAATTTTACTTATCAAAAAAAAAAATGATGGTTATTGAACCTGCTTAAATTTAATGAAGTGTTGTAGGTATTCACTTGCTGCTCATTTTACAAATTCATTCAGTCCTAAGCTTGCTAATCTACATCACAAGTTCATGATTTCTATTGTTAACGGATATGCAAACAATCATGGTCTTGAATCTTGTAGTTTCCTTAAAAGCAAAAAAGGGGGAGGGGTGTGGAGGGCCTGTTCAGGGGAAGACCCAAAAAAAAAAAAAAAAAAAAATTATAAGTACCCGAGGTCCTGAACCAGCAGCTAAGTATTAACCTGTGTTTCTGAATAATTTTTCAAAATAGTGGTCATATCATAAATATTATCTTAGAAATTTAAAACCAAAATTTAAAAATATCAGTGCAATTTCATTTCGAGATTTGGCTCACTTTGCAATTTTTCTGAAATATGACAGCGAGCCGCTCATGTTTATTCTGAGGCCAAGCGGGTACATGCCTTTAAGGACACTGTATCATCAGATTTAAGGTGAGTCACATGAATTGATTGATAGTAGTTTTATTAGCATGCTTATACATGTGCATGCATTTATTTTGGTTGAGATGAACATTGCTGATTGTTTATCAGATAGAGACTATGAGATGTGGTGAAACTAGAAGTTGGAAATGCGGGGCATTCTGTTGCTACTCTATGATTTCATGCATGTGCATGCTGCTACTTGTTTGGCCTTTGTATGTAACTCTGCCTTTGTTGTCACTTATGGCCTTAATCCTTTTATGAGGCTGGTCCAAGCCCCAAAAAGGAGGGAGGTGGTAAGTTGGCGTCCAGAATAAAACTTAATCACCATAGTTTATGCATTATATGTTCGTGTCATTTCTGTAATTGGGATATTCTTATATGCATTTGGATCCCTTATGAACTAGGTTAGGACTTGGGAATTATAATTTAGTCATTGGTTGAAGGTCTGATGGTAATAGAACTCTGTGATGTGGATTATACCCAACTTAATTATGGCTGATTTTATTTTTCATTATTGTTTTCTGTTGTGTCCTTTTAAATTTCAGTGTTAAATAAATTACATGATGTAAAACCTGTTCATGCTATTATCCAAGTTCAACTTTAAAAAAAAAAAAAAAAAAACGAAGTTCAAGTTTATTCAATTCTAATTTTCTACTAATTCTTGCAGTGAGGAGGACAAGCTAAAGAAGCTTGGTGACCTTATGAATGAGAGCCATCACAGCTGTAGTGTTTTATATGAGTGCAGGTATAAATGTTCAAGTCCAGCTTCTAGAATGTGAAAGCACACACTTCCAATTATTTCTCATCATTAGTGAAAAAACCTCGTAAAAAAATTGGAATAATTTCTCATATAAATTTGCAGCTTATATGTACTCAATTAAATGTTTTTGGTGTTGACAATTTTTCCTTTTTTTTTGTTCTTTAAAAAATTTGAGCATTTCAAAAAGGCTCTTCACAAACATCTTCTTGGCAGTTGGCATTCTCTACTTAGAGAGAGAGTGATGTGTCTTTGTTGCTTTTGCAGGACTTGATTGAAAGCATGCATCTTTATTACATTAAAAAATGTTGAATTTGATCTACTACTATTATGATGATGATTTTGTCCCCTATTGTGCACTCTACAATCTGCATTAATCATTCTTTTATGAAATATGCTCTTTTATTTCACAGCATCTTGCTGTATTTACTTTTGTCTTATTTTTGTTGTAACTAGCTGTCCGGAGTTGGAAGAACTTGTACATACATGTCGGGAACATGGTGCACTTGGGGCAAGGCTTACAGGAGCTGGATGGGGTGGTTGTGCAGTTGCTTTGGTGAAAGAGAGCATTGTTCCACAGTTTATCCTCAATTTGAAGGTAAGTCTTCTATGTCCTAAATGGAAATTTCTCCCTGTATAGTTAGACGAAGCAATTGTTGACAATGTGATTTGTTACGTGTATCAGGAACGCTACTATCAATCAAGGATTGACAAAAGGGCTCTTAACAAGAATGATCTTGGCCTCTATGTTTTTGCTTCAAAGCCATCAAGTGGTGCTGCTATTTTCAAGTTTTAGTATGAAATTTGGGGATTATAGGAACAGCCAGGTCTGCTATTAACTTAATTTATGTTGAGAAACCTCATGAAATTCTTGTCTAGTTGATTAAATTCTGATCTTATCATTTTAAAAATTTTTCTTGGAATGGAATTATATGGACCTCCTTTACAAAGAGACAGATTAATCTTCTCAGAAAATAATTACGATCTGGCCTACAAAGTTTGTTCACTAAAAGAAATATCTTTCATATAAAAATGTATCCATTTAAGCAGCTAGTCAATTTCAATACTCAGTTTTATAAAGCTTCACTTTTCTAAGTACAATTATACTTAGGGAAATCAGCAAAAGCTAAACCCAAATGCATGGACTAAGCTTATTGTTGTTGAATTAATTCAGTGATTGTGACGGAACACTGGAAAACGATACATATCATGTTAGCCTTGCGGCAATGCATCAGTAGTGTCAAAGAATTGCTGGTGCGATCTCACTAGAGACAAACCAAATCAAGATATTTCCTTTATCTTTTTTGGTGGTCCATTAACTGAATAATTGGTTTCGATCCAAAAAAAACGCTGTATGTATGTATATTGATGGGGGGTGTAGGGCCGTTGTGTTGTGATGGTTGTCCCATCAGATATACTGTTCTTCATGGATTTTGTATATCGAATCCCACGTGGGTTTGCACTAAAATCCCAATGCTTGGCGGACCCAAGTTGACTGTGGTTCAAAACAGGCTGACCGCTTTATATCTGTCGGTTTATGACCCTACAAAAGCCTATATTTAGGGGAAAAAAAGGAGGAAAAAAAAAAAATAGCAATGCTAATGATACAAAAATTCTCATAATTTTTTGCCACAATTAATAGTTTAGTTACAGTTAAAACTCATTATAGTTGTTTATATAACTCGGTCACCTTGTAAAAACCAGTGTAGGACTCAATAACGTGACGTTTGGTACGGGGAATTCACATTACTCTTGGCATCCAGATTCGAATCACATTCCTAAGAATGTAGTTATTCCTGTGTTTGGTTTCATTAGGAATATCTTAAGATTCCTAAGAATGTGAGATGATAATATTTGATTTATTCCCAAGAATCTTAAATGAATTATTTATTTTTCCTATTCTATCCTTAGATTTGAATGTGAACTATCAAGTCCTTAAAAAAAAATCTTCATCTAAATAAATAATGAAAAACCAAATATAAACTATTAATTATGAAAAATTCATTAAAATTATAGTCTAAACATTTCAAAATGACAGGTACAATACAAAAATAACTATTTAAATTCTTAAATGCTGTTATTCTTAATAATAATTTTAAAAGAATTTAATCCATAATAATTTGTTTTATATTTAATCTTAATTGCTTAAATGATAATGAAAAAATGGTTAAAATTGTCAATTTATAAAAAATACAATTTCGTTTAAACTTGGGAATCTGGATTCCTACATGTTTTAAAGGGAATCCACATTCCTACTGAGAGGGGAATCCACATTCCCCTGGCATCTGATTCCTTACCGTGATTTGCAACCAAACATGAGAATCTTTAAATATTATTAGGAATCTTAAAACATTACCCCGTACCAAACGCCACATAAATGTCTACAACACACAATTTGACCACTCTAATCCACATAATCTATGGTCACGCATTAAGCATGGCACTTGCCAAACACCAAAAAAATAAAAAATAAAAAATAAATAAATAAATGCAACCTTATAGAATATATAAGGTATTTTACTTTTGGGTCTAACTTTGAAGTAATAGGTGATCACTTAGCTAGATACCTATAAAATCATTCGAGAAAAACTTAGATAGAGTTTAGATATATATCTTTATGTATAGTATTTTAAGTACTCTAATATTTTTTTGAGTATGGAACCGAAAATAAACTACTAATACAGTGTTAGATACTACATAGTAAATATAATTTTAGATACTCTAATTGAATTCAATCAAAGTAAATGTAAACCAATACTACAAATAAAATGTTATCCTTTTCGAATATAATTATATTTTCGTGCCACCATTTTTTTAATATTGAGAACAACGATAACTAAACTTTATTAGGATTATAAATCCATTCCATCGTGCCACCCATTCTCACGTTAGCAAAAGTTGTGCGATGTGGACCCACCTCTTCTACGGTTTACCAAAAGCTATTCAATAATTTTGATTTTATTATGTGTAACCGAACCTTTACTGTATTGGCCATGGGCAAATCAACTTATTATTTAGAGTACGCACTCATCATATATACCAAACTAAATGTCCAACTGTGCTAGCAGTTTTGTGAGAAAGCGTGTTCTGTTGATCAAAAAATACCAAACTAATGTCCCTTTGTTTTTGTCCTTTTCCTCGGCAGGCACCGATACAAGAAAAACTCTGAACTCAATACTATTTGGAAGGTTCAACAGTCAAGAACACAGTTATGACTTATGAATACGGATCACACTAACAGTACGACAAGGCCCTTGTTACAAATTTTCGTTTGAGAATTGGTTATTTTGGTTAACTGATTTGGATAATGTGAGATAAAAAGCTAAAACTTAGTTTATTTTTAAAAAGTTGAAAGTTAAATTGTTTGGAATAAAACTGAGATAAAAAGTAATATGAAATTTGTAAATAATAAATAATTTAAACAAAATGTTAACTTTTAATTAGTTGCCAAACATACACTTCTTGTCCATAAAGAAAGCTTTGCAAATTCAAGAGCGGAATATTTCTCTACTAGGAACAGATATAAGATGTATTGAATGATAATTTCACAATGTGAAATAGTCCATAATAAAAAGTCATGTGTGTGTATACATATACATATATTTTTATTTTTTATTTTATTTTTTAGAATCATCATGTAAATATTTAATGCAATAATAACATGTTAATAACATAGAACAAAGTTTTACCTTAAGCATGTTTGGAACTATTTTTTTAATCTATTATGTAACTATTTATATGTATTATTTAAACAAATTACATAATTTATTAAGATAAATGTGACTAAAACTACACATAAATGATCTCTTTAATTACAACAAACATATATATATATATATATATATATATATATATATGTATGTGTGTGTATTCCAAACATGTTTGAAGCTAAACATTTTTTAATATACACACTCAATAATTGTAAAAAAATTTAGATGGAGATTGCCAGGTTGGCACTGTGAGTTTATTTTCGGTTTCATCCAAAGAGATATGATAAAAGTCAATTAATTTCAATAAATTTTATTTGGACATGCTATAAAAATAACATGTCAAGAAGATGGTTGATTATTACAAGCTGCTCCTATTGGCAGAATGTGGCAATGTGTCATGCATTATTTTCTATTTCCTTCCCGGAAGCTCCGAATGATTTTAAAATTCTATGCTCTTGACGTCTTCTTCAATAGTAGGCGTTGCGAATTCACTATCGTGCTGATCAATTCTCACAAATCTTAACCAAATTCAACCCCCTTGTTGCGAATTCACTATCGTGCTGACCAATTCTCACAAATCTTAACCAAATTCAACCCCCTTTTTTATTTTTATTTTTAAACAACTTAATCCATTGTAACTGATCTGCCAATCAAATGCCGTCAAACCGCAAAGATTGGATCTCACCCTTTCCTACAAAATCAAAGACAAAGTAAAGTTAGACACAACTTTTTTTTTTTTTTAATAACTATTATAAGTTGTGATTGAAGCAATATCAATATCATATTGCTCTCCTATAATGAATAAACACCGTTTTTATTAACACGAGATTAAGGGTGAATTTGGTTGGGGTGAAAACAGGGAGGATGAGAAATAAGAAGAGAAAAATAGGGTGAAAAATGACATTTTTCACTGTTTGGTTGAGAGAGGGAGAAAAGTGGTGGGCCCACAAGTTTTCTCTCCTCTCCCTTCAAAATAGAATCTCTCCAAATTGGAAAGAAAATTGGAGTGAAAAGTGAAATTTTTTTTGACAAATTTGCCCCACTTTTCTGGTTTTTTTTTTTTCCTTTCTTTTGTTTGATTAGGTGGTGAGTTCTTCTTTTCTTTCATTTTTTTCTCTTAATTTTTTTTTTTTTTTAAGAAAACACTTTTGGATGATTTCTTATACTATTTTTTTGAAATGTCCACTTTCATCTATACATAATTTTAAAAAAAAGTATAATGTATTACTTTCTCTTTTATTTAAGAGGGACATGATGGTAAATTTATACAAACCTTATTTTCAACCAAACCTAAAAGTTTTCCATCCCTCTACTTTTCCACCTTCTGAACCAAACACAATTGAGAAAAACTAAAAACTTTTCTATCCTTCCACTTTTCCATCCTCTCTATTTTCTATACTCTCACTTTTCCATCCTCCCAATCAAACGGACTCTAACAGTGTGTATTACTTTAGCAGAGAAAATTATTAGGTACTCTCGAAGTACCATAAATGCGTACTCTCTCCTCTCATATGAATGGTGGGCCTCGCAATGAATTTAATTAGTAAGACCCACCATTCATGTGAGAGGAAAAAATATACATTTATGGTACTCCGGGAGTACATAATTATTTCCCTTTTACCAATTGTGAAAAATACCCATAATAAACA
This sequence comes from Castanea sativa, assembly GCF_040712315.1. Lineage (NCBI taxonomy): Eukaryota > Viridiplantae > Streptophyta > Magnoliopsida > Fagales > Fagaceae > Castanea > Castanea sativa. The sequence goes on from NC_134014.1 coordinate 13,509,151, forward strand.
CCATTCATGTCACATGAACTGAATTATTTAAGACAAAATTTCACATCTAAATTGGTGGGTCCAAATTAAATCCCACCTTCAAAACATCAAAATCCTCCTTTAACTTCCAATATCTTTCTTCTTAAAAAAAAAAAAAACAAATTCCATTATCTATTTATCTTCATAAGATCTCAGACACATTTCTTTCTCTTGTGGAGTTGGTTCCCTAGTGGATTGGACCTACACACCCATTGTAGTTTAGGCTTATGAAATTGTTAAGCTATTTAATAATTATTTTTTTAATATTAACCGAAGCTTCTTTGATTAGACCAAAGTTGGACAGCACCTATTCCTATTATGCAGACACAGTATAGTCCAGTCCTGATCCAGCTAGAGTATGACTATAAGTACATAACGGAAGTTTATTTTTGTTCCTTATTTTTGCAAATTCAAAACTCGGGGCTGTCACAGACTAGATATTCTTCCATCTAAGATCATAGGAAAGTGACTTTCTACTAAAAAATGGACTTCACCGTCTTTATGTCTAATTATATATGTATTGTTATTGCCCACTTTAATTTTTTAATTTAAGGTAAACTGTTTTTAATGCTTCAACTCTATGAAGAGTACGCAAACTCTTACCATTAGATATATCCCCACAAATTGACATTTTTTAGACTGTATTTGACAAGATCAACACTAAAGAATTTTTTTTTTTTTATAACTTTTTTTTTATCATAAAAAACAACTCCAAGTAGTGTCAAATAATCTAACAAATGAAGTTTTTTTTTTGTTATTATACTAAAGATGTAACATTGAATCCTTTGACATGAGCAAAAAAAAAAAAAAAATTGAATCCTTTCATTAAAAAAAAAGAGTAACATTGAATCCAACTTACATAAGAATAGTAAATGATTAAATTAGCTATGTATGTGTTTGAATTAATTTATTTTCATAAATTTATTTTATTTATTGTATAAAAATTACAACAATATCTTTAGTTTCATGATATTTTAAAAAGAGTAAAGCTATAGACACAAACTAATTTACAATATTTTTACAAACTACTGATGTGACTTTAGCATTTTCTAAATAATTATTGTAAATAAAAATGTGATGTCAGTGACGAGCCCATATTAAAACTAGTAAGAATTTGTCATATTAGCAGTTTGTAATAATGTTGTAAAATAGTTTGTGTTTGTAATATTACTCTTTTAAAAATTTGTACATTCTATTTCAAGATGGAAATAAACTCATCGAAATAAAGAGTATAAAATTTTTACCCCACATCCAATAAATTACTGAAAAATAAAAGCATAATCCTTAAGCTTAATATCTTACAACTTATTTTATAAAGTAAATTAACTAATTGTTTTAGGTACAACTTTTAAAAGTTGTTGTGGGTTTGTCTAAGTTTTTAAAGCTAATTGCATTTATTTGGTTAAGTGCAAGTTTTTAAATCCCTCATTATTATTTTTCTCCAATAATACCTATACTTTTACAAATTAAACATTTTTATGCAAGATAACCCAAAAAAAATAAACTTATTCGAATGTGCATTTAATCAATCTTTAATTACTTTTTTGTTAATAAGAAAGCTTTAATTAATTATCCAATGTGCATTTTATCAAACTTTAATTACCTTTGATTTTTTAAGAGGAAAACTTTGAATATTTATATCTCACCAAAATAAGTTATATCAAATATAATACACTGAAATGTGATTAGTGATTAATTCTAGTTATCTCAATTAGTAAAATCTTGTATGATCAAACAAAAGATCTGGATTTGAATCTCGCCCACATAAGAAAAATAAATCTATTAATGTTTTGATCTAATAATAAAGAACAATTGTAAAAAAATCGAGGCAATTTTTAGAATAGCAGTGTGAGGGAGGGCAATATAGTAAGTTAACATACATCTAAAACGTATTAACAAAATAGCATCTCGAGTTTTAGAAACTTAAGTTCCATTTTAAAACTCGAGTCCGAACACTCGCTTTGTAGTTGATGACGTGGACAGCAAATTTCAGAAAATGCCACATAGATCTCGAGTTTGTAAGACTTGAGTTCCACAAAACAGCAAAGACCTAGCATAACGACATTGAAGAAAACCCAGTAGAAGAAAAACAAAAACCCAGTAGAAGAAAAACAAAGAAACCCAAAGAAAAACAGAGAAACCCAGCAGAAGATGATGATGAAGAAAACCCAGTAGAAGAAAAACAAAAACCCAGTAGAAGAAAAACAAAGAAACCCAAAGAAAAATAGAGAAACCCAGCAAAAGATGATGAAGAAACGAAGATGATGAAGAAGAAGAAGAAGAAGAAGAAACCCATAACGATCTGACGACGGAAGAAACAAGAAACGAAGATACGAACTAATCGACAAAAGCAGAAGATGGTGAAGAAGCCCGAACTAATCGAAAATCAAACAAGAAACGAAGATGATGAAGAAGAAGAAGAAAACCATAACGATTTGACGACGGAGGTTGAAGGAGATAGAACTGATTTTGGTAATAATTATGGGTTGCTGCAGATCCATAATTTTGCGTGTCACTGCTACGTTCTTGGAGAAATGGGTTGCCTCCGTTTGAGATCCACTGAAAATACAGGAGAAGATGAAGAAGACAACGAAAATATAGGGGAAGATGAAGAAGATGACGAAGGCTGAGCTGAAAGGGAAAAATGTTAGAACTCGAGTTTTTAAAACTCGATTTCTAGGTGGAATTTTGTCCACATCAACTTTCACTGCTTGGGTCTCGAGTTTTTAAAACTCGAGTTCAACCATTAATCTCGAGTTCAACCATTAATCTCGAGTTTTTAAAACTCGAGATGCCAGTTTCCCACTTTGTTTTGCAACAGGACAACTAATGATATTCTTAGAAAATTAAAGTTAAATGGAAAAAAAATTCAAAAAAACCTGATGTTATAAGTTCAAATAAAAGGCTAAAATCTAAATAATACTGTCCAATTAAGTTTAGGTGAGTTGTCATTTTTGTCCATAATTTTTTTTTGTCATTTTAGTTATTGAATTTTGAATTTTCACACTTCGATTATGGATAACTTTGTTGAAATTAAAATTAACAGAATATACCAGTCGAGCTATATTTATAATTAAGTTGGTCTTTTCTTTTATTGTTGTCTATGAAAATATAGTAAATCTTTATCTAATTTAAGACAGCTTATATAGATGGTGGAAGAGTGCATGACAAATCTTGACAAGAATTTAAAAAAGTTAATACTATAATTTATTAGAGTTTATCTTAACTAAAGAAGATAAAACTTGGATTATTACCACAAAAAAAGAAAAAAAAAAAAACTAGATCAAAGTGAAATCCTGCCGTTTTTGTCGGTGAAGCCTCCTTGCCAACATCACACAATCTGTATTATATAAAAATATGACGCAAAGAGAGAGGAAAAACAACAAAGACTCATTAAAAATGAAATCTTAAAAACAGCAAACTCTAGTACTTTCCCGGCTCTCTCCCCAAGCCCATCTCATCTCTCCTCTCTCTCTCTCTCTCTCTCCGTGCGTGTATTTTTTTGTGAAAAAATAGAGGCTTTTCTTCTTTGTTCCGTTTTCGACGGTGACCTTTTGCCCACATCGGATCTGGGTTTTCTTCGTTTTCTGTTAAAGGTAACAGCTTTCCTCTAAATGCTTCTCTTTGTTAAATTTTGATTTTGATTTTGATTTGTTTATGTTTTGGGTTTGTGTACAATAATATTAATAATTATATGTTGATGCATTTGCAACTATGTAAAGGGCTCTGATGGATTGTTTTACTTGCTATATATAATGGGGTTTGATCGATTTTTATGCTGGAGATTATAGTTAATAACTTTTGGCTTGATGACATTTTTCCTTTTGCCATAGTTTTCATAGACTTTTGTTGTTCTTTGCTTTGTTTTCAAGGTTTTTAGGATTCGTTGTGACTTGGGTTTTTCCTATTTTGAAGCCACATTGTTTATTATACTGTTTTTTTTATATATTTGTTTGCCCTTTTTATTAGTTATGTGCTAAGCATTTGGTTTATTGTGATTGGAAATGTTTTGACTTTTGAGATGATAGTTGATTGATGTTCTTTTGTTTCATTAGTAATTTCAGGGTTTTGTTCATTGTTGGGGTTATTGTTATTATTGGTGGGAAATGACAGGTGTGTAATTGTTGTTTTTTGGTTGATTCTTAGTGGAAAGGCAGGCAGGTCGTGTAAAACAAGTTAAACTGCAATTATTGGAGATTTATTGCCCTTAATTGTGACTTAAATTGGAAAGTGTTGTTTGCTTAATGAAGGTGGATGTTTTTGTGGCCACTTTTTGCATTAGAAGTTAATATATATAGCAAAGAGGAAATTTTTGTTATGGGTTGACTTTGAAGACTCAAGTTTCGGTGGTGTTCTCACCGTTCTGGATATATTGAGATTTTATTATTTGGAGTGTGGAGCAAAGGGAAAAATTAAATTTGTTTTGTGGGGTTCATGGATCATACGATTCCAAGAGAGCGAGATTTTGAAGTTGATCTCGAAAGTGGGGTAACAATTAGTGAAGAAAATTCAAGCAAAGTCCCTGTTTCGGGTGCTGTAAAGCAGGCAAAGACATTGCTAGGGAAGATTTGCAGCAGGTTTGTTGATGGTTCAATCAATAGTGAAGATACAGATAGCCTGTGTGGCAATGTGTTAAATTCTGATGGAGTTTCTCCTGAGAATGTGAAGGTGGTTAATAACAAGATATTGGAGGGGGAACAGGCCAAAGATTATGTGGAGAAGACACCGATAAGGGAGAAACGTAAAAAGACTAGCAATAAAAAGGCTCCAAAACCTCCAAGACCTCCGAGAGGTCCATCATTGGATGCAGCTGACCAAAAGCTTATTAGGGAGATCTCTGAACTTGCCATGTTGAAGCGTGCTAGGATTGAGCGGATGAAAGCCTTGAAGAAGATGAAAGCTGCTAAGTCACAATCTTCAAATAGCAGCAGCATATTTGCCATGGTGTTGACTGTCCTCTTCTGTCTTGTGGTAATCTTTCAAGGTAATATTTTCTAATTGAACTTAAAGTTAATTTACCTTTATTTATTTTGTATTCTTGTCCGCTATTTTTGTGAATGGTGTGCATTTTTTCTTCATCACTTCCCCTTTTTCCCCCTCCTGTGACTGCTGTTTAGAGATCTAGCACTTACAGATGCTGTGCGTTCATACTCTATCGGCATGTAGCCGATGAATCTTCAATAGATTCATTTAATTTTGGAGGTTTTAAGGCAAAATATACTATCATAAATAGGGTAAATGAAAAATACCAGAGACACTAATGAATGGCACAAGAGGTTTTATGGTCTTATAGAAATTCCATGTGCAGGGAATTTCTATTTATGTGTCATTTTCTGCCATTTCAAAAATGGCTTTGACAAGATGATGGATTTACATAAAGCTTTGACAAAATCTTATTTTTATGAAAATATGCAAATAAGAAGAAAATTTATCCTTTTATTGACAGCGAGGTTTGTGTGCGTGTATGATTTAAATTATACTTATTTTAATTTTGAACGTTGGAAGCATTTTCTAAAAGAAAGTTTCATGGAGTAGGTTTCCCTTTTTTTCCCTCACCTTTTCATAGTGCTTTCATTACCAACAAGCTTTTCAAATTGATTCTCAAAAAAAAAAAAGAGCTTTCCAAACTGTTTATGAGCAATGCATTCCTCGTGTAAGAGGCCATTGATGTTTTTGATAAAATCATTTTAAGGAGTGTTAGTTTTCATATATCCGTATGTTTAGAAGAGTTTTATACATCTGTATTTGACTTTGTCCTTCCATTTTTTTGCAGGAATGTCATCTAAAACAAGTTCACCAGTAAGCTTCCAGGGTTCTCCTGTGTCAGCAAGAGCAACAGAGGGTGGTTTGATTTCAGTTCAGTACTATGCATTTCCATCTGCAAGTGAGCCCGATGGACCTGGTTCTGGGTCTCCTAAGTATGTCTACTATTCATATTGGCTGTCAAACTATGTTCCTTTTTATTTTTGTTTTGTTTTGTTTTGTTTTATAATTTTGTCACACATAAGGACAATAGTGGTGTGGCAGTCAAGTAACAGTATTCTGTTATGGTTGTGCCTTGCAGTTTAGTAGAGCAGATTGCTGGATCAGATCCGTCGGAAAAGTTGACAAGAGTTGTGGGATGAAATGGGGCATTATTGAAGAGAACTCCAAGTCTATACTGAAAATATTGGAGTTGCTCTTGTAGTTTTCCTGCAAACCATTTTTCCTTGCACTTTTCCTATACGTGATCTTTTGAATCTGAAGTATTCGGGTAATTTATCCCCCATACTGTATATTCTTTAAAATTGGGGGGTGAGTTTGATTACTGCACAAGTATTATTACTGTTTCTATCGGTGATGCCAAATTCGTTTTATAAATTGCCTCCTTAGCAATAAGCCAGGCTGAATTCTGTTCAATTTATTGGTTATTTTGTAAGGATATTTTATGAAACTCAGAGTTGGAGGAAGTTTTCTTTACAGCTTTGCCAAATTCAAGTGAATCACTCATTCTTGAATCCTGTTTTACTGAATTTTACTGTTTGAAATTGCTATGAATGTAACAAAGCCTTTGGTTTTCGTCTGTATATTTTATCTGGTCTTCTTTGTAGTACTTGGGGTTTCTAATATGCTCCAGATGATAAAAGCGAATTTCTCTTTTCTTCACCATGTAAAATGGTGGATGCCAATGCCATTTTTTAGAGTGAAACTGTGTGCTTTCTCAATTATCAAAAAAAGAAATAGTGCACATTCTCAGAATCTCAGTTATCAGAGTATAGACCTCTTTAGATTTGGAAATGTGTTTTCCAGAGAATGGTTGTTTGCTGTGAATTTGATCAAAGTAGGAAAAAAATGAACAATGTCATTGTTGAGGGAAATGCCCCTAAAGTTGTTAAATCAATCTAAAATCAGAGACAAGAGGGTGGTCTTAAGAGATATATAGGCAGTTTATTGAAGCCTCTGAAGGCAAAAAATGTGATCTTCTTGTTCTACACCCCCAGTAATTTTCCTGGGGAGATTCCCTGAGCCATTTTTTTTGAACAATGAAAGTCAAGTTAGGTAAAAGAAAAATAAAAAGATGGTGTTTTGGTTATGCTTTATGATTCCAGTAAGTATGGTTGGGCAACCAACTGGTCAAAATGTATAATCAAGGAGCTCTTTAATGGTTTTCTTTGAGATCTTCTGGTGGTACTTAGATACAGTGATCACTGTGGAGGTATGTGAGATGATAAGATCTTCACAGAATATTCCCAGGTCTTTCTCAATTCTACTTCGGAGATAGTTCGTTGGAATGGTCCATCAGTGGCAGAACCAGCTTGTACCATTTAATGCCACATGCTGAGCCACAATCTAACATGGGGCTTCACGTGCGAGCTAGCTTATTGATTTGGTTAGTGCCACTCGAATTATTGTTTCTGCTTGGGAATTGATCAGCTTGAGAAGATAACCTCCTTAATATCTCTAATTAAAAATAGGTATTAATAAATACACTTAGGCAATTTTTAATAAATTATAATAGAAAAGTTTTGACATCACTTTTATGAGAATGATCATACTAACGAGTGCCTTTGGAGTAATTGTTAACAATTCATTTTAGAAAAATTTTGATACAATTTTTATGGAAAATGAAAAAAACTGTCAAAACATGTAAAAGTTGTTGACAACATTTATTGTTTTATTATTTTTTCAATAAAATGTTTCTAAAATAGCTCTTAAACCAATGCCTTAAGCTGGCATTGATTAACAATTCCCTTAAAAATAAAGGGTCTTAAATTGCTATACAACCATCTAAAGCTTATATGAAAATCTCTTGGTTTTGTAATTCTACAAACCAAGTAGTTACACTAGCAGTCTCTTTCTTCTTCTTCTTCTTTTTTCTTTTTTTTGTGTGTGTCTTCTTTGTTTCAAACCTCACAGGTTGTATAAAAAAGAAAAAAAGAAAAAAAGAAAAAAAATGATGTTATTAATGTTAGGTACAAAATTTATGATCTTTCTGTTAAGAATTCATAGGTTTTGCATGATGGTTTTAGGTGTAGTAGTTTGGTACTATGTGCTGCACATCCAGCTCATAAATGTGGATATATGTGAAATGCGTGACTGTGATGACTTAAAAACTAGATCAGTTTGTACCCCTTTTGTGTGGACAATGTTTTGGTTGATAAAACTTAGGTATAATTCTTTAACTATTATACCTTATATTTCTCAATTAAATTTAATTACATGACAATACTATCTTTTTTTAAAGATAATTAAATTAAATTAAATTAAATAATATGATTTATTAATATAATCACATAATTGAATTTAATTAAAGAACGTAAAATATGGTATTTCATTTTTTTTTATATATAAAAAAGAATGTTTTAACTTATGACGTCCACTTTTTAATGATTACTTTTTATTATCAGATCAAGATATTAATTAATTTTTAGTGTAGGCGGAATTCGAGTTTTAGATCCTTTTATCAAATAAACTAACTAAAACCGATCTCAGTATAAGCTCTTTATGGCAGGAATTTTCCTTTGGACCCAACCTCGCACACTGCACTCGCTGCCTCCACAAGCTGGGTCAGGGTTTTCACATTGGCAAGGAAACCTGACAAGAAGGCCCAAACCCATCCCACCCAGGCCCCAGCTCCTTACAACAGTCAATGCCCTTGTTCTATTACTATTCCACAAAAGAATATTAAATCCAATAACGACAGTACTAAATTTATGGTTGAGACTGCAAAGTACAACTATCTAGACAAATCTAAAAGGTTCAGAACAATAATCGTAGAATATGAGGTTTAAAACAATTAGTACATGACATTCAAGCCCTCAAAAAGAAGTAAGAGAATGAACCAAGGTCACTAACCCTTCAGCAATATATTGACAATGTCTACAGCCACATCAGAGAGGCCTTGCACAAGATTGTTCCAATCAGTCAGTGGTGACTGGATTGAGCCTGAGAATTTCTTTTCACATGTACCTGCTTCCTTTGCAACATCTGATATACCATAGTTGGCAAACCTGTAATGACCTTTAGCCAAAGCATCTATAGCTTGTGGGAGAGTGTACTTCACTACAGGGATGTATAATTCTGCACAATAAGTCAAAGATCTCTCTAGCTCTGGTTCAGGGGCTTGCTTAATCAGGCCCTCTATGTAATTCAGTGCATCAGTTACATTTGCCAATAGAATATCAGCCATTATCTGGGCGAGGCCTTTGACATCTGCAGTGGAGCTTTGAGGGTTTGATTGCAAAGATGAGAGGCAAAGGTCATAATGGGTTGTTTTCTTGCATGTGTGTTCTATCAAATTGTCACTTTCATCATCCACCGGAAAGATGGAGCATTGAATTAATGGTACATGAAGAAGAAGAAGAAGCATAAGAAAGATAGAGGCTGGAGAGATTGAATTCCTCATTTTTTTGTGGAGCTCTAAAAAAAAAAAATTGATGGACAAGAATGGAGGTTGCTAAGGTACTTGTTGAGCTGATGATATATGATATGGGAAGATTGGGCTCTTTATGTTAAGAAATGGAACTTTGTTGGATTTGCTTTTTGTATGGCAATATATACATGCTGCCATCAAAAGGTATTGGTGCAAATAAGGTCTCATTTATGGGTAGTTTCCTGCTACCATGTTTTGCAAGTTTCCAGTTTCTTATGGAATTTGCGTCTACATCATATGTATTACAGTATTGGGTGAAGTCGCTTGCATCACTCATTTTGTCTTTGATAAAAATCCTCTTTTTTAATGTGTATTTCAGTTTATTAACTTTATACTTTCTATTTTTATAATTAAATAGTTCCAACGGAAGAGGAGAATCTGAATCTGAACATCCAAGGCATCTAAGAAGTACCAATGAACCAAGGCTCTTAATTCATTTTATACTCTACCAACTATAATTTGTAACATAGTTTTATTTTTACAATTGTATAAATTATTATTATTATTATTTTTTATAACAGTATAAATTAGAATACTTTTACTGTGGGAGGGGAATTTTTTGTTCCAAAGTTGATAATATTGTAGTTTAGTAAACCTTTATTAAATGAAAAATTCTGGTATCACACCATTGGCCATAACTCACCCATGTGGCAAGTTGTGGTTGGTGAAAGGGTGATGGTAGGACACCCTTCCACCAATCATAACTCGCCACATGGGCGAATTGTGGCCAATGGTATAGTACTGAAATTTCTCTTATTAAATCCCTTGATTTGCGGTGTTTAGCTTGAAATAATGTCAACAAGTCACATCTTGAGAAAAGAAAAACCGAAACTCATCTTTACTCTAAAGATTTACCTTAATGGAAGGAAAGTTTGCCTCCACTTTTACAAATATTGTATTAAAAAAAAAAGGACAAAATTTAGGTGTAATATTTTAGTTGCTGTTTCTTAGGTTTTTATTTTAAAATTCAGTTATGTGACTACTTAATTAAAATATACACTTCCATCTCATGAGAAAAAATTCACATGACTAAATTTTAAGAGAGGAACTTAAGGAACAGTACTTAAGTACTGTACCTAAGTTTTACCCTTAGAAAAAAGTATATTTCATAATTCACAAAGTTTTCACTTTCACAAAGTCTGAAATCCATAGTCTGTCACTTTTAGTGGAAAGCAACTTGTTATAGCACAAAAGCTCCATCTCTCAAATATTTCTATTAGAAGAAAAAGAGTGATGTTTGGGATGTTATAAATTTTATTATTTAAATGTTACACAAAGGTGTTATTAATCACAAAAATTACAAATATTTCTTTATTATGTTGTTGATGCGACGATAATCATATTCATTATTACATAAATTAATAAATCTTTTAAAACAAAATTGGTAGTAGTTTAATAATTTTGATATTTTTTGGAAATTTTTTTTCCTGAAGTTACTACAGCCTCTCTCTCTCTCTCTCTCTCTCTCTCTCTCTCTCTCTCTCTCTCTCTCTCTCTCTCTCTCTCTCTCTCAATTAAGAGTAATGCTATAAACACAAACTATTTTACAAATTAATGTTGTGGCGAACTTTTTACTGGATTTTCATCTAGGACCACCATTAACATAACTTTTTTTTTTTTTACCAATAATCGATCACTCACTACATTAATAGTTTGTAAATTATTTTGTAAAATAGTTTGTATCTCTAAAAAAAAAAAATGTTTGAGATCTAATTGGTACCCAAATTTTGTGACATATTAGGGGTTAAAAAAATACTTTGAGCTAATTAATTTTGTTAATCATTCTGAATCTCTTTATTTCCCTATATTTTTAGAAAAATCTGAATCTCTGATTAAGTGTAGCCCAGGGAAGTCCTTCCACGGTTCTGGAGCAGGAACACCCTTCAGGCCTTCACTTTATTTAATAGACAAAAAAAACAAAATACTCATATCCATTTCAGCAAAAAGGACTGAGGAAGTTTCCTTTATAGCCTGAATGTGCTTTCTCAATTTATTTTTATTTTTTTGAGAAGAAAAAAAAAAGGAATTTATTCTAAAGTACATTTTTTACCCCCATACTCTTTCTAAAGCTTAAGTTATTCTAAGTTCAATCAATTTAGACGTACCCATTTTTTCATCTACAGCCTTTTCTTTCAGATCAGTTTTCGTTTGAAATTAATGTCTACATCAGTAGCATAGTTTTCTTCTTTAAGGCTACAAATGGCAACGGGCTACTAGATGATTGCTCTGGTCGGCTATAATCTTGTCCCAAACGATATTTTTTGAGAAGGTATTATTTCAAAACATATGGTGTTATAGGCGGAAATTTAATCCTAAATTTTTTATTTGATAAGTTAGAATTGAACTCTAAATTTTACATTTTTTGAGAAGGTAATATTTCAAAATATATGATGTTATAAGTGAGAATTGAACCCTAAATTTTTTATTTGACAGGTAGGAATTGAACTCTAAATTTCATATTTGATGACAACAAATTTTATTTGTTGAAATAACAAGAACCATGTTTCTAAATGCAAATTTTGATGTTACTTCCAACCAATGATAGAACTATTAGAATGTGAGGGTCACTTTTTGTCTGTGGACCAACCATATAGCTTTAAACTATATTTCAAAAGGCTTGGTACATATATATGGGCTGCTTATTCCCCTTTCACATTATGCACGTTTAGAAGCTACTCAAGGTGACCACAGATATTTTATTGCTTCAAATACCGCCTAGATAAAAAGGGGGCTGTAACGTCTCAATTCCTGGGGGCCATTACCGCTTTTGATTAATCAATTCTGTGGTTAATGAAATACAAGAAAAGGTTAGGAGAATATTGCTGATACAATATTAATTATCTTATCTATCTGATGTATGCATTATCCTTCTTATAACATGTGAATACTTCTTATAACATGTGGATCCCACAATTGTGAAAAAGGCAGATGCACGAGACACTTTCTTTTCTAAAGTAAAAACAAAAGTCACATGAAATGTATGCAGTGGCACCTCACAATAACATCCTTATCTTGTAAAAACCTCCAAATTAATACATCATTGTCTGTTGAGTTATAGTGACCCTCTAGAACATTACAACGTACCGAGTTGGCCTCCTAGGAAGTTAACCCTGGCCAAATTAATTTTGGACTGCAAAATTTATAAGTGACGCACGATACATACAACTACACGTGGATACTTGAGACCATTCTAAATTAAAATAAATAAATAAATAAATAAATAAATAACATTCACATGAATATTAACTATTAAGCGATGTTTTGATATAATAAAATCCACAAAAGAAATAATGTATTTGTTTATATTGTGTTTATTGGTTAGGAATTGCTCATTTTGTGATTTTTTAAAAATTCAAAATTCCACTTAATGCTCTGTTTGTTTCGGCATTAATATTTTCTAGAAAATGATTCATTTTTCAAAGAGCATTTTTTGAAAATCTATCTCATTTTTCAGTGTTTGGTAACAACCTTAAAAATGTGTTTGAGAATGTTTTATAGTGTTTGATATGCATAAAATTTTTATAACATTTCATGTATAATTTAAAACGTGTATTATGTAAATCAGCTAATGTAATCAATATAAATTAAAAAAAAAAAACCAAGGATGAATTTAGTTTTCATGTTTCAGATAGAAGGAAATTTATGCTTGCACAATCTGTTCTAGTTTGATGACCAAATTTTATTTGATGGTTCTAGGCCTTTGGAACTAGAAATCAAGCTTATATATGCCTGTGTCATGCATACATGAATAAAAAAATATTAAAAGCTATATTTTGTCCATAAAAGATAAGAATAGAGATTCATCCCACAGTACAATTTGAAATTCATCCCATGACCTCCTAATGGCGTCGATCCTAATATTTAGAGCTAAACAATTATCTCTCAATTGGAAACTTTTTCGGCAACTAGCCAACCCCTCCTAAGAGTATGGTGATAACAACGATATGGACTAACAATAGATTACAAAATCAAAATAACTATAGAATGATAAAATAATTAAAGATGACAATAAGACAGTAAAAAATTTATGTTTCAAGCAGCTAAAGAAGAATGTAATATTTATAGGAGATGAGAGGCTTGAGAGAGAGATTGTTTTCCAAATTTTTTTTTTTTGGAAAATAACCTATAAAAAATAAGCCTTATTTTTATTAGAGTTTTCCGTTAACTAAATATAGTTTTCCGTTGACCAATTTTTTTTGGTGCTACCAAACACTGAAAAATGTGGAAAACTATCTTTATAGAAGGTTTTCCAACGAAACAAACAGAGTCTTACAATTCACTGAAAATATCTTTAGTAAGATAGACACCTCAAATACAACTCATGTGAATTATGATTTTCTTTTTTGGTAACCCATTCAATGCACAAAAAAAAAATTATTTTTTATTTTTTTGTCTAATTATGAAATATAATAATTATGGTAACTATTAATAGATATTTATTATGTTTGAGTTTGTTTATGAAATTATATACTCTACTATTTAAAGAAAATATTATTTAGTAAAATTTTAATAGAGGTTATAAATATACAATATAAATGGCTTGCCTTCAAAATATGAAATTATATACCCTACTATTTAAAGAAAATATTATTTTGATTTTGATTCACATGTTTTATGTATTCCTAAATCCAAAAAATAATTTGGTTCATTCTAAGGCCTCTCAAAAGATAAAATTTTGGTTTCGCAGCTGGGCAAAAGACATACTAAAAGATTTAAACTTGATTTTAGAAAGTACTTGATTGTAGATTCACATGACATCCCATGAATCTTGATAATACAAATAGAGAAATGCATAAAGCTACTTAAAGCAATAGCTTGACAATGGCCTCAGTAACTCTTGCGACATTGTTCACACTTGTGTTGTCAACAGTCAGCGGTGAATTGCCTGAGAAACCTTCTTCACATAAAGTGGCCTCTTTGGCAGCATCTAGTGTACTATCATCAGCAAACTTAGGATCACCCTTAGTTAAAGCTTCAATGGACACTGGAACATCAGCAGTTATAATGCCACTATAGTACATATCAGCACAAGAAAGTAATGCTTTCTTTATCTTAGGACTTGGGCTATGATGAATAAGGCTATTGATGTGGATTAGAGTTCGAGTTGCCGTGGTGTTGAGTACATTAACCATTATGAGAGCTAGCCCTGTAACATCTGCTGTGGCACTTTTAGGATCTGATTTAAGGGAAGAGATGCAAAGATTGTAGTTTGGTGTTTGCTTGCATGTTTTCTCAATCAAATTGTCATCATTGGAACTCAGTCTGGCACATTGACTTGATGATAAAAATATGATTTGAAAGACAAAATAAACAAGAACTATGAACACCAAAGTTCTCATCTTTGTAGAAGAAAAAGATGTTTATGCTTAGTGGGATAGAGAATATTGTGTGGAGCTTATACTTAAATGTACTAGCTCTTTTATAGGGAATTTGAAATTTGATATATAACTGAAATTTCAAAATAAAATTCACCAAATAGTTATCCTAACTAATTAACTTTCATGTATATGACAATTTTTACTATTATTGTATTGATACAATTACAACTAAATGACTTCTTAAAAGGTAAATAATATTAATAAAGTACAATTATCTATAACATAAATTCGTAAGATACGTTATATCTTTGTTCCAATAACATTTAACTCCTTTCCACGTGTAAAATGTACCTTGATGCTTTTTTTTTTGGTTTGTTATTAGTGTTTTATGATTTTTGTTATCGAGTGCTGCACAACCCCTGTTAAGTCTGCAAGATTTTACTGAAATAGCCCTACTTTAATTAGAAAATCAAGAACACCACCTTAATGTTGCGTCATAGGAGGCAGAGAAACAACTAATATTTCCTACTTTTACTTAAATACCATTTCAACCATTTTTACCTTCTTCTTTCTATCTCTATTGGTCTACCCCATCTTATGGCTTCTCCATTCATCTTTTTTTATTTTTATTTTAGAGAGTTCCACTGGACTTGCTAGAATACGAACACGTATCTGCATCTCAACGTCTTCAATAGAATTGATTACTAGACACAAGCTCAACCCCTTTATTTTTTGATTTTTTCCCCTCTACTATACTGCTACAACATCTGGGTGGACTGGAACCTAGTTTTTTTTTTATATTTATTTATTTAAAATTTAAATTAATTTAAATGGTTTATTATTATTATTATTATTATTATTATTATTATTATTATTATTTAGCTTCCAAAAAGGAACTTTCAAAAAAAGAAATAATTGGACCCCTAAAATCAAATATTTATGAGATGGAACATTAAAAGAAAAAAATAATCTTAAAAAAAAAAAATTTAAGATTACATAGATAAAATTAGTGCCACAGTAAAAAATGTTTTTCAAAAGAAACTTATATATATTTAATCTCTTATATATGGCTCTGGTTAGATTGGGTCAAGGGGTTATACTTAGGGGTGTTTACTTAACCGTATAAACTGCAAAAATTGCACCAAAATTGCCTGTAAAATGGCATAATCTTACCTCACTGCAAGTAATAGTGCCCCGCAAGTAATAGTGCACCGCATGATGCAGTGCAGTTTGTAATAAGAAAACCACACAAAATGCACCCTCTCTATATATTATATATTAATTTTTTAATATTAAATATATGATTAATAGTTTAGTTACCCTAGTTTTTTTTTTAAAAAAGGTTTAATAACTCTAGCAAGTGTTGATTAGGAAATTCAGCTCAAAATAAAGAAAAACTAGCTCAATAGTTTAAAACCTGGCACAAAACAAAGGGAAAAATCAGTTTTGGGCTAGGTAGGAAAATCCCAAAATTGAAAAATATACTGGCTTCAAACTGCATCTTATACACCGCACTGCACATGTGACGACAAAAGTGAGGTGCAGTGTGGTTATGATTTTGGCTAAACTCTAAACCACACCGTACTGTACATGTGACTGCAAAAATAAAATGCAGTGCGGTTATGGTTTTGACTAAATCGCATTGCAAAGTGAAATACTAAAAATGGCTCAAAAGCACTGCATCGCGAACACCTCTAGTTATACTTATATATGTTTAATCTCTCGTAAAATTTTGGACTTTCATCAACTATTTAAGCACTCTTTTTCAATATATATTATTACAATTCACATAATATACCTAAATATATTCCAAATTTTTAGATTCATCAAACTAATTCTCAAATATACAAAATAAATCAAACTTAAAATTTAAAATAACGATAATTAAATAAACTCAAACACATGGTGAGTTACTTTGGGTCAAACAAATTGAAAAAAATTATCAAATTCGAACTTGACACAACCCAAGACATAGATTAGGTAATACTTATATATTTCTTTTACTTTGCCTTTTAATTGTAACTAGGAAAAAAACCATGTATTTTCTCTTATTTATGTTCATTTGTTTAACAAATAAACTAAAATCAAGCAAAATTTAAGCTTGACTATTAAATGAGCTAAGCTCAAACATAATAATATGTTCGCGAACATGATAAAAGATTTATGGTTTATTATAACTAATAATTTCATTCGTAGTAAAATTCATTGATTTGTGATGGGGTAAAAAAAAATGTAGTCAATGGTTTTACTATATATAAGAAAGACTAAAGTGCAAAATACACTCCTAAAGTTTGGGGTCTTTTAATTTTACTCCCTAAAGTAGAGCTATTTTAGTAAGACGACTAAGATCATGCATTTTTCAAGATTGTAAGTAGGATCATAAAATATAACCGATCCTACATTCATGAAAGGTCCTACTAAATGGGCACTTAATCTCTGTCGAAAGTTTAGCCCAAAACATAATGAATAGAAAACAAAGGCTAATGGCGCTTTGTGGAAAGAGAAATCAAAATAAACTAAAATACAAGAAAGTTCATAAAATATACATAGGTTCAAAACTTCAACTCACAGACAGCAAATAAAGGAAACTGAGAAAGGTTGTGAGGTAAAGAGGGAAGGTTCCCCTATACTAGTACTTCCACCCCTAGGCTTTGGAATCGTAAAAATTCTTGTTAGCTTATTGGGATTTTGTGTCAAAGTTTCGAGTCCAAGGAAAAAACTTGATCTCCCTTTTGTGGGCTGGTGGTGAGTATTTATACTAAGTTTTGGGAGATGCTTGTGATCGTTTTTTGGGTTGAGAGAAGGCTTTTAAGGGTGTGGAGTTATGAATTGTCCACCTTAAGCCCCTAGCCTCGCCCATGTTTGAGGGAATAATTAAGTACTCGAGAAGTTTTGCATGCCTATGTTCATAAAAGAAAAAAAGAATAAAAAAACCCTACTTGAATTTGTTATACTAATTTGAATTTGAATATGAATTGAATATTTGCTTTGTCTAAGGGGTGAAACTATTGACTTTTTAAATTTCTCCCCTTAATTTTTATAAATTCGATAGAATTTCCCCTCTTCATATTAAAAAAAAAAATTATACAAACACTCATTCAAACTTGACTTTTTAAATTTCTCCCTTTCATTTTTATAAATTCGATAGAATTGACCCTTTTCATATTTGATGGGGTATAAAAAAAAAATACAACTCCAACTTCGTCCATGGAGGTCGTCCAAGACAAAACCAGGTAGGCAAAGATTGTAGGAACCTCGTCCAGGATAAGGCCGTCCACGCAGTAAGGTGCGTGGACGAAGCTTTGCATGGTCAAAGTTTCACAACGCCATGCCATGTCGTCTAAAGAGAACCATTAACCTCGTCCTGGGAGATTGTCCAGAAAGGGATGACCTCGCTTGGAAGCAAGATGCGCCTAATTGGAGGTTCCTTGGACGAGCCCTTGACACTTAGGAAAGATTCCTAAAGTGAATATAACAACTCTGTATTACACGCATAACTTCCAGTGACCGTTTTGTGAGGAAAATGTAACTCCTAAACAGTTGAAGAAGTTATCCCTGAACCTTCACACCTCCTCAAATCCAAGGGAGGTTACAAGTTTGATAATTTTCTTTAGGACACTATATAAACGCCCATTCAGACCAAACAAAGGTATGTTTTACATTTCCTAAAAAGTTGGAATTCCAAAATTATAGAGAGAAAAATTAACTTTGTCATCAGAGGGTTCTTGGCCGGCAACCTCGGTCACCTTTGATCACTTTTCTTTCTTTTCAGACCACCAAGGTAGCAAGTAGTTCTTTCAAGTCCGAAGCATCCAGCCTACTAATTTTCATTGCATCATCAGTTGGCACCATCTGTGGGGAAAAGTGTTCTTTTCGTTTGATTGATTGTTTTCAACGATTAGCCTTTCCTAGACAAAAGGCTGAATGGTTCGAACAAGATCGAGGGCTACCAGCCTAGGTCAGAGTACGGATGCCTCTAGTAATATCCTCCACGATCGTCAGTCAGCGCCTGTCATGCGACCGCCTTCCGTTTAACACATACAGTCCATGGCTGCCGCTATGGCGGAATTGACCCGTCAGAATCAAGAGTTGAATAGGGAGATCAATCTTAGGAGGCAGTGCCATGATGGGCACACGGAAGGATGAGCCCAGAGTCAGGAAGATGGAGGAGAAAATGTTGAATCCGAAAATTAAACAAGGGGTACTGCTTCAAGAAGAGTGCCACACTTGGAAAGGGAGATGTACCAGATGAGAAAAGCCATGGATGAGATGAAGGAGAATATGTGGCGAGCGAACCCTATGGATGATTTAGTTCACCAAATGGACTCCCCTTTCACGGCTTCCATCAACAGTCACCTCCTACCCCGAAATTCAAAATGCCTTCATTGGATTTGTATGATGAAAATCGTGACCCGTGTGATCACATCGCTAACTTCAAGACGACCATGCATCTTTAAGGGGTCCCGGACGAGATTATGTGTAGAGTTTTTCCTACCACACTTAAGGGGTTCAGCAAAATACCCCCAAATTCTGTAGGTTCATTTGAGGAGTTGAGTAAGTTGTTCGTCAACAATTTTATTGGAGGGCAACGCCATAAGCGTTCCTCTTCTAGTTTGCTAACCATAGAGCAAGGGGAAAATGAGTGTTTGCGGTCCTTCATTACCCAGTTCAATAGAGAAGCCTTGACGGTAGATGAAATGGATGACAAGTTGCTATTGGCCGCCTTTCATAATGGGGTCAAATCTGACTTGTTCATTCATAAGCTCTATGAACAGGAACCTCAGACTATGGCCGAACTCGTCCACTCGGCCCAAAATTTCATGAATGCTGAGGACGCTATCATAACCAAGAAGAGAAAGAGAGCAGAACGCTCGGAAGCAGGTCACCAACGTTATCCAGATCAGGGTCCTCGTCCAAAGAAGGCTCGGGCAGAAGAGAAAAAAGAAAGAGATGGTAAGAAGGCGAGTTCCTCAGCGAGAAATCAACAACACACACCCCTGAATATGCCACTAGAGCAGGTGCTTATGCAGATCAAGGATGATCCGTCCTTGAAGTGGCTGAAAAAAATGAAAGGAGATCCTAACAAGCGCAATAGGACCAAGTATTGCCGCTTTCACAGAGACCATGAGCACGACACGAACGA
Source organism: Castanea sativa (assembly GCF_040712315.1). NCBI lineage: Eukaryota > Viridiplantae > Streptophyta > Magnoliopsida > Fagales > Fagaceae > Castanea > Castanea sativa. Next base: position 13,529,042 of record NC_134014.1, read on the forward strand.
GTGTTTTGATTTGAAGTAGCAGATAGAGAATCTTATCAGGTAAGGAAAATTAAGGAATTTCCTTGGTCGAGATCAAAGAGATGAGAAGCTAAAAGCCAAGATGGAAGAGTCATCACGACCCCCACTTGGAGAAATCAGGGTTATTATAGAAGGAACCTCGGCAGTTCAGTCGTCCAAGTCAAAGAAAACATACCTAAAGGTGGTGCAAAACGTCTAGTTGTCTAGATGATCTCCCAGGACGAGGGAAGTAGATGAGCAAGCCATCACGTTCACATACGAGGATACTGGATGAGTTCACCACCCGCATGATGACGCGATAGTCATTACCCTACTCATTACTGACTATGTGACCAGGAGCGTGTTGGTAGACAATGGCAATTAGACGGACATTCTGTATTACCCCGCCTTCTAGCAAGTGAGGCTAGGACGAGATCAACTTCAACCAGTGAATTCCCCATTGGTGAGATTTGGAGGAATGAAGGTGCAGCCTGTGGGTACCATCGCATTACCAGTGGTGGTTGGAGTGTACCCCCAGCAGATAACCAAAAAGGTAAACTTCCTTGTTGTTGATTGTGCATCATCATATAATGCTATTATTGGAAGGCTAACTTTGAATATTTGGAAGGCAGTAACCTCTACCTATCATTTGTTTGTCAAATTCTCGACTAAGCATGGGGTGGGCCAAGTACAAGGAGATTAGTTAGCCGCCAGAGAGTGCTACCTAGCCATGTTGGCAATGGACGAACATGTACAGACAATGAGCATAGACGAGAGAAGAGTCGCAGCCTAACCCATTGAGGTGTTAGAAGACGTCCCTTTAGACGAGAGCAGACCCGAGAAGTTCATTAGAATTGGAACGAACATGGAAGAAGAGGCAAAGCATACTTTGGTCCAGTTTTTGAAGAAAAACCTTGATGTCTTTGCATGGAGTCATGAGGACATGCTGAGTATTGATCCGAATGTCATTACTCACCGTCTGAATGTGTGTCCCTACTCTAAACCAGTGTGTCAGAAGAAGAGGGTTTTTGCTCTTGAGTGAGATAATTCCATCAAAGAAGAAGTCCAGAAGTTGATTACTGCGGAGTTCATCTGAAAAGTTTATTATCCGGACTGGTTGGCGAACGTAGTCATGGTAAAGAAGGCCAACGGCAAGTGGAGAATGTGTGTGGACTTTATTGACTTAAACAAGGCTTACCCCAAGGACAGTTATCTGTTGCCACGCATCGACCAGCTGGTGGACTCTACGGCAGGTCACAGGTTGTTGAGCTTCATGGACGCCTTCTCAGGCAACAACCAGATAAAGATGGACGAGGTAGATCAAGAAAATACCTCATTCATTACTAGCCAAGGGTTATTTTGCTACAAGGTAATGTCCTTCAGTTTGAAGAACGCAGGGGCGACTTACCAAAGACTGGTTAACTATATGTTCCACCCTTAAATCAGGCGAAATGTGGAGGTTTATGTGGATGATATGCTAGTAAAAAGCCTGGACGAGGGAAAGCATCTAGACGACCTTCAAGAGACCTTCGATACACTTTGGCGGTATAACATGAAATTAAATCCAAGCAAGTGTGCTTTTGGAGTTTTGTCGAGGAAGTTTTTGGGGTTCATGGTTTTGCACAGAGGAATTGAAGCAAATCCGGAAAAAATCCAGGCGATATTGAATATGGAACCACCGAAGAACATTAAAAAAGTCTAGTCTCTTATCGGACGAGTTGCCGCCTTTAACAGGTTTGTTTCGGAAACTACCGACAAGTGTTTGTCATTCTTTAAAGTCCTCAAGAAGGCGTTTGAGTGGACGGACGAGTGTCAAAGCACATTTCAAGACTTGAAGACTTACCTCATGACAGTGCCGTTGCTAAGTCCATCTGTACTTGGAGAGGAACTATATTTGTATTTGGCGGTGTCCCCGCACGCTGTGAGCTCTGCGTTGGTTAGAGAAGAAGGACGAGTTCAAAAACCAGTGTACTATACAAGCCGGGCATTAAGAGGGGTGGAAGGAAGATATCCGATGATGGAAAAACTAGCCTTTGCCTTGATCACGGCTTCTAGGAAGCTGCGGCATTATTTCTAAGCTCATGTTATTAATGTTCTAACGGATCATCCCCTAAAGAAAGTAATGAACAAGTTGGAAGCTGTAGGGCGACTGATTTAGTGGGTAGTGGAACTTAGTGAATTTGATGTCGGATACCAGCCAAGGAGCGTGGTAAAGGCACAGGCGTTGGCGGATTTCATTGTAAAGTTTACTCCCAGCCAAGACGAGTTGAATAAAGACGAAGGAGATGAAAGGTGGGTTATTAATGTAGACGGGTCATCCACAATATATGCAGGGGGGATTGGAGTCATACTAAAATCCCTGGAGGGTGACAAATTGGAGTACGTTGCCCGTTTGCAGTACCAAACCACCAACAACAAAACTGAGTATGAAGCTCTACTTAAAGGGCTAGAATTGGCTAAGTCCCTAGGGGCGAAATCAATAATAGTCAAAGGGGATTCTCAGCTCGTCATCAACCAAGTGAATGGATTGTGTGATGCTAAGGAAGATAGGATGAAAAAAATATCTTAGTAAAGTGAGACGGCTTGTCCAAAATTTACGAAAGTGAGTTTTATTCAACTCCCAAGGGAGGAAAATATGGAAGCGAATGCCTTGGCAAAAGCAGCTTCAGGAGGAGAAGTTATGGACGCATATGACAGGATCTAGTACATGCCCAACATAGACCTTCCAGATATACAGTAAATAGGAGGGAGACAAAATTGGATGAGTCCAATAGTAATCTATCTTAAAGATGGAAGGCTTCTAGAAGATAAGGACGAGGCTAGGAAGCTAAGGGTTAGAGTAGCCAAGTACGTCCTCATAAACGAAATCCTTTACAAGCGAGGCTTTTCTCAACCTTACCTAAGTTGCTTGGCTCTGGACGAGTCGAACTATGTTCTGAGGGAAGTTCACGAAGGAGCATGTGGAAATCACTCAGGCGCAAGATCGCTTGTCCATAAGGTCATACGTACAGGCTACTACTGGCCTACAATACAGGCAGATACTAAGGCCTATGTCAAGGTGTGTGACTAGTGTCAGCACTATAGCAACGTCCCTAGACTGCCATCGGAGTACCAGACCTCAATGATGACCCCATGGCCCTTCGCACAGTGGGGACTAGATATCTTAGGTCCTTTCCTCATGGGAACCAAACAAATGAAGTTTTTGGTAGTGGGGATTGATTACTTTATCAAGCGGGTGGAGGCCAAAGCTCTTGCAAAAATCACTCAGCAAAATGTCAAGAATTTTGTTTGGAAAAATATTCTATGTAGGTTCGGGGTACCTAGGGTACTAGTATCAGATAACGAACGTCAGTTTGACAACGCACCCTTCAGGGACTTTTGCGAACAGTTTGGAATCGAGAATCACTATTCCTCACCTTCCCACCCACAGACGAATGGTCAAGCAGAAATAGCGAACTGATCCCTGCTGAAAATCATCAAGACTTGGCTTGAGGGGGCAAAGAGGATATGGCCAGACGAGTTACCAGGTGTTTTTTGGGCCTACAGGACGACGGTGAGAACCTTGATAGGAGAAACCCCCTTCAAGCTAGCCTATGGAAGTGAAGCCGTCATACCGGCAGAAGTTCATATGGCTTACCATTAAGTGATGACGTATCAGGAGGAAGAAAATGAGGAACAACTTCGTCTTGATCTCGTCTCATTGACGAGGTAAGAATGTATGCGGAGCAGAGGACAGCAAGATACAAGAATCTTATGGCTAGACAGCATGATGCCATGGTAAAACCCAGGTGTTTCAACGTCGGGGACCTAGTTCTAAAAAAGGTGTCCTTGGTAACCAAGAACTCAGCTCATGGAAAATTGGGACCAAACTAGGAAGGACCCTACAGGGTAACCAACTGCAAAAGGCAGGGGTCGTATTACCTGGAAGCTCTGGACGGACGAAAGTTAGAGCACTCTTGAAACGTGGAACACCTGAAGAGGTACTATCAGTGATGAGTTTGGACGAGATTTTCCAAGGACGAGGTTGATACTATGGACAGTTATAGCTATGGTCTATGTGTTTACTTATATCTACTGTTGTGTTCTTATTACTACTATGATGTGTATTAAGAATAAAACGTGCACTAGTTCTTAAACTTTTGCACCGTCTACAGACAAGTTTGTGAAAGACGAGGTTATGTATTTTTCTTAAGTATTTTCCTACGTACTTTCATCAGGCACTAGCTTCTAAGCAGGCACCATATTTGTGAACAATGTTTATATAATGATGTGGTTTGGATTTCTAGTGTATTTTATACATAAATCTAACTTCCATAATAATACCCACAAAGGGGGCAAAACATTAAGACGAATGAAAATCTCTGGACGCAGGGATGTAACGTTCATAAGCTTTCCTCAAGATGAGGATAAAGTAAAGAAAAAATAAGCCAAGACATAAAAGACCATACAGTGAAGTACTAGTCCATGGACAAGCATCCTACCAAGATGCTCAGGTGCTCTAGGACGAGTCAAACACTAAAAGCATCTTGACAAAAGGCAAATGCCAAGTCAAGCCCATGGACAAGGCAAAGGTTTGACAAGACTGTTGCTATCTTGAATCGTCCATACACAAACAGGTCGTCCACAGGAAAAACGTGTGGACAAAGCTCGAGCATCATCCATAAGAAAAGCATATGGACGACCCTCTAATACATAGAAGTATGTAAATCTCAATAACAGCAGTAATAGAGGGTGACCTCGTCCATGCAATAACAATAATGGATGAAAATAGACATTCATTAAAGATTAAAAAGGGTAGACGACCACAGTCCAAAAACCCTTACAAAGTAAGCCTTAAAAGGCAACTGTTAATAAACTTGTCCAGAATATTCTGGACGAGAGAATTGTATTCAAATACATCTTAAAAAAGGTCCTAAAAACAGTGGACCAAAACAAAGACAAACAAAACAAACACTTTGAATACAGGAGGAGCATTAACATTGGGGTCGTCCTGAGCTGGCTTTGTAGAGGCATCATCCTCAATATTAACGTCCTCTAAACTCGTCTGAAGGAGGGAACTTGAAGTAACTCCACCAAGGTTAAGCGTAACAAGGCTGAAGTCAATTTAAGGGAACTTCTCCATAGCTTCCATCCTGAAATCTTCAAACCCAGCTACGTAGTTGGAGTCCAATAAATTAGTGAATTGTTTGGACCCTTGAAACTCTGTAATTGCGTCTTCCTTAGCCTTTGCAAGGAGGGCACTTAATTCGTCATTTTTCTTTTGGAGAAGCTCAAGACGAGCGTCTTTCTCTTTGACGTCTGTCTTCAACCCCTCGACGTTGCTCTTTAGCTTCCTTGCATCCTCCTTGGCCTTGGCAGCCACTTCAGCCCACTTCTTAGACTCGTCCTTCCCCTTTTGGACCGCCCTCTCTAGTAGAATCCTCGTTTTGTCGAGTTTAGTTGCTTGCCTAGACGAGGTGATAAACTTTAACATTGCCAGCACAAATTAAAATTTTTATCATAATATGTATATATGTAATTGACAAGACGACGCACGTACAAGAAAAATGAGTACCTTGAAGAGGTCATGAATGCCAAAACGTTCAAAATCCTTCAAAGACATGTCATAGCATGTCATCACGTCCTCGTTTGTTACTGCTTTCTCAAACCTTTACCAGGCGAGATCTTCGTCCCTCAGAAGGTTCTGAGGCACCTGTTGAGAAGGTTGAGATGAGGTAGGGGCAGCGACTTTGGACGGGATAACCTTGAGGGACGAGGACAGGGTTGGTTTGGTTGTCTTTGGTTTCGGGGTTTTTAGCCTTGGACGACCTATGCTTAGCTCTTTTTTCCTTGCGTCTGCTTGGAAGATTCTCTAAGTTAACTCCAAGAGATAAGCTCTTCCTTTTATCCCCAGTGGAAGGACAAGGTTGAGACTCCTCTGGGACAGGAAGAGGAGACTCACCAAGGGTAGGACGAGGTTGAGGCTAAACCTCGAGCCCCATATCCTCGTCCATTACCTCCTTCCCTTTATTGTCCTTCATGGTAGCCATTCCTGCAGAGAAGATTGTTAGAATCACTTCTAGAAATGACAAAAGATTACTCAAAGTAAAAACTTACGTCTGCGGACTGTACGCTTGTGGGCTGTGGCTTCAGGAGAAGGCTTAGGACCAAGTCCCCAAGTAGCGAGACGCTGGAAAGTGACCAAAGAGTGGAAGTCCCTCTCGGGGTAAATATGAGCTTTCTGAACTCGTTCAAGGTAAAACCTACCCAAATGAGGCCGTTTAGCATCTACAAAAAAGAGAGGAAAGTGATTAGACGACTACAATCAAAAGTCACAAAAAGTAAAGCTTTAACCACAGACGTACCTTCAGGACGAAGGTTCCCTAACTCTCCCGTGTAGGGAGGAAATGGATCCCTGTCAACCTTAATAGGGCGTCCAGCCCAAAAGCCAGAGACGAAGAAAAACTCCGTCTTCCATTTCCTATCAGAGGTGACTAAGGACTTAATCAACCTATAATCTCTCCCTCTGGCTGTGAACTGATAAAAGCCAAGGGATTGATTAATCTCGGAGGGCTTATAGCAGAAGAGGAACTCGTCCACAGTAAGAGGGCGATCCCCCTCAAACACTTCCCTCCATAAAACTTGCATAGCGACAATCAGCCTCCATGCATTGGGGTTAAACTGACATATACCTAAACCTAGCCTAGAAAGTAGTTTCCTGACGAAGGCATTAAGGGGCAACCTCAAACCCCCCAAGAGGTAAGCCTCATAAATACCAACACCAAAACGGGGTTGACAACACCACTCACCACTCACAGGTACCCTAGGATTCAAGTCTTCAGGAATTTGATACCAAGTCTTAAGAATGTCTAATTTTCTCTCATTTGTCTTAGAAGCAACCCCCACAGCTCAACTATAAACTACCTCTTCCTCGTCCTGAGCAGAAGACGAGGGAGCACTCGTACCAGCCCTAGACCCGGACTCAGCCCTCGTCCTAAGGCTTTCCTGAAGTACCTTTATGGGAACTCTAGGGACGCCAGACGTATACTCGTCCGTAGTGTTTCCCTCGCTACTGCTATTGCAATCACTACTACTATCACTAGACCCACTAAAACTACTAAGGTCATGATACTCGTTTATGGCTTTGACAACATTATTGCTAGACGAAGAAAGGGTTACCTTAGACATTTTTAAAGAAAGCTAAAAACTTGAGGACGAGGATGGAGAAAATACCTGGTTCTAGACGAAGAGAGACTATGGATGGACGCAAGAAACTTCTAAACGAGGCGCTAGGACGAGGATGTCAAAGAAGAAAATTTAAAAAATAAGGGGGGTAGTGGAGGAATTCCACTATTTATAGGCAACGAACCCTGGCACATGGCACGTCCATCGAAAAACGAGCTAACATGACCAGTCACCAATTAGATCATGACACATGGCACCCACCACAGCTTACATAACGACACACGTCCAAAAGATGACATCAGTTAATGTACTCCCTGGACAACCTATGGACAAGGGGGCAATTGATGGGGTATAAAAAAATACAACTCCAGCTTTGTCCATGGAGGTCGTCCAAGACAAAATTAGGTAGGCAAAGGTTGTAGGAACCTCGTTTAGGATAAGGCCGTCCACTTAGTAAGGTGCGTGGACGAAGCTTTGCATGGTCAAAGTTTCACAACGCCATGTCATGTCGTCCAAAGAGAACCATCAACCTCGTCTTAGGAGATCGTCCAGAAGGGAATGACCTCGCTTGGAAGCAAGATGCGCCTAACTGGAGGTTCCCTGGACAAGCCCTTGACACTTAGGAAAAATTCCTAAAGTGAATATAACAACTCCGTATCACACGCATAACTTCCAGTGACCGTTTTGTAAGGAAAATGTAACTCCTAAACAGTTGAAGAAGTTATCCCTGAACCTTCACACCTCCTCAAATCCAAGGGAGGTTACAAGTTTGATAACTGTCTTTAGGACACTATATAAACTCCTATTCAGACCAAACAAATGTACGTTTTACATTTCCAAAAAAGTTGGAACTCTAAAATTATAGAAAGAAAAACTAACTTTACCATCAAAGGGTTCTTGGCTGGCAACCTCGGTCACCTTTGATCGCTTTTCTTTCTTTTTCAAAACACCAAGGCAGCAAGTAGTCATTTTAAGTCCGAAGTATCCAGCCTACTGATTTTCATTGCATCATCAATATTAAAAAAAACATGATACAAACACTTATTCAAAGTTTTAATGGCTTATTATTATTATTATTATTATTATTATTATTATTATATCTACTTTTTCCCAACATATATTACTCATTGACTTTTTCCCAACAATATAACAAAAGTTTTTCATTTTTGTATTGTAATTTACTTATATATATTCTTTTTTTTTCTTTTCAGTTTCATGAATAATTGAATTTAGAATATGTAATTGGCCACTTTAAAAATAATATAAAATTTGTTATGAAAAAACTAAGTTTACACTATTAATTAATAAGAAAATATTATACTCGGTGATAATTATTAAGTACTAATATGAGAAAAATATATTATACTTATTATTTATATAGTTATAGTGTAAATTCAGTGATAATTAATAAGTACTAATATGAGAAAATATTATATGTTTTTATTTTTATTTTTCTTCTTTTATAAATATTTTAACAAGGATATCCAAATTTTTTCCTTAAAAAAAAAGTATTCAAACTTCTTTGAAAATCTGACATTTTTTTTTATATCCTAAATACTAATATGATAAAATACTATATGTTGTTTTGATGCTTCAAATTAACTTGACGACCTTTTAATTCAATGGAATTATGGGAAATTCAATCCTGTAAACTATTTTCTTATTGTCAATATCAATAGATTGCTATTAAGTTTATATCAATTTCTAGCTTTTAACTTTTTAATCCTTATATATGTTAACTTCTGAAACTCTTTTGTTTCAGTTTTAACTTATTGTTAAACCGTCTTGTGCTTTACATTACCGCAGCAGGATGTTTTCTTGCATGTTTGCTCAATCAAATTGTTATTGTTTGTTTGTTTGGCGCATTGGCTTGGCGGTAGAAATATGGTTTGAAGGACAACATGAACACAAATGAGTGCCAAAGTTCTTATCTCTGCAGAAGAAAAAGTTGATGGGATAGAAAATTGAAAGATTGAA